>NW_026263303.1:0-369950 GCF_947179515.1 Apodemus sylvaticus
GCATTGGAAAACTCTTTACGAGAAGAAATAACGCATCGTACAAAATTAGCTTGTATCTCCAAAACTACACGTTGTATCTCGAAAGAATTGTTGTGTGGCGTGTACGTCTTAACATGTAGCATCTAAAGAGAACCAAAAGGAGAATTTTCTTTCGTCAAAATTTTTCAGAAAATCACGTTTTAAGGAAATCCCGCATCGTGCGAAATTATCTTGTTTTTCCTAAACAACACGTTGTAAGTCGAAAAGCTTTCATGTTGCGTGTATGTCTAAGTGTGTAGCCTCAAAAAGAGAAGGCACAGGACAGTTTTCTCTCGAAAGGATATGTAAGAATACCACTTCATAAGGAAATACAGTTTTGCAGAGTAAAGACATATACGTACGCATTGGAAACTCTTTACGAGAAGAAATAACGCATCGTACAAAATTAGCTTGTATCTCCAAAACTACACGTTGTATCTCGAAAAGAATTGTTTGTGGCGTGTACGTCTTAACATGTAGCATCTAAAGAGAACCAAAAGGAGAATTTTCTTTCGTCAAAATTTTTTCAGAAAATCACGTTTTAAGGAAATCCCGCATCGTGCGAAATTATCTTGTTTTTCCTAAACAACACGTTGTAAGTCGAAAAGCTTTCATGTTGCGTGTATGTCTAAGTGTGTAGCCTCAAAAGAGAAGGCACAGGACAGTTTTCTCTCGAAAGGATATGTAAGAATACCACTTCATAAGGAAATACAGTTTTGCAGAGTAAAGACATATACGTACGCATTGGAAACTCTTTACGAGAAGAAATAACGCATCGTACAAAATTAGCTTGTATCTCCAAAACTACACGTTGTATCTCGAAAAGAATTGTTGTGGGCGTGTACGTCTTAACATGTAGCATCTAAAGAGAACCAAAAGGAGAATTTTCTTTCGTCAAAATTTTTCAGAAAATCACGTTATAAGGAAATCCCGCATCGTGCGAAATTATCTTGTTTTTCCTAAACAACCACGTTGTAAGTCGAAAAGCTTTCATGTTGCGTGTATGTCTAAGTGTGTAGCCTCAAAAGAGAAGGCACAGGACAGTTTTCTCTCGAAAGGATATGTAAGAATACCACTTCATAAGGAAATACAGTTTTTGGCAGAGTAAAGACATATACGTACGCATTGGAAACTCTTTACGAGAAGAAATAACGCATCGTACAAAATTAGCTTGTATCTCCAAAACTACACGTTGTATCTCGAAAAGAATTGTTGTGGCGTGTACGTCTTAACATGTAGCATCTAAAGAGAACCAAAAGGAGAATTTTCTTTCGTCAAAATTTTTCAGAAAATCACGTTTTAAGGAAATCCCGCATCGTGCGAAATTATCTTGTTTTTCCTAAACAACACGTTGTAAGTCGAAAAGCTTTCATGTTGCGTGTATGTCTAAGTGTGTAGCCTCAAAAGAGAAGGCACAGGACAGTTTTCTCTCTCGAAAGGATATGTAAGAATACCACTTCATAAGGAAATACAGTTTTGCAGAGTAAAGACATATACGTACGCATTGGAAACTCTTTACGAGAAGAAATAACGCATCGTACAAAATTAGCTTGTATCTCCAAAACTACACGTTGTATCTCGAAAAGAATTGTTTGTGGCGTGTACGTCTTAACATGTAGCATCTAAAGAGAACCAAAAGGAGAATTTTCTTTCGTCAAAATTTTTCAGAAAATCACGTTTTAAGGAAATCCCGCATCGTGCGAAATTATCTTGTTTTTCCTAAACAACACGTTGTAAGTCGAAAAGCTTTCATGTTGCGTGTATGTCTAAGTGTGTAGCCTCAAAAGAGAAGGCACAGGACAGTTTTCTCTCGAAAGGATATGTAAGAATACCACTTCATAAGGAAATACAGTTTTGCAGAGTAAAGACATATACGTACGCATTGGAAAACTCTTTACGAGAAGAAATAACGCATCGTACAAAATTAGCTTGTATCTCCAAAACTACACGTTGTATCTCGAAAAGAATTGTTGTGGCGTGTACGTCTTAACATGTAGCATCTAAAGAGAACCAAAAGGAGAATTTTCTTTCGTCAAAATTTTTCAGAAAATCACGTTTTAAGGAAATCCCGCCATCGTGCGAAATTATCTTGTTTTTCCTAAACAACACGTTGTAAGTCGAAAAGCTTTCATGTTGCGTGTATGTCTACGTGTGTAGCCTCAAAAGAGAAGGCACAGGACAGTTTTCTCTCGAAAGGATATGTAAGAATACCACTTCATAAGGAAATACAGTTTTGCAGAGTAAAGACATATACGTACGCATTGGAAACTCTTTACGAGAAGAAATAACGCATCGTACAAAAATTAGCTTGTATCTCCAAAACTACACGTTGTATCTCGAAAAGAATTGTTGTGGCGTGTACGTCTTAACATGTAGCATCTAAAGAGAACCAAAAGGAGAATTTTCTTTCGTCAAAATTTTTCAGAAAATCACGTTTTAAGGAAATCCCGCATCGTGCGAAATTATCTTGTTTTTCCTAAACAACACGTTTGTAAGTCGAAAAGCTTTCATGTTGCGTGTATGTCTAAGTGTGTAGCCTCAAAAGAGAAGGCACAGGACAGTTTTTCTCTCGAAAGGATATGTAAGAATACCACTTCATAAGGAAATTACAGTTTTGCAGAGTAAAGACATATACGTACGCATTGGAAACTCTTTACGAGAAGAAATAACGCATCGTACAAAATTAGCTTGTATCTCCAAAACTACACGTTGTATCTCGAAAAGAATTGTTGTGGCGTGTACGTCTTAAACATGTAGCATCTAAAGAGAACCAAAAGGAGAATTTTCTTTCGTCAAAATTTTTCAGAAAATCACGTTTTAAGGAAATCCCGCATCGTGCGAAATTATCTTGTTTTTCCTAAACAACACGTTGTAAGTCGAAAAGCTTTCATGTTGCGTGTATGTCTAAAGTGTGTAGCCTCAAAAGAGAAGGCACAGGACAGTTTTCTCTCGAAAGGATATGTAAGAATACCACTTCATAAGGAAATAGAGTTTTGCAGAGTAAAGACATATACGTACGCATTGGAAACTCTTTACGAGAAGAAATAACGCATCGTACAAAATTAGCTTGTATCTCCAAAAACTACACGTTGTATCTCGAAAAGAATTGTTTGTGGCGTGTACGTCTTAACATGTAGCATCTAAAGAGAACCAAAAGGAGAATTTTCTTTCGTCAAAATTTTTCAGAAAATCACGTTTTAAGGAAATCCCGCATCGTGCGAAATTATCTTGTTTTTCCTAAACCAACACGTTGTAAGTCGAAAAGCTTTCATGTTGCGTGTATGTCTAAGTGTGTAGCCTCAAAAGAGAAGGCACAGGACAGTTTTCTCTCGAAAGGATATGTAAGAATACCACTTCATAAGGAAATACAGTTTTGCAGAGTAAAGACATATACGTACGCATTGGAAACTCTTTACGAGAAGAAATAACGCATCGTACAAAATTAGCTTGTATCTCCAAAACTACACGTTGTATCTCGAAAAGAATTGTTTGTGGGCGTGTACGTCTTAACATGTAGCATCTAAAGAGAACCAAAAGGAGAATTTTCTTTCGTCAAAATTTTTCAGAAAATCACGTTTTAAGGAAATCCCGCATCGTGCGAAATTATCTTGTTTTTCCTAAACAACACGTTGTAAGTCGAAAAGCTTTCATGTTGCGTGTATGTCTAAGTGTGTAGCCTCAAAAGAGAAGGCACAGGACAGTTTTCTCTCGAAAGGATATGTAAGAATACCACTTCATAAGGAAATACAGTTTTGCAGAGTAAAGACATATACGTACGCATTGGAAACTCTTTACGAGAAGAAATAAACGCATCGTACAAAATTAGCTTGTATCTCCAAAACTACACGTTGTATCTCGAAAAGAATTGTTGTGGCGGTGTACGTCCTTAACATGTAGCATCTAAAGAGAACCAAAAGGAGAATTTTCTTTCGTCAAAATTTTTCAGAAAATCACGTTTTAAGGAAATCCCGCATCGTGCGAAATTATCTTGTTTTTCCTAAACAACACGTTGTAAGTCGAAAAGCTTTCATGTTGCGTGTATGTCTAAGTGGTGTAGCCTCAAAAGAGAAGGCACAGGACAGTTTTCTCTCGAAAGGATATGTAAGAATACCACTTCATAAGGAAATACAGTTTTTGCAGAGTAAAGACATATACGTACGCATTGGAAACTCTTTACGAGAAGAAATAACGCATCGTACAAAATTAGCTTGTATCTCCAAAACTACACGTTTGTATCTCGAAAAGAATTGTTGTGGCGTGTACGTCTTAACATGTAGCATCTAAAGAGAACCAAAAGGAGAATTTTCTTTCGTCAAAATTTTTCAGAAAAATCACGTTTTTAAGGAAATCCCGCATCGTGCGAAATTATCTTGTTTTTTCCTAAACAACACGTTGTAAGTCGAAAAGCTTTCATGTTGCGTGTATGTCTAAGTGTGGTAGCCTCAAAAGAGAAGGCACAGGACAGTTTTCTCTCGAAAGGATATGTAAGAATACCACTTCATAAGGAAATACAGTTTTGCAGAGTAAAGACATATACGTACGCATTGGAAACTCTTTACGAGAAGAAATAACGCATCGTACAAAATTAGCTTGTATCTCCAAAACTACACGTTGTATCTCGAAAAGAATTGTTGTGGCGTGTACGTCTTAACATGTAGCATCTAAAGAGAACCAAAAGGAGAATTTTCTTTCGTCAAAATTTTTCAGAAAATCACGTTTTAAGGAAATCCCGCATCGTGCGAAATTATCTTGTTTTTCCTAAACAACACGTTGTAAGTCGAAAAGCTTTCATGTTGCGTGTATGTCTACGTGTGTAGCCTCAAAAGAGAAGGCACAGGACAGTTTTTCTCTCGAAAGGATATGTAAGAATACCACTTCATAAGGAAATACAGTTTTGCAGAGTAAAGACATATACGTACGCATTGGAAACTCTTTACGAGAAGAAATAACGCATCGTACAAAATTAGCTTGTATCTCCAAAACTACACGTTGTATCTCGAAAAGAATTGTTGTGGCGTGTACGTCTTAACATGTAGCATCTAAAGAGAACCAAAAGGAGAATTTTCTTTCGTCAAAATTTTTCAGAAAATCACGTTTTAAGGAAATCCCGCATCGTGCGAAATTATCTTGTTTTTCCTAAACAACACGTTGTAAGTCGAAAAGCTTTCATGTTGCGTGTATGTCTAAGTGTGTAGCCTCAAAAGAGAAGGCACAGGACAGTTTTCTCTCGAAAGGATATGTAAGAATACCACTTCATAAGGAAATACAGTTTTTGCAGAGTAAAGACATATACGTACGCATTTGGAAACTCTTTACGAGAAGAAATAACGCATCGTACAAAATTAGCTTGTATCTCCAAAACTACACGTTGTATCTCGAAAAGAATTGTTTGTGGCGTGTACGTCTTAACATGTAGCATCTAAAGAGAACCAAAAGGAGAATTTTCTTTTCGTCAAAATTTTTCAGAAAAATCACGTTTTAAGGAAATCCCGCATCGTGCTGAAAATTATCTTGTTTTTCCTAAACAACACGTTGTAAGTCGAAAAGCTTTCATGTTGCGTGTATGTCTAAGTGTGTAGCCTCAAAAGAGAAGGCACAGGACAGTTTTCTCTCGAAAGGATATGTAAGAATACCACTTCATAAGGAAATACAGTTTTGCAGAGTAAAGACATATACGTACGCATTGGAAACTCTTTACGAGAAGAAATAACGCATCGTACAAAATTAGCTTGTATCTCCAAAACTACACGTTGTATCTCGAAAAGAATTGTTGTGGCGTGTACGTCTTAACATGTAGCATCTAAAGAGAACCAAAAGGAGAATTTTCTTTCGTCAAAATTTTTCAGAAAATCACGTTTTAAGGAAATCCCGCATCGTGCGAAATTATCTTGTTTTTCCTAAACAACACGTTGTAAGTCGAAAAGCTTTCATGTTGCGTGTATGTCTAAGTGTGTAGCCTCAAAAGAGAAGGCACAGGACAGTTTTTCTCTCGAAAGGATATGTAAGAATACCACTTCATAAGGAAAATACAGTTTTGCAGAGTAAAGACATATACGTACGCATTGGAAACTCTTTACGAGAAGAAATAACGCATCGTACAAAATTAGCTTGTATCTCCAAAACTACACGTTGTATCTCGAAAAGAATTGTTTGTGGCGTGTACGTCTTAACATGTAGCATCTAAAGAGAACCAAAAGGAGAATTTTCTTTCGTCAAAATTTTTCAGAAAATCACGTTTTAAGGAAATCCCGCATCGTGCGAAATTATCTTGTTTTTCCTAAACAACACGTTGTAAGTCGAAAAGCTTTCATGTTGCGTGTATGTCTAAGTGTGTAGCCTCAAAAGAGAAGGCACAGGACAGTTTTCTCTCGAAAGGATATGTAAGAATACCACTTCATAAGGAAATACAGTTTTGCAGAGTAAAGACATATACGTACGCATTGGAAACTCTTTACGAGAAGAAATAACGCATCGTACAAAATTAGCTTGTATCTCCAAAACTACACGTTGTATCTCGAAAAGAATTGTTGTGGCGTGTACGTCTTAACATGTAGCATCTAAAGAGAACCAAAAGGAGAATTTTTCTTTCGTCAAAATTTTTCAGAAAATCACGTTTTAAGGAAATCCCGCATCGTGCGAAATTATCTTGTTTTTCCTAAACAACACGTTGTAAGTCGAAAAGCTTTCATGTTGCGTGTATGTCTAAGTGTTGTAGCCTCAAAAGAGAAGGCACAGGACAGTTTTCTCTCGAAAGGATATGTAAGAATACCACTTCATAAGGAAATACAGTTTTGCAGAGTAAAGACATATACGTACGCATTGGAAACTCCTTTACGAGAAGAAATAACGCATCGTACAAAATTAGCTTGTATCTCCAAAACTACACGTTGTATCTCGAAAAGAATTGTTGTGGCGTGTACGTCTTAACATGTAGCATCTAAAGAGAACCAAAAGGAGAATTTTCTTTCGTCAAAATTTTTCAGAAAATCACGTTTTAAGGAAATCCCGCATCGTGCGAAATTATCTTGTTTTTCCTAAACAACACGTTGTAAGTCGAAAAGCTTTCATGTTGCGTGTATGTCTAAGTGTGTAGCCTCAAAAGAGAAGGCACAGGACAGTTTTCTCTCGAAAGGATATGTAAGAATACCACTTCATAAGGAAATACAGTTTTGCAGAGTAAAGACATATACGTACGCATTGGAAACTCTTTACGAGAAGAAATAACGCATCGTACAAAATTAGCTTGTATCTCCAAAACTACACGTTGTATCTCGAAAAGAATTGTTGTGGCGTGTACGTCTTAACATGTAGCATCTAAAGAGAACCAAAAGGAGAATTTTCTTTCGTCAAAATTTTTCAGAAAATCACGTTTTAAGGAAATCCCGCATCGTGCGAAATTATCTTGTTTTTCCTAAACAACACGTTGTAAGTCGAAAAGCTTTCATGTTGCGTGTATGTCTAAGTGTGTGTAGCCTCAAAAGAGAAGGCACAGGACAGTTTTCTCTCGAAAGGATATGTAAGAATACCACTTCATAAGGAAAATACAGTTTTGCAGAGTAAAGACATATACGTACGCATTGGAAACTCTTTACGAGAAGAAATAACGCATCGTACAAAATTAGCTTGTATCTCCAAAACTACACGTTGTATCTCGAAAAGAATTGTTGTGGCGTTGTACGTCTTAACATGTAGCATCTAAAGAGAACCAAAAGGAGAATTTTCTTTCGTCAAAATTTTTTCAGAAAATCACGTTTTAAGGAAATCCCGCATCGTGCGAAATTATCTTGTTTTTCCTAAACAACACGTTGTAAGTCGAAAAGCTTTCATGTTGCGTGTATGTCTAAGTGTGTAGCCTCAAAAGAGAAGGCACAGGACAGTTTTCTCTCGAAAGGATATGTAAGAATACCACTTCATAAGGAAATACAGTTTTGCAGAGTAAAGACATATACGTACGCATTGGAAACTCTTTACGAGAAGAAATAACGCATCGTACAAAATTAGCTTGTATCTCCAAAACTACACGTTGTATCTCGAAAAGAATTGTTGTGGCCGTGTACGTCTTAACATGTAGCATCTAAAGAGAACCAAAAGGAGAATTTTCTTTCGTCAAAATTTTTCAGAAAATCACGTTTTAAGGAAATCCCGCATCGTGCGAAATTATCTTGTTTTTCCTAAACAACACGTTGTAAGTCGAAAAGCTTTCATGTTGCGTGTATGTCTAAGTGTGTAGCCTCAAAAGAGAAGGCACAGGACAGTTTTCTCTCGAAAGGATATGTAAGAATACCACTTCATAAGGAAATACAGTTTTGCAGAGTAAAGACATATACGTACGCATTGGAAACTCTTTACGAGAAGAAATAACGCATCGTACAAAATTAGCTTGTATCTCCAAAACTACACGTTGTATCTCGAAAAGAATTGTTGTGGCGTGTACGTCTTAACATGTAGCATCTAAAGAGAACCAAAAGGAGAATTTTCTTTCGTCAAAATTTTTCAGAAAATCACGTTTTAAGGAAATCCCGCATCTTGCGAAATTATCTTGTTTTTCCTAAACAACACGTTGTAAGTCGAAAAGCTTTCATGTTGCGTGTATGTCTAAGTGTGTAGCCTCAAAAGAGAAGGCACAGGACAGTTTTCTCTCGAAAGGATATGTAAGAATACCACTTCATAAGGAAATACAGTTTTGCAGAGTAAAGACATATACGTACGCATTGGAAACTCTTTACGAGAAGAAATAACGCATAGTACAAAAATTAGCTTGTATCTCCAAAACTACACGTTGTATCTCGAAAAGAATTGTTGTGGCGTGTACGTCTTAACATGTAGCATCTAAAGAGAACCAAAAGGAGAATTTTTCTTTCGTCAAAATTTTTCAGAAAATCACGTTTTAAAGGAAATCCCGCATCGTGCGAAATTATCTTGTTTTTTCCTAAACAACACGTTGTAAGTCGAAAAAGCTTTCATGTTGCGTGTATGTCTAAGTGTGTAGCCTCAAAAGAGAAGGCACAGGACAGTTTTCTCTCGAAAGGGATATGTAAGAATACCACTTCATAAGGAAATACAGTTTTGCAGAGGTAAAGACATATACGTACGCATTGGAAACTCTTTACGAGAAGAAATAACGCATCGTACAAAATTAGCTTGTATCTCCAAAACTACACGTTGTATCTCGAAAAGAATTGTTGTGGCGTGTACGTCTTAACATGTAGCATCTAAAGAGAACCAAAAGGAGAATTTTCTTTCGTCAAAATTTTTCAGAAAATCACGTTTTAAGGAAATCCCGCATCGTGCGAAATTATCTTGTTTTTTCCTAAACAACACGTTGTAAGTCGAAAAGCCTTTCATGTTGCGTGTATGTCTAAGTGTGTAGCCTCAAAAGAGAAGGCACAGGACAGTTTTCTCTCGAAAGGATATGTAAGAATACCACTTCATAAGGAAATACAGTTTTGCAGAGTAAAGACATATACGTACGCATTGGAAACTCTTTACGAGAAGAAATAACGCATCGTACAAAATTAGCTTGTATCTCCAAAAACTACACATTGTATCTCGAAAAGAATTGTTGTGGTGTGTACGTCTTAACATGTAGCATCTAAAGAGAACCAAAAGGAGAATTTTCTTTCGTCAAAATTTTACAGAAAATCACGTTTTAAGGAAATCCCGCATCGTGCGAAATTATCTTGTTTTTCCTAAACAACACGTTTGTAATTTGAAAAGCTTTCATGTTGCGTGTATGTCTAAGTGTGTAGCCTCAAAAGAGAAGGCACAGGGACAGTTTTCTCTCGAAAGGATATGTAAGAATACCACTTCATAAGGAAATACAGTTTTGCAGAGTAAAGACATATACGTACGCATTGGAAACTCTTTACGAGAAGAAATAACGCATCGTACAAAATTAGCTTGTATCTCCAAAACTACACGTTGTATCTCGAAAAGAATTGTTGTGGCGGTGTACGTCTTAACATGTAGCATCTAAAGAGAACCAAAAGGAGAATTTTCTTTCGTCAAAATTTTTCAGAAAATCACGTTTTAAGGAAATCCCGCATCGTGCGAAATTATCTTGTTTTTCCTAAACAACACGTTGTAAGTCGAAAAGCTTTCATGTTGCGTGTATGTCTAAGTGTGTAGCCTCAAAAGAGAAGGCACAGGACAGTTTTCTCTCGAAAGGATATGTAAGAATACCACTTCATAAGGAAATACAGTTTTGCAGAGTAAAGACATATACGTACGCATTGGAAACTCTTTACGAGAAGAAATAACGCATAGTACAAAATTAGCTTGTATCTCCAAAACTACACGTTGTATCTCGAAAAGAATTGTTGTGGCGTGTACGTCTTAACATGTAGCATCTAAAGAGAACCAAAAGGAGAATTTTCTTTCGTCAAAATTTTTCAGAAAATCACGTTTTAAGGAAATCCCGCATCGTGCGAAATTATCTTGTTTTTCCTAAACAACACGTTGTAAGTCGAAAAAGCTTTCATGTTGCGTGTATGTCTACGTGTGTAGCCTCAAAAGAGAAGGCACAGGACAGTTTTCTCTCGAAAGGGATATGTAAGAATACCACTTCATAAGGAAATACAGTTTTGCAGAGTAAAGACATATACGTACGCATTGGAAACTCTTTACGAGAAGAAATAACGCATCGTAGAAAATTAGCTTGTATCTCCAAAACTACACGTTGTATCTCGAAAAGAATTGTTGTGGCGTGTACGTCTTAACATGTAGCATCTAAAGAGAACCAAAAGGAGAATTTTCTTTCGTCAAAATTTTTCAGAAAATCACGTTTTAAGGAAATCCCGCATCGTGCGAAATTATCTTGTTTTTCCTAAACAACACGTTGTAAGTCGAAAAGCTTTCATGTTGCGTGTATGTCTAAGTGTGTAGCCTCAAAAGAGAAGGCACAGGACAGTTTTCTCTCGAAAGGATATGTAAGAATACCACGTCATAAGGAAATACAGTTTTGCAGAGTAAAGACATATACGTACGCATTGGAAACTCTTTACGAGAAGAAATAACGCATCGTACAAAATTAGCTTGTATCTCCAAAACTACACGTTGTATCTCGAAAAAGAATTGTTGTGGCGTGTACGTCTTAACATGTAGCATCTAAAGAGAACCAAAAGGAGAATTTTCTTTCGTCAAAATTTTTCAGAAAATCACGTTTTAAGGAAATCCCGCATCGTGCGAAATTATCTTGTTTTTCCTAAACAACACGTTGTAAGTCGAAAAGCTTTCATGTTGCGTGTATGTCTAAGTGTGTAGCCTCAAAAGAGAAGGCACAGGACAGTTTTCTCTCGAAAGGATATGTAAGAATACCACTTCATAAGGAAATACAGTTTTGCAGAGTAAAGACATATACGTACGCATTGGAAACTCTTTACGAGAAGAAATAACGCATCGTACAAAATTAGCTTGTATCTCCAAAACTACACGTTGTATCTCGAAAAGAATTGTTGTGGCGTGTACGTCTTAACATGTAGCATCTAAAGAGAACCAAAAGGAGAATTTTCTTTCGTCAAAATTTTTCAGAAAATCACGTTTTAAGGAAATCCCGCATCGTGCGAAATTATCTTGTTTTTCCTAAACAACACGTTGTAAGTCGAAAAGCTTTCATGTTGCGTGTATGTCTAAGTGTGTAGCCTCAAAAGAGAAGGCACAGGACAGTTTTCTCTCGAAAGGATATGTAAGAATACCACTTCATAAGGAAATACAGTTTTGCAGAGTAAAGACATATACGTACGCATTGGAAACTCTTTACGAGAAGAAATAACGCATCGTACAAAATTAGCTTGTATCTCCAAAACTACACGTTGTATCTCGAAAAGAATTGTTGTGGCGTGTACGTCTTAACATGTAGCATCTAAAGAGAACCAAAAGGAGAATTTTCTTTCGTCAAAATTTTTCAGAAAATCACGTTTTAAGGAAATCCCGCATCGTGCGAAATTATCTTGTTTTTCCTAAACAACACGTTGTAAGTCGAAAAGCTTTCATGTTGCGTGTATGTCTAAGTGTGTAGCCTCAAAAGAGAAGGCACAGGACAGTTTTCTCTCGAAAGGATATGTAAGAATACCACTTCATAAGGAAATACAGTTTTGCAGAGTAAAGACATATACGTACGCATTGGAAACTCTTTACGAGAAGAAATAACGCATCGTACAAAATTAGCTTGTATCTCCAAAACTACACGTTGTATCTCGAAAAGAATTGTTGTGGCGTGTACGTCTTAACATGTAGCATCTAAGGAGAACCAAAAGGAGAATTTTCTTTCGTCAAAATTTTTCAGAAAATCACGTTTTAAGGAAATCCCGCATCGTGCGAAATTATCTTGTTTTTCCTAAACAACACGTTGTAATTTGAAAAGCTTTCATGTTGCGTGTATGTCTAAGTGTGTAGCCTCAAAAGAGAAGGCACAGGACAGTTTTCTCTCGAAAGGATATGTAAGAATACCACTTCATAAGGAAATACAGTTTTGCAGAGTAAAGACATATACGTACGCATTGGAAACTCTTTACGAGAAGAAATAACGCATCGTACAAAATTAGCTTGTATCTCCAAAACTACACGTTGTATCTCGAAAAGAATTGTTGTGGCGTGTACGTCTTAACATGTAGCATCTAAAGAGAACCAAAAGGAGAATTTTCTTTCGTCAAAATTTTTCAGAAAATCACGTTTTAAGGAAATCCCGCATCGTGCGAAATTATCTTCTTTTTCCTAAACAACACGTTGTAAGTCGAAAAGCTTTCATGTTGCGTGTATGTCTAAGTGTGTAGCCTCAAAAGAGAAGGCACAGGACAGTTTTCTCTCGAAAGGATATGTAAGAATACCACTTCATAAGGAAATACAGTTTTGCAGAGTAAAGACATATACGTACGCATTGGAAACTCTTTACGAGAAGAAATAACGCATCGTACAAAATTAGCTTGTATCTCCAAAACTACACGTTGTATCTCGAAAAGAATTGTTGTGGCGTGTACGTCTTAACATGTAGCATCTAAAGAGAACCAAAAGGAGAATTTTCTTTCGTCAAAATTTTTCAGAAAATCACGTTTTAAGGAAATCCCGCATCGTGCGAAATTATCTTGTTTTTCCTAAACAACACGTTGTAAGTCGAAAAGCTTTCATGTTGCGTGTATGTCTAAGTGTGTAGCCTCAAAAGAGAAGGCACAGGACAGTTTTCTCTCGAAAGGATATGTAAGAATACCACTTCATAAGGAAATACAGTTTTGCAGAGTAAAGACATATACGTACGCATTGGAAACTCTTTACGAGAAGAAATAAAGCATCGTACAAAATTAGCTTGTATCTCCAAAACTACACGTTGTATCTCGAAAAGAATTGTTGTGGCGTGTACGTCTTAACATGTAGCATCTAAAGAGAACCAAAAGGAGAATTTTCTTTCGTCAAAATTTTTCAGAAAATCACGTTTTAAGGAAATCCCGCATCGTGCGAAATTATCTTGTTTTTCCTAAACAACACGTTGTAAGTCGAAAAGCTTTCATGTTGCGTGTATGTCTAAGTGTGTAGCCTCAAAAGAGAAGGCACAGGACAGTTTTCTCTCGAAAGGATATGTAAGAATACCACTTCATAAGGAAATACAGTTTTGCAGAGTAAAGACATATACGTACGCATTGGAAACTCTTTACGAGAAGAAATAACGCATCGTACAAAATTAGCTTGTATCTCCAAAACTACACGTTGTATCTCGAAAAGAATTGTTGTGGTGTGTACGTCTTAACATGTAGCATCTAAAGAGAACCAAAAGGAGAATTTTCTTTCGTCAAAATTTTTCAGAAAATCACGTTTTAAGGAAATCCCGCATCGTGCGAAATTATCTTGTTTTTCCTAAACAACACGTTGTAATTTTAAAAGCTTTCATGTTGCGTGTATGTCTAAGTGTGTAGCCTCAAAAGAGAAGGCACAGGACAGTTTTCTCTCGAAAGGATATGTAAGAATACCACTTCATAAGGAAATACAGTTTTGCAGAGTAAAGACATATACGTACGCATTGGAAACTCTTTACGAGAAGAAATAACGCATCGTACAAAATTAGCTTGTATCTCCAAAACTACACGTTGTATCTCGAAAAGAATTGTTGTGGCGTGTACGTCTTAACATGTAGCATCTAAAGAGAACCAAAAGGAGAATTTTCTTTCGTCAAAATTTTTCAGAAAATCACGTTTTAAGGAAATCCCGCATCGTGCGAAATTATCTTGTTTTTCCTAAACAACACGTTGTAAGTCGAAAAGCTTTCATGTTGCGTGTATGTCTAAGTGTGTAGCCTCAAAAGAGAAGGCACAGGACAGTTTTCTCTCGAAAGGATATGTAAGAATACCACTTCATAAGGAAATACAGTTTTGCAGAGTAAAGACATATACGTACGCATTGGAAACTCTTTACGAGAAGAAATAACGCATAGTACAAAATTAGCTTGTATCTCCAAAACTACACGTTGTATCTCGAAAAGAATTGTTGTGGCGTGTACGTCTTAACATGTAGCATCTAAAGAGAACCAAAAGGAGAATTTTCTTTCGTCAAAATTTTTCAGAAAATCACGTTTTAAGGAAATCCCGCATCATGCGAAATCATCTTGTTTTTCCTAAACAACACGTTGTAAGTCGAAAAGCTTTCATGTTGCGTGTATGTCTACGTGTGTAGCCTCAAAAGAGAAGGCACAGGACAGTTTTCTCTCGAAAGGATATGTAAGAATACCACTTCATAAGGAAATACAGTTTTGCAGAGTAAAGACATATACGTACGCATTGGAAACTCTTTACGAGAAGAAATAACGCATCGTACAAAATTAGCTTGTATCTCCAAAACTACACGTTGTATCTCGAAAAGAATTGTTGTGGCGTGTACGTCTTAACATGTAGCATCTAAAGAGAACCAAAAGGAGAATTTTCTTTCGTCAAAATTTTTCAGAAAATCACGTTTTAAGGAAATCCCGCATCGTGCGAAATTATCTTGTTTTTCCTAAACAACACGTTGTAAGTCGAAAAGCTTTCATGTTGCGTGTATGTCTAAGTGTGTAGCCTCAAAAGAGAAGGCACAGGACAGTTTTCTCTCGAAAGGATATGTAAGAATACCACTTCATAAGGAAATACAGTTTTGCAGAGTAAAGACATATACGTACGCATTGGAAACTCTTTACGAGAAGAAATAACGCATCGTACAAAATTAGCTTGTATCTCCAAAACTACACGTTGTATCTCGAAAAGAATTGTTGTGGCGTGTACGTCTTAACATGTAGCATCTAAAGAGAACCAAAAGGAGAATTTTCTTTCGTCAAAATTTTTCAGAAAATCACGTTTTAAGGAAATCCCGCATCGTGCGAAATTATCTTGTTTTTCCTAAACAACACGTTGTAAGTCGAAAAGCTTTCATGTTGCGTGTATGTCTAAGTGTGTAGCCTCAAAAGAGAAGGCACAGGACAGTTTTCTCTCGAAAGGATATGTAAGAATACCACTTCATAAGGAAATACAGTTTTGCAGAGTAAAGACATATACGTACGCATTGGAAACTCTTTACGAGAAGAAATAACGCATCGTACAAAATTAGCTTGTATCTCCAAAACTACACGTTGTATCTCGAAAAGAATTGTTGTGGCGTGTACGTCTTAACATGTAGCATCTAAAGAGAACCAAAAGGAGAATTTTCTTTCGTCAAAATTTTTCAGAAAATCACGTTTTAAGGAAATCCCGCATCGTGCGAAATTATCTTGTTTTTCCTAAACAACACGTTGTAAGTCGAAAAGCTTTCATGTTGCGTGTATGTCTAAGTGTGTAGCCTCAAAAGAGAAGGCACAGGACAGTTTTCTCTCGAAAGGATATGTAAGAATACCACTTCATAAGGAAATACAGTTTTGCAGAGTAAAGACATATACGTACGCATTGGAAACTCTTTACGAGAAGAAATAACGCATCATACAAAATTAGCTTGTATCTCCAAAACTACACGTTGTATCTCGAAAAGAATTGTTGTGGCGTGTACGTCTTAACATGTAGCATCTAAAGAGAACCAAAAGGAGAATTTTCTTTCGTCAAATTTTTCAGAAAATCACGTTTTAAGGAAATCCCGCATCGTGCGAAATTATCTTGTTTTTCCTAAACAACACGTTGTAAGTCGAAATGCTTTCATGTTGCGTGTATGTCTAAGTGTGTAGCCTCAAAAGAGAAGGCACAGGACAGTTTTCTCTCGAAAGGATATGTAAGAATACCACTTCATAAGGAAATACAGTTTTGCAGAGTAAAGACATATACGTACGCATTGGAAACTCTTTACGAGAAGAAATAACGCATCGTACAAAATTAGCTTGTATCTCCAAAACTACACGTTGTATCTCGAAAAGAATTGTTGTGGCGTGTACGTCTTAACATGTAGCATCTAAAGAGAACCAAAAGGAGAATTTTCTTTCGTCAAAATTTTTCAGAAAATCACGTTATAAGGAAATCCAGCATCGTGCGAAATTATCTTGTTTTTCCTAAACAACACGTTTTAAGTCGAAAAGCTTTCATGTTGCGTGTATGTCTAAGTGTGTAGCCTCAAAAGAGAAGGCACAGGACAGTTTTCTCTCGAAAGGATATGTAAGAATACCACTTCATAAGGAAATACAGTTTTGCAGAGTAAAGACATATACGTACGCATTGGAAACTCTTTACGAGAAGAAATAACGCATCGTACAAAATTAGCTTGTATCTCCAAAACTACACGTTGTATCTCGAAAAGAATTGTTGTGGCGTGTACGTCTTAACATGTAGCATCTAAAGAGAACCAAAAGGAGAATTTTCTTTCGTCAAAATTTTTCAGAAAATCACGTTTTAAGGAAATCCCGCATCGTGCGAAATTATCTTGTTTTTCCTAAACAACACGTTGTAAGTCGAAAAGCTTTCATATTGCGTGTATGTCTAAGTGTGTAACCTCAAAAGAGAAGGCACAGGACAGTTTTCTCTCGAAAGGATATGTAAGAATACCACTTCATAAGGAAATACAGTTTTGCAGAGTAAAGACATATACGTACGCATTGGAAACTCTTTACGAGAAGAAATAACGCATCGTACAAAATTAGCTTGTATCTCCAAAACTACACGTTGTATCTCGAAAAGAATTGTTGTGGCGTGTACGTCTTAACATGTAGCATCTAAAGAGAACCAAAAGGAGAATTTTCTTTCGTCAAAATTTTTCAGAAAATCACGTTTTAAGGAAATCCCGCATCGTGCGAAATTATCTTGTTTTTCCTAAACAACACGTTGTAAGTCGAAAAGCTTTCATGTTGCGTGTATGTCTAAGTGTGTAGCCTCAAAAGAGAAGGCACAGGACAGTTTTCTCTCGAAAGGATATGTAAGAATACCACTTCATAAGGAAATACAGTTTTGCAGAGTAAAGACATATACGTACGCATTGGAAACTCTTTACGAGAAGAAATAACGCATCGTACAAAATTAGCTTGTATCTCCAAAACTACACGTTGTATCTCGAAAAGAATTGTTGTGGCGTGTACGTCTTAACATGTAGCATCTAAAGAGAACCAAAAGGAGAATTTTCTTTCGTCAAAATTTTTCAGAAAATCACGTTTTAAGGAAATCCCGCATCGTGCGAAATTATCTTGTTTTTCCTAAACAACACGTTGTAAGTCGAAAAGCTTTCATGTTGCGTGTATGTCTAAGTGTGTAGCCTCAAAAGAGAAGGCACAGGACAGTTTTCTCTCGAAAGGATATGTAAGAATACCACTTCATAAGGAAATACAGTTTTGCAGAGTAAAGACATATACGTACGCATTGGAAACTCTTTACGAGAAGAAATAACGCATCGTACAAAATTAGCTTGTATCTCCAAAACTACACGTTGTATCTCGAAAAGAATTGTTGTGGCGTGTACGTCTTAACATGTAGCATCTAAAGAGAACCAAAAGGAGAATTTTCTTTCGTCAAAATTTTTCAGAAAATCACGTTTTAAGGAAATCCCGCATCGTGCGAAATTATCTTGTTTTTCCTAAACAACACGTTGTAAGTCGAAAAGCTTTCATGTTGCGTGTATGTCTAAGTGTGTAGCCTCAAAAGAGAAGGCACAGGACAGTTTTCTCTCGAAAGGATATGTAAGAATACCACTTCATAAGGAAATACAGTTTTGCAGAGTAAAGACATATACGTACGCATTGGAAACTCTTTACGAGAAGAAATAACGCATCGTACAAAATTAGCTTGTATCTCCAAAACTACACGTTGTATCTCGAAAAGAATTGTTGTGGCGTGTACGTCTTAACATGTAGCATCTAAAGAGAACCAAAAGGAGAATTTTCTTTCGTCAAATTTTTCAGAAAATCACGTTTTAAGGAAATCCCGCATCGTGCGAAATTATCTTGTTTTTCCTAAACAACACGTTGTAAGTCGAAATGCTTTCATGTTGCGTGTATGTCTAAGTGTGTAGCCTCAAAAGAGAAGGCACAGGACAGTTTTCTCTCGAAAGGATATGTAAGAATACCACTTCATAAGGAAATACAGTTTTGCAGAGTAAAGACATATACGTACGCATTGGAAACTCTTTACGAGAAGAAATAACGCATCGTACAAAATTAGCTTGTATCTCCAAAACTACACGTTGTATCTCGAAAAGAATTGTTGTGGCGTGTACGTCTTAACATGTAGCATCTAAAGAGAACCAAAAGGAGAATTTTCTTTCGTCAAAATTTTTCAGAAAATCACGTTATAAGGAAATCCAGCATCGTGCGAAATTATCTTGTTTTTCCTAAACAACACGTTTTAAGTCGAAAAGCTTTCATGTTGCGTGTATGTCTAAGTGTGTAGCCTCAAAAGAGAAGGCACAGGACAGTTTTCTCTCGAAAGGATATGTAAGAATACCACTTCATAAGGAAATACAGTTTTGCAGAGTAAAGACATATACGTACGCATTGGAAACTCTTTACGAGAAGAAATAACGCATCGTACAAAATTAGCTTGTATCTCCAAAACTACACGTTGTATCTCGAAAAGAATTGTTGTGGCGTGTACGTCTTAACATGTAGCATCTAAAGAGAACCAAAAGGAGAATTTTCTTTCGTCAAAATTTTTCAGAAAATCACGTTTTAAGGAAATCCCGCATCGTGCGAAATTATCTTGTTTTTCCTAAACAACACGTTGTAAGTCGAAAAGCTTTCATATTGCGTGTATGTCTAAGTGTGTAACCTCAAAAGAGAAGGCACAGGACAGTTTTCTCTCGAAAGGATATGTAAGAATACCACTTCATAAGGAAATACAGTTTTGCAGAGTAAAGACATATACGTACGCATTGGAAACTCTTTACGAGAAGAAATAACGCATCGTACAAAATTAGCTTGTATCTCCAAAACTACACGTTGTATCTCGAAAAGAATTGTTGTGGTGTCTACGTCTTAACATGTAGCATCTAAAGAGAACCAAAAGGAGAATTTTCTTTCGTCAAAATTTTTCAGAAAATCACGTTTTAAGGAAATCCCGCATCGTGCGAAATTATCTTGTTTTTCCTAAACAACACGTTGTAAGTCGAAAAGCTTTCATGTTGCGTGTATGTCTAAGTGTGTAGCCTCAAAAGAGAAGGCACAGGACAGTTTTCTCTCGAAAGGATATGTAAGAATACCACTTCATAAGGAAATACAGTTTTGCAGAGTAAAGACATATATGTACGCATTGGAAACTCTTTACGAGAAGAAATAACGCATCGTACAAAATTAGCTTGTATCTCCAAAACTACACGTTGTATCTCGAAAAGAATTGTTGTGGCGTGTACGTCTTAACATGTAGCATCTAAAGAGAACCAAAAGGAGAATTTTCTTTCGTCAAAATTTTTCAGAAAATCACGTTTTAAGAAAATCCCGCATCGTGCGAAATTATCTTGTTTTTCCTAAACAACACGTTGTAAGTTGAAAAGCTTTCATGTTGCGTGTATGTCTAAGTGTGTAGCCTCAAAAGAGAAGGCACAGGACAGTTTTCTCTCGAAAGGATATGTAAGAATACCACTTCATAAGGAAATACAGTTTTGCAGAGTAAAGACATATACGTACGCATTGGAAACTCTTTACGAGAAGAAATAACGCATCGTACAAAATTAGCTTGTATCTCCAAAACTACACGTTGTATCTCGAAAAGAATTGTTGTGGTGTGTACGTCTTAACATGTAGCATCTAAAGAGAACCAAAAGGAGAATTTTCTTTCGTCAAAATTTTTCAGAAAATCACGTTTTAAGGAAATCCCGCATCGTGCGAAATTATCTTGTTTTTCCTAAACAACACGTTGTAATTTGAAAAGCTTTCATGTTGCGTGTATGTCTAAGTGTGTAGCCTCAAAAGAGAAGGCACAGGACAGTTTTCTCTCGAAAGGATATGTAAGAATACCACTTCATAAGGAAATACAGTTTTGCAGAGTAAAGACATATACGTACGCATTGGAAACTCTTTACGAGAAGAAATAACGCATCGTACAAAATTAGCTTGTATCTCCAAAACTACACGTTGTATCTCGAAAAGAATTGTTGTGGCGTGTACGTCTTAACATGTAGCATCTAAAGAGAACCAAAAGGAGAAATTTCTTTCGTCAAAATTTTTCAGAAAATCACGTTTTAAGGAAATTCCGCATCGTGCGAAATTATCTTGTTTTTCCTAAACAACACGTTGTAAGTCGAAAAGCTTTCATGTTGCGTGTATGTCTAAGTGTGTAGCCTCAAAAGAGAAGGCACAGGACAGTTTTCTCTCGAAAGGATATGTAAGAATACCACTTCATAAGGAAATACAGTTTTGCAGAGTAAAGACATATACGTACGCATTGGAAACTCTTTACGAGAAGAAATAACGCATCGTACAAAATTAGCTTGTATCTCCAAAACTACACGTTGTATCTCGAAAAGAATTGTTGTGGCGTGTACGTCTTAACATGTAGCATCTAAAGAGAACCAAAAGGAGAATTTTCTTTCGTCAAAATTTTTCAGAAAATCACGTTTTAAGGAAATCCCGCATCGTGCGAAATTATCTTGTTTTTCCTAAACAACACGTTGTAAGTCGAAAAGCTTTCATGTTGCGTGTATGTCTAAGTGTGTAGCCTCAAAAGAGAAGGCACAGGACAGTTTTCTCTCGAAAGGATATGTAAGAATACCACTTCATAAGGAAATACAGTTTTGCAGAGTAAAGACATATACGTACGCATTGGAAACTCTTTACGAGAAGAAATAACGCATCGTACAAAATTAGCTTGTATCTCCAAAACTACACGTTGTATCTCGAAAAGAATTGTTGTGGCGTGTACGTCTTAACATGTAGCATCTAAAGAGTACCAAAAGGAGAATTTTCTTTCGTCAAAATTTTTCAGAAAATCACGTTTTAAGGAAATCCCGCATCGTGCGAAATTATCTTGTTTTTCCTAAACAACACGTTGTAAGTCGAAAAGCTTTCATGTTGCGTGTATGTCTAAGTGTGTAGCCTCAAAAGAGAAGGCACAGGACAGTTTTCTCTCGAAAGGATATGTAAGAATACCACTTCATAAGGAAATACAGTTTTGCAGAGTAAAGACATATACGTACGCATTGGAAACTCTTTACGAGAAGAAATAACGCATCGTACAAAATTAGCTTGTATCTCCAAAACTACACGTTGTATCTCGAAAAGAATTGTTGTGGCGTGTACATCTTAACATGTAGCATCTAAAGAGAACCAAAAGGAGAATTTTCTTTCGTCAAAATTTTTCAGAAAATCACGTTTTAAGGAAATCCCGCATCGTGCGAAATTATCTTGTTTTTCCTAAACAACACGTTGTAAGTCGAAAAGCTTTCATGTTGCGTTTATGTCTAAGTGTGTAGCCTCAAAAGAGAAGGCACAGGACAGTTTTCTCTCGAAAGGATATGTAAGAATACCACTTCATAAGGAAATACAGTTTTGCAGAGTAAAGACATATACGTACGCATTGGAAACTCTTTACGAGAAGAAATAACGCATCGTACAAAATTAGCTTGTATCTCCAAAACTACACGTTGTATCTCGAAAAGAATTGTTGTGGCGTGTACGTCTTAACATGTAGCATCTAAAGAGAACCAAAAGGAGAATTTTCTTTCGTCAAAATTTTTCAGAAAATCACGTTTTAAGGAAATCCCGCATCGTGCGAAATTATCTTGTTTTTCCTAAACAACACGTTGTAAGTCGAAAAGCTTTCATGTTGCGTGTATGTCTAAGTGTGTAGCCTCAAAAGAGAAGGCACAGGACAGTTTTCTCTCGAAAGGATATGTAAGAATACCACTTCATAAGGAAATACAGTTTTGCAGAGTAAAGACATATACGTACGCATTGGAAACTCTTTACGAGAAGAAATAACGCATCGTACAAAATTAGCTTGTATCTCCAAAACTACACGTTGTATCTCGAAAAGAATTGTTGTGGCGTGTACGTCTTAACATGTAGCATCTAAAGAGAACCAAAAGGAGAATTTTCTTTCGTCAAAATTTTTCAGAAAATCACGTTTTAAGGAAATCCCGCATCGTGCGAAATTATCTTGTTTTTCCTAAACAACACGTTGTAAGTCGAAAAGCTTTCATGTTGCGTGTATGTCTAAGTGTGTAGCCTCAAAAGAGAAGGCACAGGACAGTTTTCTCTCGAAAGGATATGTAAGAATACCACTTCATAAGGAAATACAGTTTTGCAGAGTAAAGACAAATACGTACGCATTGGAAACTCTTTACGAGAAGAAATAACGCATCGTACAAAATTAGCTTGTATCTCCAAAACTACACGTTGTATCTCGAAAAGAATTGTTGTGGCGTGTACGTCTTAACATGTAGCATCTAAAGAGAACCAAAAGGAGAATTTTCTTTCGTCAAAATTTTTCAGAAAATCACGTTTTAAGGAAATCCCGCATCGTGCGAAATTATCTTGTTTTTCCTAAACAACACGTTGTAAGTCGAAAAGCTTTCATGTTGCGTGTATGTCTAAGTGTGTAGCCTCAAAAGAGAAGGCACAGGACAGTTTTCTCTCGAAAGGATATGTAAGAATACCACTTCATAAGGAAATACAGTTTTGCAGAGTAAAGACATATACGTACGCATTGGAAACTCTTTACGAGAAGAAATAACGCATAGTACAATATTAGCTTGTATCTCCAAAACTACACGTTGTATCTCGAAAAGAATTGTTGTGGCGTGTACGTCTTAACATGTAGCATCTAAAGAGAACCAAAAGGAGAATTTTCTTTCGTCAAAATTTTTCAGAAAATCACGTTTTAAGGAAATCCCGCATCGTGCGAAATTATCTTGTTTTTCCTAAACAACACGTTGTAAGTAGAAAAGCTTTCATGTTGCGTGTATGTCTAAGTGTGTAGCCTCAAAAGAGAAGGCACAGGACAGTTTTCTCTCGAAAGGATATGTAAGAATACCACTTCATAAGGAAATACAGTTTTGCAGAGTAAAGACATATACGTACGCATTGGAAACTTTTTACGAGAAGAAATAACGCATCGTACAAAATTAGCTTGTATCTCCAAAACTACACGTTGTATCTCGAAAAGAATTGTTGTGGTGTGTACGTCTTAACATGTAGCATCTAAAGAGAACCAAAAGGAGAATTTTCTCTCGTCAAAATTTTTCAGAAAATCACGTTTTAAGGAAATCCCGCATCGTGCGAAATTATCTTGTTTTTCCTAAACAACACGTTGTAATTCGAAAAGCTTTCATGTTGCGTGTATGTCTAAGTGTGTAGCCTCAAAAGAGAAGGCACAGGACAGTTTTCTCTCGAAAGGATATGTAAGAATACCACTTCATAAGGAAATACAGTTTTGCAGAGTAAAGACATATACGTACGCATTGGAAACTCTTTACGAGAAGAAATAACGCATCGTACAAAATTAGCTTGTATCTCCAAAACTACACGTTGTATCTCGAAAAGAATTGTTGTGGCGTGTACGTCTTAACATGTAGCATCTAAAGAGAACCAAAAGGAGAATTTTCTTTCGTCAAAATTTTTCAGAAAATCACGTTTTAAGGAAATCCCGCATCGTGCGAAATTATCTTGTTTTTCCTAAACAACACGTTGTAAGTCGAAAAGCTTTCATGTTGCGTGTATGTCTAAGTGTGTAGCCTCAAAAGAGAAGGCACAGGACAGTTTTCTCTCGAAAGGATATGTAAGAATACCACTTCATAAGGAAATACAGTTTTGCAGAGTAAAGACATATACGTACGCATTGGAAACTCTTTACGAGAAGAAATAACGCATCGTACAAAATTAGCTTGTATCTCCAAAACTACACGTTGTATCTCGAAAAGAATTGTTGTGGCGTGTACGTCTTAACATGTAGCATCTAAAGAGAACCAAAAGGAGAATTTTCTTTCGTCAAAATTTTTCAGAAAATCACGTTTTAAGGAAATCCCGCATCGTGCGAAATTATCTTGTTTTTCCTAAACAACACGTTGTAAGTCGAAAAGCTTTCATGTTGCGTGTATGTCTAAGTGTGTAGCCTCAAAAGAGAAGGCACAGGACAGTTTTCTCTCGAAAGGATATGTAAGAATACCACTTCATAAGGAAATACAGTTTTGCAGAGTAAAGACATATACGTACGCATTGGAAACTCTTTACGAGAAGAAATAACGCATCGGACAAAATTAGCTTGTATCTCCAAAACTACACGTTGTATCTCGAAAAGAATTGTTGTGGCGTGTACGTCTTAACATGTAGCATCTAAAGAGAACCAAAAGGAGAATTTTCTTTCGTCAAAATTTTTCAGAAAATCACGTTTTAAGGAAATCCCGCATCGTGCGAAATTATCTTGTTTTTCCTAAACAACACGTTGTAAGTCGAAAAGCTTTCATGTTGCGTGTATGTCTAAGTGTGTAGCCTCAAAAGAGAAGGCACAGGACAGTTTTCTCTCGAAAGGATATGTAAGAATACCACTTCATAAGGAAATACAGTTTTGCAGAGTAAAGACATATACGTACGCATTGGAAACTCTTTACGAGAAGAAATAACGCATCGTACAAAATTAGCTTGTATCTCCAAAACTACACGTTGTATCTCGAAAAGAATTGTTGTGGCGTGTACGTCTTAACATGTAGCATCTAAAGAGAACCAAAAGGAGAATTTTCTTTCGTCAAAATTTTTCAGAAAATCACGTTTTAAGGAAATCCCGCATCGTGCGAAATTATCTTGTTTTTCCTAAACAACACGTTGTAAGTCGAAAAGCTTTCATGTTGCGTGTATGTCTAAGTGTGTAGCCTCAAAAGAGAAGGCACAGGACAGTTTTCTCTCGAAAGGATATGTAAGAATACCACTTCATAAGGAAATACAGTTTTGCAGAGTAAAGACATATACGTACGCATTGGAAACTCTTTACGAGAAGAAATAACGCATCGTACAAAATTAGCTTGTATCTCCAAAACTACACGTTGTATCTCGAAAAGAATTGTTGTGGCGTGTACGTCTTAACATGTAGCATCTAAAGAGAACCAAATGGAGAATTTTCTTTCGTCAAAATTTTTCAGAAAATCACGTTTTAAGGAAATCCCGCATCGTGCGAAATTATCTTGTTTTTCCTAAACAACACGTTGTAAGTCGAAAAGCTTTCATGTTGCGTGTATGTCTAAGTGTGTAGCCTCAAAAGAGAAGGCACAGGACAGTTTTCTCTCGAAAGGATATGTAAGAATACCACTTCATAAGGAAATACAGTTTTGCAGAGTAAAGACATATACGTACGCATTGGAAACTCTTTACGAGAAGAAATAACGCATCGTACAAAATTAGCTTGTATCTCCAAAACTACACGTTGTATCTCGAAAAGAATTGTTGTGGCGTGTACGTCTTAACATGTAGCATCTAAAGAGAACCAAAAGGAGAATTTTCTTTCGTCAAAATTTTTCAGAAAATCACGTTTTAAGGAAATCCCGCATCGTGCGAAATTATCTTGTTTTTCCTAAACAACACGTTGTAAGTCGAAAAGCTTTCATGTTGCGTGTATGTCTAAGTGTGTAGCCTCAAAAGAGAAGGCACAGGACAGTTTTCTCTCGAAAGGATATGTAAGAATACCACTTCATAAGGAAATACAGTTTTGCAGAGTAACGACATATACGTACGCATTGGAAACTCTTTACGAGAAGAAATAACGCATCGTACAAAATTAGCTTGTATCTCCAAAACTACACGTTGTATCTCGAAAAGAATTGTTGTGGCGTGTACGTCTTAACATGTAGCATCTAAAGAGAACCAAAAGGAGAATTTTCTTTCGTCAAAATTTTTCAGAAAATCACGTTTTAAGGAAATCCCGCATCGTGCGAAATTATCTTGTTTTTCCTAAACAACACGTTGTAAGTCGAAAAGCTTTCATGTTGCGTGTATGTCTAAGTGTGTAGCCTCAAAAGAGAAGGCACAGGACAGTTTTCTTTCGAAAGGATATGTAAGAATACCACTTCATAAGGAAATACAGTTTTGCAGAGTAAAGACATATACGTACGCATTGGAAACTCTTTACGAGAAGAAATAACGCATCGGACAAAATTAGCTTGTATCTCCAAAACTACACGTTGTATCTCGAAAAGAATTGTTGTGGCGTGTACGTCTTAACATGTAGCATCTAAAGAGAACCAAAAGGAGAATTTTCTTTCGTCAAAATTTTTCAGAAAATCACGTTTTAAGGAAATCCCGCATCGTGCGAAATTATCTTGTTTTTCCTAAACAACACGTTGTAAGTCGAAAAGCTTTCATGTTGCGTGTATGTCTACGTGTGTAGCCTCAAAAGAGAAGGCACAGGACAGTTTTCTCTCGAAAGGATATGTAAGAATACCACTTCATAAGGAAATACAGTTTTGCAGAGTAAAGACATATACGTACGCATTGGAAACTCTTTACGAGAAGAAATAACGCATCGTACAAAATTAGCTTGTATCTCCAAAACTACACGTTGTATCTCGAAAAGAATTGTTGTGGCGTGTACGTCTTAACATGTAGCATCTAAAGAGAACCAAAAGGAGAATTTTCTTTCGTCAAAATTTTTCAGAAAATCACGTTTTAAGGAAATCCCGCATCGTGCGAAATTATCTTGTTTTTCCTAAACAACACGTTGTAAGTCGAAAAGCTTTCATGTTGCGTGTATGTCTAAGTGTGTAGCCTCAAAAGAGAAGGCACAGGACAGTTTTCTCTCGAAAGGATATGTAAGAATACCACTTCATGAGGAAATACAGTTTTGCAGAGTAAAGACATATACGTACGCATTGGAAACTCTTTACGAGAAGAAATAACGCATCGGACAAAATTAGCTTGTATCTCCAAAACTACACGTTGTATCTCGAAAAGAATTGTTGTGGCGTGTACGTCTTAACATGTAGCATCTAAAGAGAACCAAAAGGAGAATTTTCTTTCGTCAAAATTTTTCAGAAAATCACGTTTTAAGGAAATCCCGCATCGTGCGAAATTATCTTGTTTTTCCTAAACAACACGTTGTAAGTCGAAAAGCTTTCATGTTGCGTGTATGTCTAAGTGTGTAGCCTCAAAAGAGAAGGCACAGGACAGTTTTCTCTCGAAAGGATATGTAAGAATACCACTTCATAAGGAAATACAGTTTTGCAGAGTAAAGACATATACGTACGCATTGGAAACTCTTTACGAGAAGAAATAACGCATCGTACAAAATTAGCTTGTATCTCCAAAACTACACGTTGTATCTCGAAAAGAATTGTTGTGGCGTGTACGTCTTAACATGTAGCATCTAAAGAGAACCAAAAGGAGAATTTTCTTTCGTCAAAATTTTTCAGAAAATCACGTTTTAAGGAAATCCCGCATCGTGCGAAATTATCTTGTTTTTCCTAAACAACACGTTGTAAGTCGAAAAGCTTTCATGTTGCGTGTATGTCTAAGTGTGTAGCCTCAAAAGAGAAGGCACAGGACAGTTTTCTCTCGAAAGGATATGTAAGAATACCACTTCATAAGGAAATACAGTTTTGCAGAGTAAAGACATATACGTACGCATTGGAAACTCTTTACGAGAAGAAATAACGCATCGGACAAAATTAGCTTGTATCTCCAAAACTACACGTTGTATCTCGAAAAGAATTGTTGTGGCGTGTACGTCTTAACATGTAGCATCTAAAGAGAACCAAAAGGAGAATTTTCTTTCGTCAAAATTTTTCAGAAAATCACGTTTTAAGGAAATCCCGCATCGTGCGAAATTATCTTGTTTTTCCTAAACAACACGTTGTAAGTCGAAAAGCTTTCATGTTGCGTGTATGTCTAAGTGTGTAGCCTCAAAAGAGAAGGCACAGGACAGTTTTCTCTCGAAAGGATATGTAAGAATACCACTTCATAAGGAAATACAGTTTTGCAGAGTAAAGACATATACGTACGCATTGGAAACTCTTTACGAGAAGAAATAACGCATCGTACAAAATTAGCTTGTATCTCCAAAACTACACGTTGTATCTCGAAAAGAATTGTTGTGGCGTGTACGTCTTAACATGTAGCATCTAAAGAGAACCAAAAGGAGAATTTTCTTTCGTCAAAATTTTTCAGAAAATCACGTTTTAAGGAAATCCCGCATCGTGCGAAATTATCTTGTTTTTCCTAAACAACACGTTGTAAGTCGAAAAGCTTTCATGTTGCGTGTATGTCTAAGTGTGTAGCCTCAAAAGAGAAGGCACAGGACAGTTTTCTCTCGAAAGGATATGTAAGAATACCACTTCATAAGGAAATACAGTTTTGCAGAGTAAAGACATATACGTACGCATTGGAAACTCTTTACGAGAAGAAATAACGCATCGTACAAAATTAGCTTGTATCTCCAAAACTACACGTTGTATCTCGAAAAGAATTGTTGTGGCGTGTACGTCTTAACATGTAGCATCTAAAGAGAACCAAATGGAGAATTTTCTTTCGTCAAAATTTTTCAGAAAATCACGTTTTAAGGAAATCCCGCATCGTGCGAAATTATCTTGTTTTTCCTAAACAACACGTTGTAAGTCGAAAAGCTTTCATGTTGCGTGTATGTCTAAGTGTGTAGCCTCAAAAGAGAAGGCACAGGACAGTTTTCTCTCGAAAGGATATGTAAGAATACCACTTCATAAGGAAATACAGTTTTGCAGAGTAAAGACATATACGTACGCATTGGAAACTCTTTACGAGAAGAAATAACGCATCGTACAAAATTAGCTTGTATCTCCAAAACTACACGTTGTATCTCGAAAAGAATTGTTGTGGCGTGTACGTCTTAACATGTAGCATCTAAAGAGAACCAAAAGGAGAATTTTCTTTCGTCAAAATTTTTCAGAAAATCACGTTTTAAGGAAATCCCGCATCGTGCGAAATTATCTTGTTTTTCCTAAACAACACGTTGTAAGTCGAAAAGCTTTCATGTTGCGTGTATGTCTAAGTGTGTAGCCTCAAAAGAGAAGGCACAGGACAGTTTTCTCTCGAAAGGATATGTAAGAATACCACTTCATAAGGAAATACAGTTTTGCAGAGTAACGACATATACGTACGCATTGGAAACTCTTTACGAGAAGAAATAACGCATCGTACAAAATTAGCTTGTATCTCCAAAACTACACGTTGTATCTCGAAAAGAATTGTTGTGGCGTGTACGTCTTAACATGTAGCATCTAAAGAGAACCAAAAGGAGAATTTTCTTTCGTCAAAATTTTTCAGAAAATCACGTTTTAAGGAAATCCCGCATCGTGCGAAATTATCTTGTTTTTCCTAAACAACACGTTGTAAGTCGAAAAGCTTTCATGTTGCGTGTATGTCTAAGTGTGTAGCCTCAAAAGAGAAGGCACAGGACAGTTTTCTTTCGAAAGGATATGTAAGAATACCACTTCATAAGGAAATACAGTTTTGCAGAGTAAAGACATATACGTACGCATTGGAAACTCTTTACGAGAAGAAATAACGCATCGGACAAAATTAGCTTGTATCTCCAAAACTACACGTTGTATCTCGAAAAGAATTGTTGTGGCGTGTACGTCTTAACATGTAGCATCTAAAGAGAACCAAAAGGAGAATTTTCTTTCGTCAAAATTTTTCAGAAAATCACGTTTTAAGGAAATCCCGCATCGTGCGAAATTATCTTGCTTTTCCTAAACAACACGTTGTAAGTCGAAAAGCTTTCATGTTGCGTGTATGTCTAAGTGTGTAGCCTCAAAAGAGAAGGCACAGGACAGTTTTCTCTCGAAAGGATATGTAAGAATACCACTTCATAAGGAAATACAGTTTTGCAGAGTAAAGACATATACGTACGCATTGGAAACTCTTTACGAGAAGAAATAACGCATCGTACAAAATTAGCTTGTATCTCCAAAACTACACGTTGTATCTCGAAAAGAATTGTTGTGGCGTGTACGTCTTAACATGTAGCATCTAAAGAGAACCAAAAGGAGAATTTTCTTTCGTCAAAATTTTTCAGAAAATCACGTTTTAAGGAAATCCCGCATCGTGCGAAATTATCTTGTTTTTCCTAAACAACACGTTGTAAGTCGAAAAGCTTTCATGTTGCGTGTATGTCTAAGTGTGTAGCCTCAAAAGAGAAGGCACAGGACAGTTTTCTCTCGAAAGGATATGTAAGAATACCACTTCATAAGGAAATACAGTTTTGCAGAGTAAAGACATATACGTACGCATTGGAAACTCTTTACGAGAAGAAATAACGCATCGGACAAAATTAGCATGTATCTCCAAAACTACACGTTGTATCTCGAAAAGAATTGTTGTGGCGTGTACGTCTTAACATGTAGCATCTAAAGAGAACCAAAAGGAGAATTTTCTTTCGTCAAAATTTTTCAGAAAATCACGTTTTAAGGAAATCCCGCATCGTGCGAAATTATCTTGTTTTTCCTAAACAACACGTTGTAAGTCGAAAAGCTTTCATGTTGCGTGTATGTCTAAGTGTGTAGCCTCAAAAGAGAAGGCACAGGACAGTTTTCTCTCGAAAGGATATGTAAGAATACCACTTCATAAGGAAATACAGTTTTGCAGAGTAAAGACATATACGTACGCATTGGAAACTCTTTACGAGAAGAAATAACGCATCGTACAAAATTAGCTTGTATCTCCAAAACTACACGTTGTATCTCGAAAAGAATTGTTGTGGCGTGTACGTCTTAACATGTAGCATCTAAAGAGAACCAAAAGGAGAATTTTCTTTCGTCAAAATTTTTCAGAAAATCACGTTTTAAGGAAATCCCGCATCGTGCGAAATTATCTTGTTTTTCCTAAACAACACGTTGTAAGTCGAAAAGCTTTCATGTTGCGTGTATGTCTAAGTGTGTAGCCTCAAAAGAGAAGGCACAGGACAGTTTTCTCTCGAAAGGATATGTAAGAATACCACTTCATAAGGAAATACAGTTTTGCAGAGTAAAGACATATACGTACGCATTGGAAACTCTTTACGAGAAGAAATAACGCATCGTACAAAATTAGCTTGTATCTCCAAAACTACACGTTGTATCTCGAAAAGAATTGTTGTGGCGTGTACGTCTTAACATGTAGCATCTAAAGAGAACCAAAAGGAGAATTTTCTTTCGTCAAAATTTTTCAGAAAATCACGTTTTAAGGAAATCCCGCATCGTGCGAAATTATCTTGTTTTTCCTAAACAACACGTTGTAAGTCGAAAAGCTTTCATGTTGCGTGTATGTCTAAGTGTGTAGCCTCAAAAGAGAAGGCACAGGACAGTTTTCTCTCGAAAGGATATGTAAGAATACCACTTCATAAGGAAATACAGTTTTGCAGAGTAAAGACATATACGTACGCATTGGAAACTCTTTACGAGAAGAAATAACGCATCGTACAAAATTAGCTTGTATCTCCAAAACTACACGTTGTATCTCGAAAAGAATTGTTGTGGCGTGTACGTCTTAACATGTAGCATCTAAAGAGAACCAAAAGGAGAATTTTCTTTCGTCAAAATTTTTCAGAAAATCACGTTTTAAGGAAATCCCGCATCGTGCGAAATTATCTTGTTTTTCCTAAACAACACGTTGTAAGTCGAAAAGCTTTCATGTTGCGTGTATGTCTAAGTGTGTAGCCTCAAAAGAGAAGGCACAGGACAGTTTTCTCTCGAAAGGATATGTAAGAATACCACTTCATAAGGAAATACAGTTTTGCAGAGTAAAGACATATACGTACGCATTGGAAACTCTTTACGAGAAGTAATAACGCATCGTACAAAATTAGCTTGTATCTCCAAAACTACACGTTGTATCTCGAAAAGAATTGTTGTGGCGTGTACGTCTTAACATGTAGCATCTAAAGAGAACCAAAAGGAGAATTTTCTTTCGTCAAAATTTTTCAGAAAATCACGTTTTAAGGAAATCCCGCATCGTGCGAAATTATCTTGCTTTTCCTAAACAACACGTTGTAAGTCGAAAAGCTTTCATGTTGCGTGTATGTCTAAGTGTGTAGCCTCAGAAGAGAAGGCACAGGACAGTTTTCTCTCGAAAGGATATGTAAGAATACCACTTCATAAGGAAATACAGTTTTGCAGAGTAAAGACATATACGTACGCATTGGAAACTCTTTACGAGAAGAAATAACGCATCGGACAAAATTAGCTTGTATCTCCAAAACTACACGTTGTATCTCGAAAAGAATTGTTGTGGCGTGTACGTCTTAACATGTAGCATCTAAAGAGAACCAAAAGGAGAATTTTCTTTCGTCAAAATTTTTCAGAAAATCACGTTTTAAGGAAATCCCGCATCGTGCGAAATTATCTTGTTTTTCCTAAACAACACGTTGTAAGTCGAAAAGCTTTCATGTTGCGTGTATGTCTAAGTGTGTAGCCTCAAAAGAGAAGGCACAGGACAGTTTTCTCTCGAAAGGATATGTAAGAATACCACTTCATAAGGAAATACAGTTTTGCAGAGTAAAGACATATACGTACGCATTGGAAACTCTTTACGAGAAGAAATAACGCATCGTACAAAATTAGCTTGTATCTCCAAAACTACACGTTGTATCTCGAAAAGAATTGTTGTGGCGTGTACGTCTTAACATGTAGCATCTAAAGAGAACCAAAAGGAGAATTTTCTTTCGTCAAAATTTTTCAGAAAATCACGTTTTAAGGAAATCCCGCATCGTGCGAAATTATCTTGTTTTTCCTAAACAACACGTTGTAAGTCGAAAAGCTTTCATGTTGCGTGTATGTCTAAGTGTGTAGCCTCAAAAGAGAAGGCACAGGACAGTTTTCTCTCGAAAGGATATGTAAGAATACCACTTCATAAGGAAATACAGTTTTGCAGAGTAAAGACATATACGTACGCATTGGAAACTCTTTACGAGAAGAAATAACGCATCGTACAAAATTAGCTTGTATCTCCAAAACTACACGTTGTATCTCGAAAAGAATTGTTGTGGCGTGTACGTCTTAACATGTAGCATCTAAAGAGAACCAAAAGGAGAATTTTCTTTCGTCAAAATTTTTCAGAAAATCACGTTTTAAGGAAATCCCGCATCGTGCGAAATTATCTTGTTTTTCCTAAACAACACGTTGTAAGTCGAAAAGCTTTCATGTTGCGTGTATGTCTAAGTGTGTAGCCTCAAAAGAGAAGGCACAGGACAGTTTTCTCTCGAAAGGATATGTAAGAATACCACTTCATAAGGAAATACAGTTTTGCAGAGTAAAGACATATACGTACGCATTGGAAACTCTTTACGAGAAGAAATAATGCATCGGACAAAATTAGCTTGTATCTCCAAAACTACACGTTGTATCTCGAAAAGAATTGTTGTGGCGTGTACGTCTTAACATGTAGCATCTAAAGAGAACCAAAAGGAGAATTTTCTTTCGTCAAAATTTTTCAGAAAATCACGTTTTAAGGAAATCCCGCATCGTGCGAAATTATCTTGTTTTTCCTAAACAACACGTTGTAAGTCGAAAAGCTTTCATGTTGCGTGTATGTCTAAGTGTGTAGCCTCAAAAGAGAAGGCACAGGACAGTTTTCTCTCGAAAGGATATGTAAGAATACCACTTCATGAGGAAATACAGTTTTGCAGAGTAAAGACATATACGTACGCATTGGAAACTCTTTACGAGAAGAAATAACGCATCGTACAAAATTAGCTTGTATCTCCAAAACTACACGTTGTATCTCGAAAAGAATTGTTGTGGCGTGTACGTCTTAACATGTAGCATCTAAAGAGAACCAAAAGGAGAATTTTCTTTCGTCAAAATTTTTCAGAAAATCACGTTTTAAGGAAATCCCGCATCGTGCGAAATTATCTTGTTTTTCCTAAACAACACGTTGTAAGTCGAAAAGCTTTCATGTTGCGTGTATGTCTAAGTGTGTAGCCTCAAAAGAGAAGGCACAGGACAGTTTTCTCTCGAAAGGATATGTAAGAATACCACTTCATAAGGAAATACAGTTTTGCAGAGTAAAGACATATACGTACGCATTGGAAACTCTTTACGAGAAGAAATAACGCATCGTACAAAATTAGCTTGTATCTCCAAAACTACACGTTGTATCTCGAAAAGAATTGTTGTGGCGTGTACGTCTTAACATGTAGCATCTAAAGAGAACCAAAAGGAGAATTTTCTTTCGTCAAAATTTTTCAGAAAATCACGTTTTAAGGAAATCCCGCATCGTGCGAAATTATCTTGTTTTTCCTAAACAACAAGTTGTAAGTCGAAAAGCTTTCATGTTGCGTGTATGTCTAAGTGTGTAGCCTCAAAAGAGAAGGCACAGGACAGTTTTCTCTCGAAAGGATATGTAAGAATACCACTTCATAAGGAAATACAGTTTTGCAGAGTAAAGACATATACGTACGCATTGGAAACTCTTTACGAGAAGAAATAACGCATCGTACAAAATTAGCTTGTATCTCCAAAACTACACGTTGTATCTCGAAAAGAATTGTTGTGGCGTGTACGTCTTAACATGTAGCATCTAAAGAGAACCAAATGGAGAATTTTCTTTCGTCAAAATTTTTCAGAAAATCACGTTTTAAGGAAATCCCGCATCGTGCGAAATTATCTTGTTTTTCCTAAACAACACGTTGTAAGTCGAAAAGCTTTCATGTTGCGTGTATGTCTAAGTGTGTAGCCTCAAAAGAGAAGGCACAGGACAGTTTTCTCTCGAAAGGATATGTAAGAATACCACTTCATAAGGAAATACAGTTTTGCAGAGTAAAGACATATACGTACGCATTGGAAACTCTTTACGAGAAGAAATAACGCATCGTACAAAATTAGCTTGTATCTCCAAAACTACACGTTGTATCTCGAAAAGAATTGTTGTGGCGTGTACGTCTTAACATGTAGCATCTAAAGAGAACCAAAAGGAGAATTTTCTTTCGTCAAAATTTTTCAGAAAATCACGTTTTAAGGAAATCCCGCATCGTGCGAAATTATCTTGTTTTTCCTAAACAACACGTTGTAAGTCGAAAAGCTTTCATGTTGCGTGTATGTCTAAGTGTGTAGCCTCAAAAGAGAAGGCACAGGACAGTTTTCTCTCGAAAGGATATGTAAGAATACCACTTCATAAGGAAATACAGTTTTGCAGAGTAAAGACATATACGTACGCATTGGAAACTCTTTACGAGAAGAAATAACGCATCGTACAAAATTAGCTTGTATCTCCAAAACTACACGTTGTATCTCGAAAAGAATTGTTGTGGCGTGTACGTCTTAACATGTAGCATCTAAAGAGAACCAAAAGGAGAATTTTCTTTCGTCAAAATTTTTCAGAAAATCACGTTTTAAGGAAATCCCGCATCGTGCGAAATTATCTTGTTTTTCCTAAACAACACGTTGTAAGTCGAAAAGCTTTCATGTTGCGTGTATGTCTAAGTGTGTAGCCTCAAAAGAGAAGGCACAGGACAGTTTTCTTTCGAAAGGATATGTAAGAATACCACTTCATAAGGAAATACAGTTTTGCAGAGTAAAGACATATACGTACGCATTGGAAACTCTTTACGAGAAGAAATAACGCATCGGACAAAATTAGCTTGTATCTCCAAAACTACACGTTGTATCTCGAAAAGAATTGTTGTGGCGTGTACGTCTTAACATGTAGCATCTAAAGAGAACCAAAAGGAGAATTTTCTTTCGTCAAAATTTTTCAGAAAATCACGTTTTAAGGAAATCCCGCATCGTGCGAAATTATCTTGCTTTTCCTAAACAACACGTTGTAAGTCGAAAAGCTTTCATGTTGCGTGTATGTCTAAGTGTGTAGCCTCAAAAGAGAAGGCACAGGACAGTTTTCTCTCGAAAGGATATGTAAGAATACCACTTCATAAGGAAATACAGTTTTGCAGAGTAAAGACATATACGTACGCATTGGAAACTCTTTACGAGAAGAAATAACGCATCGTACAAAATTAGCTTGTATCTCCAAAACTACACGTTGTATCTCGAAAAGAATTGTTGTGGCGTGTACGTCTTAACATGTAGCATCTAAAGAGAACCAAAAGGAGAATTTTCTTTCGTCAAAATTTTTCAGAAAATCACGTTTTAAGGAAATCCCGCATCGTGCGAAATTATCTTGTTTTTCCTAAACAACACGTTGTAAGTCGAAAAGCTTTCATGTTGCGTGTATGTCTAAGTGTGTAGCCTCAAAAGAGAAGGCACAGGACAGTTTTCTCTCGAAAGGATATGTAAGAATACCACTTCATAAGGAAATACACTTTTGCAGAGTAAAGACATATACGTACGCATTGGAAAATCTTTACGAGAAGAAATAACGCATCGGACAAAATTAGCTTGTATCTCCAAAACTACACGTTGTATCTCGAAAAGAATTGTTGTGGCGTGTACGTCTTAACATGTAGCATCTAAAGAGAACCAAAAGGAGAATTTTCTTTCGTCAAAATTTTTCAGAAAATCACGTTTTAAGGAAATCCCGCATCGTGCGAAATTATCTTGTTTTTCCTAAACAACACGTTGTAAGTCGAAAAGCTTTCATGTTGCGTGTATGTCTAAGTGTGTAGCCTCAAAAGAGAAGGCACAGGACAGTTTTCTCTCGAAAGGATATGTAAGAATACCACTTCATAAGGAAATACAGTTTTGCAGAGTAAAGACATATACGTACGCATTGGAAACTCTTTACGAGAAGAAATAACGCATCGGACAAAATTAGCTTGTATCTCCAAAACTACACGTTGTATCTCGAAAAGAATTGTTGTGGCGTGTACGTCTTAACATGTAGCATCTAAAGAGAACCAAAAGGAGAATTTTCTTTCGTCAAAATTTTTCAGAAAATCACGTTTTAAGGAAATCCCGCATCGTGCGAAATTATCTTGTTTTTCCTAAACAACACGTTGTAAGTCGAAAAGCTTTCATGTTGCGTGTATGTCTAAGTGTGTAGCCTCAAAAGAGAAGGCACAGGACAGTTTTCTCTCGAAAGGATATGTAAGAATACCACTTCATAAGGAAATACAGTTTTGCAGAGTAAAGACATATACGTACGCATTGGAAACTCTTTACGAGAAGAAATAACGCATCGTACAAAATTAGCTTGTATCTCCAAAACTACACGTTGTATCTCGAAAAGAATTGTTGTGGCGTGTACGTCTTAACATGTAGCATCTAAAGAGAACCAAAAGGAGAATTTTCTTTCGTCAAAATTTTTCAGAAAATCACGTTTTAAGGAAATCCCGCATCGTGCGAAATTATCTTGTTTTTCCTAAACAACACGTTGTAAGTCGAAAAGCTTTCATGTTGCGTGTATGTCTAAGTGTGTAGCCTCAAAAGAGAAGGCACAGGACAGTTTTCTCTCGAAAGGATATGTAAGAATACCACTTCATAAGGAAATACAGTTTTGCAGAGTAAAGACATATACGTACGCATTGGAAACTCTTTACGAGAAGAAATAACGCATCGTACAAAATTAGCTTGTATCTCCAAAACTACACGTTGTATCTCGAAAAGAATTGTTGTGGCGTGTACGTCTTAACATGTAGCATCTAAAGAGAACCAAAAGGAGAATTTTCTTTCGTCAAAATTTTTCAGAAAATCACGTTTTAAGGAAATCCCGCATCGTGCGAAATTATCTTGTTTTTCCTAAACAACACGTTGTAAGTCGAAAAGCTTTCATGTTGCGTGTATGTCTAAGTGTGTAGCCTCAAAAGAGAAGGCACAGGACAGTTTTCTCTCGAAAGGATATGTAAGAATACCACTTCATAAGGAAATACAGTTTTGCAGAGTAAAGACATATACGTACGCATTGGAAACTCTTTACGAGAAGAAATAACGCATCGGACAAAATTAGCTTGTATCTCCAAAACTACACGTTGTATCTCGAAAAGAATTGTTGTGGCGTGTACGTCTTAACATGTAGCATCTAAAGAGAACCAAAAGGAGAATTTTCTTTCGTCAAAATTTTTCAGAAAATCACGTTTTAAGGAAATCCCGCATCGTGCGAAATTATCTTGCTTTTCCTAAACAACACGTTGTAAGTCGAAAAGCTTTCATGTTGCGTGTATGTCTAAGTGTGTAGCCTCAAAAGAGAAGGCACAGGACAGTTTTCTCTCGAAAGGATATGTAAGAATACCACTTCATAAGGAAATACAGTTTTGCAGAGTAAAGACATATACGTACGCATTGGAAACTCTTTACGAGAAGAAATAAAGCATCGGACAAAATTAGCTTGTATCTCCAAAACTACACGTTGTATCTCGAAAAGAATTGTTGTGGCGTGTACGTCTTAACATGTAGCATCTAAAGAGAACCAAAAGGAGAATTTTCTTTCGTCAAAATTTTTCAGAAAATCACGTTTTAAGGAAATCCCGCATCGTGCGAAATTATCTTGTTTTTCCTAAACAACACGTTGTAAGTCGAAAAGCTTTCATGTTGCGTGTATGTCTAAGTGTGTAGCCTCAAAAGAGAAGGCACAGGACAGTTTTCTCTCGAAAGGATATGTAAGAATACCACTTCATAAGGAAATACAGTTTTGCAGAGTAAAGACATATACGTACGCATTGGAAACTCTTTACGAGAAGAAATAACGCATCGTACAAAATTAGCTTGTATCTCCAAAACTACACGTTGTATCTCGAAAAGAATTGTTGTGGCGTGTACGTCTTAACATGTAGCATCTAAAGAGAACCAAAAGGAGAATTTTCTTTCGTCAAAATTTTTCAGAAAATCACGTTTTAAGGAAATCCCGCATCGTGCGAAATTATCTTGTTTTTCCTAAACAACACGTTGTAAGTCGAAAAGCTTTCATGTTGCGTGTATGTCTAAGTGTGTAGCCTCAAAAGAGAAGGCACAGGACAGTTTTCTCTCGAAAGGATATGTAAGAATACCACTTCATAAGGAAATACAGTTTTGCAGAGTAAAGACATATACGTACGCATTGGAAACTCTTTACGAGAAGAAATAACGCATCGTACAAAATTAGCTTGTATCTCCAAAACTACACGTTGTATCTCGAAAAGAATTGTTGTGGCGTGTACGTCTTAACATGTAGCATCTAAAGAGAACCAAAAGGAGAATTTTCTTTCGTCAAAATTTTTCAGAAAATCACGTTTTAAGGAAATCCCGCATCGTGCGAAATTATCTTGTTTTTCCTAAACAACACGTTGTAAGTCGAAAAGCTTTCATGTTGCGTGTATGTCTAAGTGTGTAGCCTCAAAAGAGAAGGCACAGGACAGTTTTCTCTCGAAAGGATATGTAAGAATACCACTTCATAAGGAAATACAGTTTTGCAGAGTAAAGACATATACGTACGCATTGGAAACTCTTTACGAGAAGAAATAACGCATCGTACAAAATTAGCTTGTATCTCCAAAACTACACGTTGTATCTCGAAAAGAATTGTTGTGGCGTGTACGTCTTAACATGTAGCATCTAAAGAGAACCAAAAGGAGAATTTTCTTTCGTCAAAATTTTTCAGAAAATCACGTTTTAAGGAAATCCCGCATCGTGCGAAATTATCTTGTTTTTCCTAAACAACACGTTGTAAGTCGAAAAGCTTTCATGTTGCGTGTATGTCTACGTGTGTAGCCTCAAAAGAGAAGGCACAGGACAGTTTTCTCTCGAAAGGATATGTAAGAATACCACTTCATAAGGAAATACAGTTTTGCAGAGTAAAGACATATACGTACGCATTGGAAACTCTTTACGAGAAGAAATAACGCATCGTACAAAATTAGCTTGTATCTCCAAAACTACACGTTGTATCTCGAAAAGAATTGTTGTGGCGTGTACGTCTTAACATGTAGCATCTAAAGAGAACCAAAAGGAGAATTTTCTTTCGTCAAAATTTTTCAGAAAATCACGTTTTAAGGAAATCCCGCATCGTGCGAAATTATCTTGTTTTTCCTAAACAACACGTTGTAAGTCGAAAAGCTTTCATGTTGCGTGTATGTCTAAGTGTGTAGCCTAAAAAGAGAAGGCACAGGACAGTTTTCTCTCGAAAGGATATGTAAGAATACCACTTCATAAGGAAATACAGTTTTGCAGAGTAAAGACATATACGTACGCATTGGAAACTCTTTAGGAGAAGAAATAACGCATCGTACAAAATTAGCTTGTATCTCCAAAACTACACGTTGTATCTCGAAAAGAATTGTTGTGGCGTGTACGTCTTAATATGTAGCATCTAAAGAGAACCAAAAGGAGAATTTTCTTTCGTCAAAATTTTTCAGAAAATCACGTTTTAAGGAAATCCCGCATCGTGCGAAATTATCTTGTTTTTCCTAAACAACACGTTGTAAGTCGAAAAGCTTTCATGTTGCGTGTATGTCTAAGTGTGTAGCCTCAAAAGAGAAGGCACAGGACAGTTTTCTCTCGAAAGGATATGTAAGAATACCACTTCATAAGGAAATACAGTTTTGCAGAGTAAAGACATATACGTACGCATTGGAAACTCTTTACGAGAAGAAATAACGCATCGTACAAAATTAGCTTGTATCTCCAAAACTACACGTTGTATCTCGAAAAGAATTGTTGTGGTGTGTACGTCTTAACATGTAGCATCTAAAGAGAACCAAAAGGAGAATTTTCTTTCGTCAAAATTTTTCAGAAAATCACGTTTTAAGGAAATCCCGCATCGTGCGAAATTATCTTGTTTTTCCTAAACAACACGTTGTAATTCGAAAAGCTTTCATGTTGCGTGTATGTCTAATTGTGTAGCCTCAAAAGAGAAGGCACAGGACAGTTTTCTCTCGAAAGGATATGTAAGAATACCACTTCATAAGGAAATACAGTTTTGCAGAGTAAAGACATATACGTACGCATTGGAAACTCTTTACGAGAAGAAATAACGCATCGTACAAAATTAGCTTGTATCTCCAAAACTACACGTTGTATCTCGAAAAGAATTGTTGTGGCGTGTACGTCTTAACATGTAGCATCTAAAGAGAACCAAAAGGAGAATTTTCTTTCGTCAAAATTTTTCAGAAAATCACGTTTTAAGGAAATCCCGCATCGTGCGAAATTATCTTGTTTTTCCTAAACAACACGTTGTAAGTCGAAAAGCTTTCATGTTGCGTGTATGTCTAAGTGTGTAGCCTCAAAAGAGAAGGCACAGGACAGTTTTCTCTCGAAAGGATATGTAAGAATACCACTTCATAAGGAAATACAGTTTTGCAGAGTAAAGACATATACGTACGCATTGGAAACTCTTTACGAGAAGAAATAACGCATCGTACAAAATTAGCTTGTATCTCCAAAACTACACGTTGTATCTCGAAAAGAATTGTTGTGCGTGTACGTCTTAACATGTAGCATCTAAAGAGAACCAAAAGGAGAATTTTCTTTCGTCAAAATTTTTCAGAAAATCACGTTTTAAGGAAATCCCGCATCGTGCGAAATTATCTTGTTTTTCCTAAACAACACGTTGCAAGTCGAAAAGCTTTCATGTTGCGTGTATGTCTAAGTGTGTAGCCTCAAAAGAGAAGGCACAGGACAGTTTTCTCTCGAAAGGATATGTAAGAATACCACTTCATAAGGAAATACAGTTTTGCAGAGTAAAGACATATACGTACGCATTGGAAACTCTTTACGAGAAGAAATAACGCATCGTACAAAATTAGCTTGTATCTCCAAAACTACACGTTGTATCTTGAAAAGAATTGTTGTGGCGTGTACGTCTTAACATGTAGCATCTAAAGAGAACCAAAAGGAGAATTTTCTTTCGTCAAAATTTTTCAGAAAATCACGTTTTAAGGAAATCCCGCATCGTGCGAAATTATCTTGTTTTTCCTAAACAACACGTTGTAAGTCGAAAAGCTTTCATGTTGCGTGTATGTCTAAGTGTGTAGCCTCAAAAGAGAAGGCACAGGACAGTTTTCTCTCGAAAGGATATGTAAGAATACCACTTCATAAGGAAATACAGTTTTGCAGAGTAAAGACATATACGTACGCATTGGAAACTCTTTACGAGAAGAAATAACGCATCGTACAAAATTAGCTTGTATCTCCAAAACTACACGTTGTATCTCGAAAAGAATTGTTGTGGCGTGTACGTCTTAACATGTAGCATCTAAAGAGAACCAAAAGGAGAATTTTCTTTCGTCAAAATTTTTCAGAAAATCACGTTTTAAGGAAATCCCGCATCGTGCGAAATTATCTTGTTTTTCCTAAACAACACGTTGTAAGTCGAAAAGCTTTCATGTTGCGTGTATGTCTAAGTGTGTAGCCTCAAAAGAGAAGGCACAGGACAGTTTTCTCTCGAAAGGATATGTAAGAATACCACTTCATAAGGAAATACAGTTTTGCAGAGTAAAGACATATACGTACGCATTGGAAACTCTTTACGAGAAGAAATATCGCATACTACAAAATTAGCTTGTATCTCCAAAACTACACGTTGTATCTCGAAAAGAATTGTTGTGGCGTGTACGTCTTAACATGTAGCATCTAAAGAGAACCAAAAGGAGAATTTTCTTTCGTCAAAATTTTTCAGAAAATCACGTTTTAAGGAAATCCCGCATCGTGCGAAATTATCTTGTTTTTCCTAAACAACACGTTGTAAGTCGAAAAGCTTTCATGTTGCGTGTATGTCTAAGTGTGTAGCCTCAAAAGAGAAGGCACAGGACAGTTTTCTCTCGAAAGGATATGTAAGAATACCACTTCATAAGGAAATACAGTTTTGCAGAGTAAAGACATATACGTACGCATTGGAAACTCTTTACGAGAAGAAATAACGCATACTACAAAATTAGCTTGTATCTCCAAAACTACACGTTGTATCTCGAAAAGAATTGTTGTGTCGTGTACGTCTTAACATGTAGCATCTAAAGAGAACCAAAAGGAGAATTTTCTTTCGTCAAAATTTTTCAGAAAATCACGTTTTAAGGAAATCCCGCATCGTGCGAAATTATCTTGTTTTTCCTAAACAACACGTTGTAAGTCGAAAAGCTTTCATGTTGCGTGTATGTCTAAGTGTGTAGCCTCAAAAGAGAAGGCACAGGACAGTTTTCTCTCGAAAGGATATGTAAGAATACCACTTCATAAGGAAATACAGTTTTGCAGAGTAAAGACATATACGTACGCATTGGAAACTCTTTACGAGAAGAAATAACGCATAGTACAAAATTAGCTTGTATCTCCAAAACTACACGTTGTATCTCGAAAAGAATTGTTGTGGCGTGTACGTCTTAACATGTAGCATCTAAAGAGAACCAAAAGGAGAATTTTCTTTCGTCAAAATTTTTCAGAAAATCACGTTTTAAGGAAATCCCGCATCGTGCGAAATTATCTTGTTTTTCCTAAACAACACGTTGTAAGTCGAAAAGCTTTCATGTTGCGTGTATGTCTAAGTGTGTAGCCTCAAAAGAGAAGGCACAGGACAGTTTTCTCTCGAAAGGATATGTAAGAATACCACTTCATAAGGAAATACAGTTTTGCAGAGTAAAGACATATACGTACGCATTGGAAACTCTTTACGAGAAGAAATAACGTATAGTACAAAATTAGCTTGTATCTCCAAAACTACACGTTGTATCTCGAAAAGAATTGTTGTGGCGTGTACGTCTTAACATGTAGCATCTAAAGAGAACCAAAAGGAGAATTTTCTTTCGTCAAAATTTTTCAGAAAATCACGTTTTAAGGAAATCCCGCATCGTGCGAAATTATCTTGTTTTTCCTAAACAACACGTTGCAAGTCGAAAAGCTTTCATGTTGCGTGTATGTCTAAGTGTGTAGCCTCAAAAGAGAAGGCACAGGACAGTTTTCTCTCGAAAGGATATGTAAGAATACCACTTCATAAGGAAATACAGTTTTGCAGAGTAAAGACATATACGTACGCATTGGAAACTCTTTACGAGAAGAAATAACGCATAGTACAAAATTAGCTTGTATCTCCAAAACTACACGTTGTATCTCGAAAAGAATTGTTGTGGCGTGTACGTCTTAACATGTAGCATCTAAAGAGAACCAAAAGGAGAATTTTCTTTCGTCAAAATTTTTCAGAAAATCACGTTTTAAGGAAATCCCGCATCGTGCGAAATTATCTTGTTTTTCCTAAACAACACGTTGTAAGTCGAAAAGCTTTCATGTTGCGTGTATGTCTAAGTGTGTAGCCTCAAAAGAGAAGGCACAGGACAGTTTTCTCTCGAAAGGATATGTAAGAATACCACTTCATAAGGAAATACAGTTTTGCAGAGTAAAGACATATACGTACGCATTGGAAACTCTTTACGAGAAGAAATAACGCATCGTACAAAATTAGCTTGTATCTCCAAAACTACACGTTGTATCTCGAAAAGAATTGTTGTGGCGTGTACGTCTTAACATGTAGCATCTAAAGAGAACCAAAAGGAGAATTTTCTTTCGTCAAAATTTTTCAGAAAATCACGTTTTAAGGAAATCCCGCATCGTGCGAAATTATCTTGTTTTTCCTAAACAACACGTTGTAAGTCGAAAAGCTTTCATGTTGCGTGTATGTCTAAGTGTGTAGCCTCAAAAGAGAAGGCACAGGACAGTTTTCTCTCGAAAGGATATGTAAGAATACCACTTCATAAGGAAATACAGTTTTGCAGAGTAAAGACATATACGTACGCATTGGAAACTCTTTACGAGAAGAAATAACGCATCGTACAAAATTAGCTTGTATCTCCAAAACTACACGTTGTATCTCGAAAAGAATTGTTGTGGCGTGTACGTCTTAACATGTAGCATCTAAAGAGAACCAAAAGGAGAATTTTCTTTCGTCAAAATTTTTCAGAAAATCACGTTTTAAGGAAATCCCGCATCGTGCGAAATTATCTTGTTTTTCCTAAACAACACGTTGTAAGTCGAAAAGCTTTCATGTTGCGTGTATGTCTAAGTGTGTAGCCTCAAAAGAGAAGGCACAGGACAGTTTTCTCTCGAAAGGATATGTAAGAATACCACTTCATAAGGAAATACAGTTTTGCAGAGTAAAGACATATACGTACGCATTGGAAACTCTTTACGAGAAGAAATAACGCATACTACAAAATTAGCTTGTATCTCCAAAACTACACGTTGTATCTCGAAAAGAATTGTTGTGGCGTGTACGTCTTAACATGTAGCATCTAAAGAGTACCAAAAGGAGAATTTTCTTTCGTCAAAATTTTTCAGAAAATCACGTTTTAAGGAAATCCCGCATCGTGCGAAATTATCTTGTTTTTCCTAAACAACACGTTGTAAGTCGAAAAGCTTTCATGTTGCGTGTATGTCTAAGTGTGTAGCCTCAAAAGAGAAGGCACAGGACAGTTTTCTCTCGAAAGGATATGTAAGAATACCACTTCATAAGGAAATACAGTTTTGCAGAGTAAAGACATATACGTACGCATTGGAAACTCTTTACGAGAAGAAATAACGCATACTACAAAATTAGCTTGTATCTCCAAAACTACACGTTGTATCTCGAAAAGAATTGTTGTGGCGTGTACGTCTTAACATGTAGCATCTAAAGAGAACCAAAAGGAGAATTTTCTTTCGTCAAAATTTTTCAGAAAATCACGTTTTAAGGAAATCCCGCATCGTGCGAAATTATCTTGTTTTTCCTAAACAACACGTTGTAAGTCGAAAAGCTTTCATGTTGCGTGTATGTCTAAGTGTGTAGCCTCAAAAGAGAAGGAACAGGACAGTTTTCTCTCGAAAGGATATGTAAGAATACCACTTCATAAGGAAATACAGTTTTGCAGAGTAAAGACATATACTTACGCATTGGAAACTCTTTACGAGAAGAAATAACGCATAGTACAAAATTAGCTTGTATCTCCAAAACTACACGTTGTATCTCGAAAAGAATTGTTGTGGCGTGTACGTCTTAACATGTAGCATCTAAAGAGAACCAAAAGGAGAATTTTCTTTCGTCAAAATTTTTCAGAAAATCACGTTTTAAGGAAATCCCGCATCGTGCGAAATTATCTTGTTTTTCCTAAACAACACGTTGTAAGTCGAAAAGCTTTCATGTTGCGTGTATGTCTAAGTGTGTAGCCTGAAAAGAGAAGGCACAGGACAGTTTTCTCTCGAAAGGATATGTAAGAATACCACTTCATAAGGAAATACAGTTTTGCAGAGTAAAGACATATACGTACGCATTGGAAACTCTTTACGAGAAGGAATAACGCATCGTAAAAAATTAGCTTGTATCTCCAAAACTACACGTTGTATCTCGAAAAGAATTGTTGTGGCGTGTACGTCTTAACATGTAGCATCTAAAGAGAACCAAAAGGAGAATTTTCTTTCGTCAAAATTTTTCAGAAAATCACGTTTTAAGGAAATCCCGCATCTTGCGAAATTATCTTCTTTTTCCTAAACAACACGTTGTACGTCGAAAAGCTTTCATGTTGCGTGTATGTCTACGTGTGTAGCCTCAAAAGAGAAGGCACAGGACAGTTTTCTCTCGAAAGGATATGTAAGAATACCACTTCATAAGGAAATACAGTTTTGCAGAGTAAAGACATATACGTACGCAATGGAAACTCTTTACGAGAAGAAATAACCCATAGTACAAAATTAGCTTGTATCTCCAAAACTACACGTTGTATCTCGAAAAGAATTGTTGTGGCGTGTACGTCTTAACATGTAGCATCTAAAGAGAACCAAAAGGAGAATTTTCTTTCGTCAAAATTTTTCAGAAAATCACGTTTTAAGGAAATCCCGCATTGTGCGAAATTATCTTGTTTTTCCTAAACAACACGTTGTAAGTCGAAAAGCTTTCATGTTGCGTGTATGTCTAAGTGTGTAGCCTCAAAAGAGAAGGCACAGGACAGTTTTCTCTCGAAAGGATATGTAAGAATACCACTTCATAAGGAAATACAGTTTTGCAGAGTAAAGACATATACGTACGCATTGGAAACTCTTTACGAGAAGAAATAACGTATAGTACAAAATTAGCTTGTATCTCCAAAACTACATGTTGTATCTCGAAAAGAATTGTTGTGGCGTGTACGTCTTAACATGTAGCATCTAAAGAGAACCAAAAGGAGAATTTTCTTTCGTCAAAATTTTTCAGAAAATCACGTTTTAAGGAAATCCCGCATCGTGCGAAATTATCTTGTTTTTCTAAACAACACGTTGCAAGTCGAAAAGCTTTCATGTTGCGTGTATGTCTAAGTGTGTAGCCTCAAAAGAGAAGGCACAGGACAGTTTTCTCTCGAAAGGATATGTAAGAATACCACTTCATAAGGAAATACAGTTTTGCAGAGTAAAGACATATACGTACGCATTGGAAACTCTTTACGAGAAGAAATAACGCATACTACAAAATTAGCTTGTATCTCCAAAACTACACGTTGTATCTCGAAAAGAATTGTTGTGGCGTGTACGTCTTAACATGTAGCATCTAAAGAGAACCAAAAGGAGAATTTTCTTTCGTCAAAATTTTTCAGAAAATCACGTTTTAAGGAAATCCCGCATCGTGCGAAATTATCTTGTTTTTCCTAAACAACACGTTGTAAGTCGAAAAGCTTTCATGTTGCGTGTATGTCTAAGTGTGTAGCCTCAAAAGAGAAGGCACAGGACAGTTTTCTCTCGAAAGGATATGTAAGAATACCACTTCATAAGGAAATACAGTTTTGCAGAGTAAAGACATATACGTACGCATTGGAAACTCTTTACGAGAAGAAATAACGCATAGTAAAAAATTAGCTTGTATCTCCAAAACTACACGTTGTATCTCGAAAAGAATTGTTGTGGCGTGTACGTCTTAACATGTAGCATCTAAAGAGAACCAAAAGGAGAATTTTCTTTCGTCAAAATTTTTCAGAAAATCACGTTTTAAGGAAATCCCGCATCGTGCGAAATTATCTTGTTTTTCCTAAACAACACGTTGTAAGTCGAAAAGCTTTCATGTTGCGTGTATGTCTAAGTGTGTAGCCTCAAAAGAGAAGGCACAGGACAGTTTTCTCTCGAAAGGATATGTAAGAATACCACTTCATAAGGAAATACAGTTTTGCAGAGTAAAGACATATACGTACGCATTGGAAACTCTTTACGAGAAGAAATAACGCATACTACAAAATTAGCTTGTATCTCCAAAACTACACGTTGTATCTCGAAAAGAATTGTTGTGGCGTGTACGTCTTAACATGTAGCATCTAAAGAGAACCAAAAGGAGAATTTTCTTTCGTCAAAATTTTTCAGAAAATCACGTTTTAAGGAAATCCCGCATCGTGCGAAATTATCTTGTTTTTCCTAAACAACACGTTGTAAGTCGAAAAGCTTTCATGTTGCGTGTATGTCTACGTGTGTAGCCTCAAAAGAGAAGGCACAGGACAGTTTTCTCTCGAAAGGATATGTAAGAATACCACTTCATAAGGAAATACAGTTTTGCAGAGTAAAGACATATACGTACGCAATGGAAACTCTTTACGAGAAGAAATAACGCATAGTACAAAATTAGCTTGTATCTCCAAAACTACACGTTGTATCTCGAAAAGAATTGTTGTGGCGTGTACGTCTTAACATGTAGCATCTAAAGAGAACCAAAAGGAGAATTTTCTTTCGTCAAAATTTTTCAGAAAATCACGTTTTAAGGAAATCCCGCATTGTGCGAAATTATCTTGTTTTTCCTAAACAACATGTTGTAAGTCGAAAAGCTTTCATGTTGCGTGTATGTCTAAGTGTGTAGCCTCAAAAGAGAAGGCACAGGACAGTTTTCTCTCGAAAGGATATGTAAGAATACCACTTCATAAGGAAATACAGTTTTGCAGAGTAAAGACATATACGTACGCATTGGAAACTCTTTACGAGAAGAAATAACGTATAGTACAAAATTAGCTTGTATCTCCAAAACTACATGTTGTATCTCGAAAAGAATTGTTGTGGCGTGTACGTCTTAACATGTAGCATCTAAAGAGAACCAAAAGGAGAATTTTCTTTCGTCAAAATTTTTCAGAAAATCACGTTTTAAGGAAATCCCGCATCGTGCGAAATTATCTTGTTTTTCTAAACAACACGTTGCAAGTCGAAAAGCTTTCATGTTGCGTGTATGTCTAAGTGTGTAGCCTCAAAAGAGAAGGCACAGGACAGTTTTCTCTCGAAAGGATATGTAAGAATACCACTTCATAAGGAAATACAGTTTTGCAGAGTAAAGACATATACGTACGCATTGGAAACTCTTTACGAGAAGAAATAACGCATACTACAAAATTAGCTTTTATCTCCAAAACTACACGTTGTATCTCGAAAAGAATTGTTGTGGCGTGTACGTCTTAACATGTAGCATCTAAAGAGAACCAAAAGGAGAATTTTCTTTCGTCAAAATTTTTCAGAAAATCACGTTTTAAGGAAATCCCGCATCGTGCGAAATTATCTTGTTTTTCCTAAACAACACGTTGTAAGTCGAAAAGCTTTCATGTTGCGTGTATGTCTAAGTGTGTAGCCTCAAAAGAGAAGGCACAGGACAGTTTTCTCTCGAAAGGATATGTAAGAATACCACTTCATAAGGAAATACAGTTTTGCAGAGTAAAGACTTATACGTACGCATTGGAAACTCTTTACGAGAAGAAATAACGCATACTACAAAATTAGCTTGTATCTCCAAAACTACACGTTGTATCTCGAAAAGAATTGTTGTGGCGTGTACGTCTTAACATGTAGCATCTAAAGAGAACCAAAAGGAGAATTTTCTTTCGTCAAAATTTTTCAGAAAATCACGTTTTAAGGAAATCCCGCATCGTGCGAAATTATCTTGTTTTTCCTAAACAACACGTTGTAAGTCGAAAAGCTTTCATGTTGCGTGTATGTCTACGTGTGTAGCCTCAAAAGAGAAGGCACAGGACAGTTTTCTCTCGAAAGGATATGTAAGAATACCACTTCATAAGGAAATACAGTTTTGCAGAGTAAAGACATATACGTACGCAATGGAAACTCTTTACGAGAAGAAATAACGCATAGTACAAAATTAGCTTGTATCTCCAAAACTACACGTTGTATCTCGAAAAGAATTGTTGTGGCGTGTACGTCTTAACATGTAGCATCTAAAGAGAACCAAAAGGAGAATTTTCTTTCGTCAAAATTTTTCAGAAAATCACGTTTTAAGGAAATCCAGCATCGTGCGAAATTATCTTGTTTTTCCTAAACAACACGTTGTAAGTCGAAAAGCTTTCATGTTGCGTGTATGTCTAAGTGTGTAGCCTCAAAAGAGAAGGCACAGGACAGTTTTCTCTCGAAAGGATATGTAAGAATACCACTTCATAAGGAAATACAGTTTTGCAGAGTAAAGACATATAAGTACGCATTGGAAACTCTTTACGAGAAGGAATAACGCATCGTACAAAATTAGCTTGTATCTCCAAAACTACACGTTGTATCTCGAAAAGAATTGTTGTGGCGTGTACGTCTTAACATGTAGCATCTAAAGAGAACCAAAAGGAGAATTTTCTTTCGTCAAAATTTTTCAGAAAATCACGTTTTAAGGAAATCCCGCATCGTGCGAAATTATCTTGTTTTTCCTAAACAACACGTTGTAAGTCGAAAAGCTTTCATGTTGCGTGTATGTCTAAGTGTGTAGCCTCAAAAGAGAAGGCACAGGACAGTTTTCTCTCGAAAGGATATGTAAGAATACCACTTCATAAGGAAATACAGTTTTGCAGAGTAAAGACATATACGTACGCATTGGAAACTCTTTACGAGAAGAAATAACGTATAGTACAAAATTAGATTGTATCTCCAAAACTACACGTTGTATCTCGAAAAGAATTGTTGTGGCGTGTACGTCTTAACATGTAGCATCTAAAGAGAACCAAAAGGAGAATTTTCTTTCGTCAAAATTTTTCAGAAAATCACGTTTTAAAGAAATCCCGCATCGTGCGAAATTATCTTGTTTTTCCTAAACAACACGTTGCAAGTCGAAAAGTTTTCATGTTGCGTGTATGTCTAAGTGTGTAGCCTCAAAAGAGAAGGCACAGGACAGTTTTCTCTCGAAAGGATATGTAAGAATACCACTTCATAAGGAAATACAGTTTTGCAGAATAAAGACATATACGTACGCATTGGAAACTCTTTACGAGAAGAAATAACGCATACTACAAAATTAGCTTGTATCTCCAAAACTACACGTTGTATCTCGAAAAGAATTGTTGTGGCGTGTACGTCTTAACATGTAGCATCTAAAGAGAACCAAAAGGAGAATTTTCTTTCGTCAAAATTTTTCAGAAAATCACGTTTTAAGGAAATCCCGCATCGTGCTAAATTATCTTGTTTTTCCTAAACAACACGTTGTAAGTCGAAAAGCTTTCATGTTGCGTGTATGTCTACGTGTGTAGCCTCAAAAGAGAAGGCACAGGACAGTTTTCTCTCGAAAGGATATGTAAGAATACCACTTCATAAGGAAATACAGTTTTGCAGAGTAAAGACATATACGTACGCAATGGAAACTCTTTACGAGAAGAAAGAACGCATAGTACAAAATTAGCTTGTATCTCCAAAACTACACGTTGTATCTCGAAAAGAATTGTTGTGGCGTGTACGTCTTAACATGTAGCATCTAAAGAGAACCAAAAGGAGAATTTTCTTTCGTCAAAATTTTTCAGAAAATCACGTTTTAAGGAAATCCCGCATCGTGCGAAATTATCTTGTTTTTCCTAAACAACACATTGTAAGTCGAAAAGCTTTCATGTTGCGTGTATGTCTAAGTGTGTAGCCTCAAAAGAGAAGGCACAGGACAGTTTTCTCTCGAAAGGATATGTTAGAATACCACTTCATAAGGAAATACAGTTTTGCAGAGTAAAGACATATACGTACGCATTGGAAACTCTTTACGAGAAGAAATAACGCATAGTACAAAATTAGCTTGTATCTCCAAAACTACACGTTGTATCTCGAAAAGAATTGTTGTGGCGTGTACGTCTTAACATGTAGCATCTAAAGAGAACCAAAAGGAGAATTTTCTTTCGTCAAAATTTTTCAGAAAATCACGTTTTAAGGAAATCCCGCATCGTGCGAAATTATCTTGTTTTTCCTAAACAACACGTTGTAAGTCGAAAAGCTTTCATGTTGCGTGTATGTCTACGTGTGTAGCCTCAAAAGAGAAGGCACAGGACAGTTTTCTCTCGAAAGGATATGTAAGAATACCACTTCATAAGGAAATACAGTTTTGCAGAGTAAAGACATATACGTACGCAATGGAAACTCTTTACGAGAAGAAATAACGCATAGTACAAAATTAGCTTGTATCTCCAAAACTACACGTTGTATCTCGAAAAGAATTGTTGTGGCGTGTACGTCTAAACATGTAGCATCTAAAGAGAACCAAAAGGAGAATTTTCTTTCGTCAAAATTTTTCAGAAAATCACGTTTTAAGGAAATCCCGCATCGTGCGAAATTATCTTGTTTTTCCTAAACAACACGTTGCAAGTCGAAAAGCTTTCATGTTGCGTGTATGTCTAAGTGTGTAGCCTCAAAAGAGAAGGCACAGGACAGTTTTCTCTCGAAAGGATATGTAAGAATACCACTTCATAAGGAAATACAGTTTTGCAGAGTAAAGACATATACGTACGCATTGGAAACTCTTTACGAGAAGAAATAACGCATACTACAAAATTAGCTTGTATCTCCAAAACTACACGTTGTATCTCGAAAAGAATTGTTGTGGCGTGTACGTCTTAACATGTAGCATCTAAAGAGAACCAAAAGGAGAATTTTCTTTCGTCAAAATTTTTCAGAAAATCACGTTTTAAGGAAATCCCGCATCGTGCGAAATTATCTTGTTTTTCCTAAACAACACGTTGTAAGTCGAAAAGCTTTCATGTTGCGTGTATGTCTAAGTGTGTAGCCTCAAAAGAGAAGGCACAGGACAGTTTTCTCTCGAAAGGATATGTAAGAATACCACTTCATAAGGAAATACAGTTTTGCAGAGTAAAGACATATACGTACGCATTGGAAACTCTTTACGAGAAGAAATAACGCATAGTACAAAATTAGCTTGTATCTCCAAAACTACACGTTGTATCTCGAAAAGAATTGTTGTGGCGTGTACGTCTTAACATGTAGCATCTAAAGAGAACCAAAAGGAGAATTTTCTTTCGTCAAAATTTTTCAGAAAATCACGTTTTAAGGAAATCCCGCATCGTGCGAAATTATCTTGTTTTTCCTAAACAACACGTTGTAAGTCGAAAAGCTTTCATGTTGCGTGTATGTCTAAGTGTGTAGCCTCAAAAGAGAAGGCACAGGACAGTTTTCTCTCTAAAGGATATGTAAGAATACCACTTCATAAGGAAATACAGTTTTGCAGAGTAAAGACATATACGTACGCATTGGAAACTCTTTACGAGAAGAAATAACGCATAGTACAAAATTAGCTTGTATCTCCAAAACTACACGTTGTATCTCGAAAAGAATTGTTGTGGCGTGTACGTCTTAACATGTAGCATCTAAAGAGAACCAAAAGGAGAATTATCTTTCGTCAAAATTTTTCAGAAAATCACGTTTTAAGGAAATCCAGCATCGTGCGAAATTATCTTGTTTTTCCTAAACAACACGTTGTAAGTCGAAAAGCTTTCATGTTGCGTGTATGTCTAAGTGTGTAGCCTCAAAAGAGAAGGCACAGGACAGTTTTCTCTCGAAAGGATATGTAAGAATACCACTTCATAAGGAAATACAGTTTTGCAGAGTAAAGACATATACGTACGCATTGGAAACTCTTTACGAGAAGAAATAACGTATAGTACAAAATTAGCTTGTATCTCCAAAACTACACGTTGTATCTCGAAAAGAATTGTTGTGGCGTGTACGTCTTAACATGTAGCATCTAAAGAGAACCAAAAGGAGAATTTTCTTTCGTCAAAATTTTTCAGAAAATCACGTTTTAAGGAAATCCCGCATCGTGCGAAATTATCTTGTTTTTCCTAAACAACACGTTGCAAGTCGAAAAGCTTTCATGTTGCGTGTATGTCTAAGTGTGTAGCCTCAAAAGAGAAGGCACAGGACAGTTTTCTCTCGAAAGGATATGTAAGAATACCACTTCATAAGGAAATACAGTTTTGCAGAGTAAAGACATATACGTACGCATTGGAAACTCTTTACGAGAAGAAATAACGCATACTACAAAATTAGCTTGTATCTCCAAAACTACATGTTGTATCTCGAAAAGAATTGTTGTGGCGTGTACGTCTTAACATGTAGCATCTAAAGAGAACCAAAAGGAGAATTTTCTTTCGTCAAAATTTTTCAGAAAATCACGTTTTAAGGAAATCCCGCATCGTGCGAAATTATCTTGTTTTTCCTAAACAACACGTTGTAAGTCGAAAAGTTTTCATGTTGCGTGTATGTCTAAGTGTGTAGCCTCAAAAGAGAAGGCACAGGACAGTTTTCTCTCGAAAGGATATGTAAGAATACCACTTCATAAGGAAATACAGTTTTGCAGAGTAAAGACATATACGTACGCATTGGAAACTCTTTACGAGAAGAAATAACGCATACTACAAAATTAGCTTGTATCTCCAAAACTACACGTTGTATCTCGAAAAGAATTGTTGTGGCGTGTACGTCTTAACATGTAGCATCTAAAGAGAACCAAAAGGAGAATTTTCTTTCGTCAAAATTTTTCAGAAAATCACGTTTTAAGGAAATCCCGCATCGTGCGAAATTATCTTGTTTTTCCTAAACAACACGTTGTAAGTCGAAAAGCTTTCATGTTGCGTGTATGTCTAAGTGTGTAGCCTCAAAAGAGAAGGCACAGGACAGTTTTCTCTCGAAAGGATATGTAAGAATACCACTTCATAAGGAAATACAGTTTTGCAGAGTAAAGACATATACGTACGCATTGGAAACTCTTTACGAGAAGAAATAACGCATAGTACAAAATTAGCTTGTATCTCCAAAACTACACGTTGTATCTCGAAAAGAATTGTTGTGGCGTGTACGTCTTAACATGTAGCATCTAAAGAGAACCAAAAGGAGAATTATCTTTCGTCAAAATTTTTCAGAAAATCACGTTTTAAGGAAATCCAGCATCGTGCGAAATTATCTTGTTTTTCCTAAACAACACGTTGTAAGTCGAAAAGCTTTCATGTTGCGTGTATGTCTAAGTGTGTAGCCTCAAAAGAGAAGGCACAGGACAGTTTTCTCTCGAAAGGATATGTAAGAATACCACTTCATAAGGAAATACAGTTTTGCAGAGTAAAGACATATACGTACGCATTGGAAACTCTTTACGAGAAGAAATAACGTATAGTACAAAATTAGCTTGTATCTCCAAAACTACACGTTGTATCTCGAAAAGAATTGTTGTGGCGTGTACGTCTTAACATGTAGCATCTAAAGAGAACCAAAAGGAGAATTTTCTTTCGTCAAAATTTTTCAGAAAATCACGTTTTAAGGAAATCCCGCATCGTGCGAAATTATCTTGTTTTTCCTAAACAACACGTTGCAAGTCGAAAAGCTTTCATGTTGCGTGTATGTCTAAGTGTGTAGCCTCAAAAGAGAAGGCACAGGACAGTTTTCTCTCGAAAGGATATGTAAGAATACCACTTCATAAGGAAATACAGTTTTGCAGAGTAAAGACATATACGTACGCATTGGAAACTCTTTACGAGAAGAAATAACGCATACTACAAAATTAGCTTGTATCTCCAAAACTACACGTTGTATCTCGAAAAGAATTGTTGTGGCGTGTACGTCTTAACATGTAGCATCTAAAGAGAACCAAAAGGAGAATTTTCTTTCGTCAAAATTTTTCAGAAAATCACGTTTTAAGGAAATCCCGCATCGTGCGAAATTATCTTGTTTTTCCTAAACAACACGTTGTAAGTCGAAAAGCTTTCATGTTGCGTTTATGTCTAAGTGTGTAGCCTCAAAAGAGAAGGCACAGGACAGTTTTCTCTCGAAAGGCTATGTAAGAATACCACTTCATAAGGAAATACAGTTTTGCAGAGTAAAGACATATACGTACGCATTGGAAACTCTTTACGAGAAGAAATAACGCATAGTACAAAATTAGCTTGTATCTCCAAAACTACACGTTGTATCTCGAAAAGAATTGTTGTGGCGTGTACGTCTTAACATGTAGCATCTAAAGAGAACCAAAAGGAGAATTTTCTTTCGTCAAAATTTTTCAGAAAATCACGTTTTAAGGAAATCCCGCATCGTGCGAAATTATCTTGTTTTTCCTAAACAACACGTTGTAAGTCGAAAAGCTTTCATGTTGCGTGTATGTCTAAGTGTGTAGCCTCAAAAGAGAAGGCACAGGACAGTTTTCTCTCGAAAGGATATGTAAGAATACCACTTCATAAGGAAATACAGTTTTGCAGAGTAAAGACATATACGTACGCATTGGAAACTCTTTACGAGAAGAAATAACGCATAGTACAAAATTAGCTTGTATCTCCAAAACTACACGTTGTATCTCGAAAAGAATTGTTGTGGCGTGTACGTCTTAACATGTAGCATCTAAAGAGAACCAAAAGGAGAATTATCTTTCGTCAAAATTTTTCAGAAAATCACGTTTTAAGGAAATCCAGCATCGTGCGAAATTATCTTGTTTTTCCTAAACAACACGTTGTAAGTCGAAAAGCTTTCATGTTGCGTGTATGTCTAAGTGTGTAGCCTCAAAAGAGAAGGCACAGGACAGTTTTCTCTCGAAAGGATATGTAAGAATACCACTTCATAAGGAAATACAGTTTTGCAGAGTAAAGACATATACGTACGCATTGGAAACTCTTTACGAGAAGGAATAACGCATCGTACAAAATTAGCTTGTATCTCCAAAACTACACTTTGTATCTCGAAAAGAATTGTTGTGGCGTGTACGTCTTAACATGTAGCATCTAAAGAGAACCAAAAGGAGAATTTTCTTTCGTCAAAATTTTTCAGAAAATCACGTTTTAAGGAAATCCCGCATCGTGCGAAATTATCTTGTTTTTCCTAAACAACACGTTGTAAGTCGAAAAGCTTTCATGTTGCGTGTATGTCTAAGTGTGTAGCCTCAAAAGAGAAGGCACAGGACAGTTTTCTCTCGAAAGGATATGTAAGAATACCACTTCATAAGGAAATACAGTTTTGCAGAGTAAAGACATATACGTACGCATTGGAAACTCTTTACGAGAAGAAATAACGCATAGTACAAAATTAGCTTGTATCTCCAAAACTACACGTTGTATCTCGAAAAGAATTGTTGTGGCGTGTACGTCTTAACATGTAGCATCTAAAGAGAACCAAAAGGAGAATTATCTTTCGTCAAAATTTTTCAGAAAATCACGTTTTAAGGAAATCCAGCATCGTGCGAAATTATCTTGTTTTTCCTAAACAACACGTTGTAAGTCGAAAAGCTTTCATGTTGCGTGTATGTCTAAGTGTGTAGCCTCAAAAGAGAAGGCACAGGACAGTTTTCTCTCGAAAGGATATGTAAGAATACCACTTCATAAGGAAATACAGTTTTGCAGAGTAAAGACATATACGTACGCATTGGAAACTCTTTACGAGAAGAAATAACGTATAGTACAAAATTAGCTTGTATCTCCAAAACTACACGTTGTATCTCGAAAAGAATTGTTGTGGCGTGTACGTCTTAACATGTAGCATCTAAAGAGAACCAAAAGGAGAATTTTCTTTCGTCAAAATTTTTCAGAAAATCACGTTTTAAGGAAATCCCGCATCGTGCGAAATTATCTTGTTTTTCCTAAACAACACGTTGCAAGTCGAAAAGCTTTCATGTTGCGTGTATGTCTAAGTGTGTAGCCTCAAAAGAGAAGGCACAGGACAGTTTTCTCTCGAAAGGATATGTAAGAATACCACTTCATAAGGAAATACAGTTTTGCAGAGTAAAGACATATACGTACGCATTGGAAACTCTTTACGAGAAGAAATAACGCATACTACAAAATTAGCTTGTATCTCCAAAACTACACGTTGTATCTCGAAAAGAATTGTTGTGGCGTGTACGTCTTAACATGTAGCATCTAAAGAGAACCAAAAGGAGAATTTTCTTTCGTCAAAATTTTTCAGAAAATCACGTTTTAAGGAAATCCCGCATCGTGCGAAATTATCTTGTTTTTCCTAAACAACACGTTGTAAGTCGAAAAGCTTTCATGTTGCGTTTATGTCTAAGTGTGTAGCCTCAAAAGAGAAGGCACAGGACAGTTTTCTCTCGAAAGGCTATGTAAGAATACCACTTCATAAGGAAATACAGTTTTGCAGAGTAAAGACATATACGTACGCATTGGAAACTCTTTACGAGAAGAAATAACGCATAGTACAAAATTAGCTTGTATCTCCAAAACTACACGTTGTATCTCGAAAAGAATTGTTGTGGCGTGTACGTCTTAACATGTAGCATCTAAAGAGAACCAAAAGGAGAATTTTCTTTCGTCAAAATTTTTCAGAAAATCACGTTTTAAGGAAATCCCGCATCGTGCGAAATTATCTTGTTTTTCCTAAACAACACGTTGTAAGTCGAAAAGCTTTCATGTTGCGTGTATGTCTAAGTGTGTAGCCTCAAAAGAGAAGGCACAGGACAGTTTTCTCTCGAAAGGATATGTAAGAATACCACTTCATAAGGAAATACAGTTTTGCAGAGTAAAGACATATACGTACGCATTGGAAACTCTTTACGAGAAGAAATAACGCATAGTACAAAATTAGCTTGTATCTCCAAAACTACACGTTGTATCTCGAAAAGAATTGTTGTGGCGTGTACGTCTTAACATGTAGCATCTAAAGAGAACCAAAAGGAGAATTATCTTTCGTCAAAATTTTTCAGAAAATCACGTTTTAAGGAAATCCAGCATCGTGCGAAATTATCTTGTTTTTCCTAAACAACACGTTGTAAGTCGAAAAGCTTTCATGTTGCGTGTATGTCTAAGTGTGTAGCCTCAAAAGAGAAGGCACAGGACAGTTTTCTCTCGAAAGGATATGTAAGAATACCACTTCATAAGGAAATACAGTTTTGCAGAGTAAAGACATATACGTACGCATTGGAAACTCTTTACGAGAAGGAATAACGCATCGTACAAAATTAGCTTGTATCTCCAAAACTACACTTTGTATCTCGAAAAGAATTGTTGTGGCGTGTACGTCTTAACATGTAGCATCTAAAGAGAACCAAAAGGAGAATTTTCTTTCGTCAAAATTTTTCAGAAAATCACGTTTTAAGGAAATCCCGCATCGTGCGATATTATCTTGTTTTTCCTAAACAACACGTTGTAAGTCGAAAAGCTTTCATGTTGCGTGTATGTCTAAGTGTGTAGCCTCAAAAGAGAAGGCACAGGACAGTTTTCTCTCGAAAGGATATGTAAGAATACCACTTCATAAGGAAATACAGTTTTGCAGAGTAAAGACATATACGTACGCATTGGAAACTCTTTACGAGAAGAAATAACGCATAGTACAAAATTAGCTTGTATCTCCAAAACTACACGTTGTATCTCGAAAAGAATTGTTGTGGCGTGTACGTCTTAACATGTAGCATCTAAAGAGAACCAAAAGGAGAATTATCTTTCGTCAAAATTTTTCAGAAAATCACGTTTTAAGGAAATCCAGCATCGTGCGAAATTATCTTGTTTTTCCTAAACAACACGTTGTAAGTCGAAAAGCTTTCATGTTGCGTGTATGTCTAAGTGTGTAGCCTCAAAAGAGAAGGCACAGGACAGTTTTCTCTCGAAAGGATATGTAAGAATACCACTTCATAAGGAAATACAGTTTTGCAGAGTAAAGACATATACGTACGCATTGGAAACTCTTTACGAGAAGGAATAACGCATCGTACAAAATTAGCTTGTATCTCCAAAACTACACTTTGTATCTCGAAAAGAATTGTTGTGGCGTGTACGTCTTAACATGTAGCATCTAAAGAGAACCAAAAGGAGAATTTTCTTTCGTCAAAATTTTTCAGAAAATCACGTTTTAAGGAAATCCCGCATCGTGCGAAATTATCTTGTTTTTCCTAAACAACACGTTGTAAGTCGAAAAGCTTTCATGTTGCGTGTATGTCTACGTGTGTAGCCTCAAAAGAGAAGGCACAGGACAGTTTTCTCTCGAAAGGATATGTAAGAATACCACTTCATAAGGAAATACAGTTTTGCAGAGTAAAGACATATACGTACGCATTGGAAACTCTTTACGAGAAGAAATAACGCATAGTACAAAATTAGCTTGTATCTCCAAAACTACACGTTGTATCTCGAAAAGAATTGTTGTGGCGTGTACGTCTTAACATGTAGCATCTAAAGAGAACCAAAAGGAGAATTTTCTTTCGTCAAAATTTTTCAGAAAATCACGTTTTAAGGAAATCCCGCATCGTGCGAAATTATCTTGTTTTTCCTAAACAACACGTTGTAAGTCGAAAAGCTTTCATGTTGCGTGTATGTCTAAGTGTGTAGCCTCAAAAGAGAAGGCACAGGACAGTTTTCTCTCGAAAGGATATGTAAGAATACCACTTCATAAGGAAATACAGTTTTGCAGAGTAAAGACATATACGTACGCATTGGAAACTCTTTATGAGAAGAAATAACGCATAGTACAAAATTAGCTTGTATCTCCAAAACTACACGTTGTATCTCGAAAAGAATTGTTGTGGCGTGTACGTCTTAACATGTAGCATCTAAAGAGAACCAAAAGGAGAATTATCTTTCGTCAAAATTTTTCAGAAAATCACGTTTTAAGGAAATCCAGCATCGTGCGAAATTATCTTGTTTTTCCTAAACAACACGTTGTAAGTCGAAAAGCTTTCATGTTGCGTGTATGTCTAAGTGTGTAGCCTCAAAAGAGAAGGCACAGGACAGTTTTCTCTCGAAAGGATATGTAAGAATACCACTTCATAAGGAAATACAGTTTTGCAGAGTAAAGACATATACGTACGCATTGGAAACTCTTTACGAGAAGAAATAACGTATAGTACAAAATTAGCTTGTATCTCCAAAACTACACGTTGTATCTCGAAAAGAATTGTTGTGGCGTGTACGTCTTAACATGTAGCATCTAAAGAGAACCAAAAGGAGAATTTTCTTTCGTCAAAATTTTTCAGAAAATCACGTTTTAAGGAAATCCCGCATCGTGCGAAATTATCTTGTTTTTCCTAAACAACACGTTGCAAGTCGAAAAGCTTTCATGTTGCGTGTATGTCTAAGTGTGTAGCCTCAAAAGAGAAGGCACAGGACAGTTTTCTCTCGAAAGGATATGTAAGAATACCACTTCATAAGGAAATACAGTTTTGCAGAGTAAAGACATATACGTACGCATTGGAAACTCTTTACGAGAAGAAATAACGCATAATACAAAATTAGCTTGTATCTCCAAAACTACACGTTGTATCTCGAAAAGAATTGTTGTGGCGTGTACGTCTTAACATGTAGCATCTAAAGAGAACCAAAAGGAGAATTTTCTTTCGTCAAAATTTTTCAGAAAATCACGTTTTAAGGAAATCCCGCATCGTGCGAAATTATCTTGTTTTTCCTAAACAACACGTTGTAAGTCGAAAAGCTTTCATGTTGCGTTTATGTCTAAGTGTGAAGCCTCAAAAGAGAAGGCACAGGACAGTTTTCTCTCGAAAGGATATGTAAGAATACCACTTCATAAGGAAATACAGTTTTGCAGAGTAAAGACATATACGTACGCATTGGAAACTCTTTACGAGAAGAAATAACGCATAGTACAAAATTAGCTTGTATCTCCAAAACTACACGTTGTATCTCGAAAAGAATTGTTGTGGCGTGTACGTCTTAACATGTAGCATCTAAAGAGAACCAAAAGGAGAATTTTCTTTCGTCAAAATTTTTCAGAAAATCACGTTTTAAGGAAATCCCGCATCGTGCGAAATTATCTTGTTTTTCCTAAACAACACGTTGTAAGTCGAAAAGCTTTCATGTTGCGTGTATGTCTAAGTGTGTAGCCTCAAAAGAGAAGGCACAGGACAGTTTTCTCTCGAAAGGATATGTAAGAATACCACTTCATAAGGAAATACAGTTTTGCAGAGTAAAGACATATACGTACGCATTGGAAACTCTTTACGAGAAGAAATAACGCATAGTACAAAATTAGCTTGTATCTCCAAAACTACACGTTGTATCTCGAAAAGAATTGTTGTGGCGTGTACGTCTTAACATGTAGCATCTAAAGAGAACCAAAAGGAGAATTATCTTTCGTCAAAATTTTTCAGAAAATCACGTTTTAAGGAAATCCAGCATCGTGCGAAATTATCTTGTTTTTCCTAAACAACACGTTGTAAGTCGAAAAGCTTTCATGTTGCGTGTATGTCTAAGTGTGTAGCCTCAAAAGAGAAGGCACAGGACAGTTTTCTCTCGAATGGATATGTAAGAATACCACTTCATAAGGAAATACAGTTTTGCAGAGTAAAGACATATACGTACGCATTGGAAACTCTTTACGAGAAGGAATAACGCATCGTACAAAATTAGCTTGTATCTCCAAAACTACACGTTGTATCTCGAAAAGAATTGTTGTGGCGTGTACGTCTTAACATGTAGCATCTAAAGAGAACCAAAAGGAGAATTTTCTTTCGTCAAAATTTTTCAGAAAATCACGTTTTAAGGAAATCCCGCATCGTGCGAAATTATCTTGTTTTTCCTAAACAACACGTTGTAAGTCGAAAAGCTTTCATGTTGCGTGTATGTCTAAGTGTGTAGCCTCAAAAGAGAAGGCACAGGACAGTTTTCTCTCGAAAGGATATGTAAGAATACCACTTCATAAGGAAATACAGTTTTGCAGAGTAAAGACATATACGTACGCATTGGAAACTCTTTACGAGAAGAAATAACGCATCGTACAAAATTAGCTTGTATCTCCAAAACTACACGTTGTATCTCGAAAAGAATTGTTGTGGCGTGTACGTCTTAACATGTAGCATCTAAAGAGAACCAAAAGGAGAATTTTCTTTCGTCAAAATTTTTCAGAAAATCACGTTTTAAGGAAATCCCGCATCGTGCGAAATTATCTTGTTTTTCCTAAACAACACGTTGTAAGTCGAAAAGCTTTCATGTTGCGTGTATGTCTAAGTGTGTAGCCTCAAAAGAGAAGGCACAGGACAGTTTTCTCTCGAAAGGATATGTAAGAATACCACTTCATAAGGAAATACAGTTTTGCAGAGTAAAGACATATACGTACGCATTGGAAACTCTTTATGAGAAGAAATAACGCATAGTACAAAATTAGCTTGTATCTCCAAAACTACACGTTGTATCTCGAAAAGAATTGTTGTGGCGTGTACGTCTTAACATGTAGCATCTAAAGAGAACCAAAAGGAGAATTATCTTTCGTCAAAATTTTTCAGAAAATCACGTTTTAAGGAAATCCAGCATCGTGCGAAATTATCTTGTTTTTCCTAAACAACACGTTGTAAGTCGAAAAGCTTTCATGTTGCGTGTATGTCTAAGTGTGTAGCCTCAAAAGAGAAGGCACAGGACAGTTTTCTCTCGAAAGGATATGTAAGAATACCACTTCATAAGGAAATACAGTTTTGCAGAGTAAAGACATATACGTACGCATTGGAAACTCTTTACGAGAAGAAATAACGTATAGTACAAAATTAGCTTGTATCTCCAAAACTACACGTTGTATCTCGAAAAGAATTGTTGTGGCGTGTACGTCTTAACATGTAGCATCTAAAGAGAACCAAAAGGAGAATTTTCTTTCGTCAAAATTTTTCAGAAAATCACGTTTTAAGGAAATCCCGCATCGTGCGAAATTATCTTGTTTTTCCTAAACAACACGTTGCAAGTCGAAAAGCTTTCATGTTGCGTGTATGTCTAAGTGTGTAGCCTCAAAAGAGAAGGCACAGGACAGTTTTCTCTCGAAAGGATATGTAAGAATACCACTTCATAAGGAAATACAGTTTTGCAGAGTAAAGACATATACGTACGCATTGGAAACTCTTTACGAGAAGAAATAACGCATACTACAAAATTAGCTTGTATCTCCAAAACTACACGTTGTATCTCGAAAAGAATTGTTGTGGCGTGTACGTCTTAACATGTAGCATCTAAAGAGAACCAAAAGGAGAATTTTCTTTCGTCAAAATTTTTCAGAAAATCACGTTTTAAGGAAATCCCGCATCGTGCGAAATTATCTTGTTTTTCCTAAACAACACGTTGTAAGTCGAAAAGCTTTCATGTTGCGTTTATGTCTAAGTGTGAAGCCTCAAAAGAGAAGGCACAGGACAGTTTTCTCTCGAAAGGATATGTAAGAATACCACTTCATAAGGAAATACAGTTTTGCAGAGTAAAGACATATACGTACGCATTGGAAACTCTTTACGAGAAGAAATAACGCATAGTACAAAATTAGCTTGTATCTCCAAAACTACACGTTGTATCTCGAAAAGAATTGTTGTGGCGTGTACGTCTTAACATGTAGCATCTAAAGAGAACCAAAAGGAGAATTTTCTTTCGTCAAAATTTTTCAGAAAATCACGTTTTAAGGAAATCCCGCATCGTGCGAAATTATCTTGTTTTTCCTAAACAACACGTTGTAAGTCGAAAAGCTTTCATGTTGCGTGTATGTCTAAGTGTGTAGCCTCAAAAGAGAAGGCACAGGACAGTTTTCTCTCGAAAGGATATGTAAGAATACCACTTCATAAGGAAATACAGTTTTGCAGAGTAAAGACATATACGTACGCATTGGAAACTCTTTACGAGAAGAAATAACGCATAGTACAAAATTAGCTTGTATCTCCAAAACTACACGTTGTATCTCGAAAAGAATTGTTGTGGCGTGTACGTCTTAACATGTAGCATCTAAAGAGAACCAAAAGGAGAATTATCTTTCGTCAAAATTTTTCAGAAAATCACGTTTTAAGGAAATCCAGCATCGTGCGAAATTATCTTGTTTTTCCTAAACAACACGTTGTAAGTCGAAAAGCTTTCATGTTGCGTGTATGTCTAAGTGTGTAGCCTCAAAAGAGAAGGCACAGGACAGTTTTCTCTCGAATGGATATGTAAGAATACCACTTCATAAGGAAATACAGTTTTGCAGAGTAAAGACATATACGTACGCATTGGAAACTCTTTACGAGAAGGAATAACGCATCGTACAAAATTAGCTTGTATCTCCAAAACTACACGTTGTATCTCGAAAAGAATTGTTGTGGCGTGTACGTCTTAACATGTAGCATCTAAAGAGAACCAAAAGGAGAATTTTCTTTCGTCAAAATTTTTCAGAAAATCACGTTTTAAGGAAATCCCGCATCGTGCGAAATTATCTTGTTTTTCCTAAACAACACGTTGTAAGTCGAAAAGCTTTCATGTTGCGTGTATGTCTAAGTGTGTAGCCTCAAAAGAGAAGGCACAGGACAGTTTTCTCTCGAAAGGATATGTAAGAATACCACTTCATAAGGAAATACAGTTTTGCAGAGTAAAGACATATACGTACGCATTGGAAACTCTTTACGAGAAGAAATAACGCATAGTACAAAATTAGCTTGTATCTCCAAAACTACACGTTGTATCTCGAAAAGAATTGTTGTGGCGTGTACGTCTTAACATGTAGCATCTAAAGAGAACCAAAAGGAGAATTTTCTTTCGTCAAAATTTTTCAGAAAATCACGTTTTAAGGAAATCCAGCATCGTGCGAAATTATCTTGTTTTTCCTAAACAACACGTTGTAAGTCGAAAAGCTTTCATGTTGCGTGTATGTCTAAGTGTGTAGCCTCAAAAGAGAAGGCACAGGACAGTTTTCTCTCGAAAGGATATGTAAGAATACCACTTCATAAGGAAATACAGTTTTGCAGAGTAAAGACATATACGTACGCATTGGAAACTCTTTACGAGAAGGAATAACGCATCGTACAAAATTAGCTTGTATCTCCAAAACTACACGTTGTATCTCGAAAAGAATTGTTGTGGCGTGTACGTCTTAACATGTAGCATCTAAAGAGAACCAAAAGGAGAATTTTCTTTCGTCAAAATTTTTCAGAAAATCACGTTTTAAGGAAATCCCGCATCGTGCGAAATTATCTTGTTTTTCCTAAACAACACGTTGTAAGTCGAAAAGCTTTCATGTTGCGTGTATGTCTACGTGTGTAGCCTCAAAAGAGAAGGCACAGGACAGTTTTCTCTCGAAAGGATATGTAAGAATACCACTTCATAATGAAATACAGTTTTGCAGAGTAAAGACATATACGTACGCAATGGAAACTCTTTACGAGAAGAAATAACGCATAGTACAAAATTAGCTTGTATCTCCAAAACTACACGTTGTATCTCGAAAAGAATTGTTGTGGCGTGTACGTCTTAACATGTAGCATCTAAAGAGAACCAAAAGGAGAATTTTCTTTCGTCAAAATTTTTCAGAAAATCACGTTTTAAGGAAATACCGCATCGTGCGAAATTATCTTGTTTTTCCTAAACAACACGTTGTAAGTCGAAAAGCTTTCATGTTGCGTGTATGTCTAAGTGTGTAGCCTCAAAAGAGAAGGCACAGGACAGTTTTCTCTCGAAAGGATATGTAAGAATACCACTTCATAAGGAAATACAGTTTTGCAGAGTAAAGACATATACGTACGCATTGGAAACTCTTTACGAGAAGAAATAACGTATAGTACAAAATTAGCTTGTATCTCCAAAACTACACGTTGTATCTCGAAAAGAATTGTTGTGGCATGTACGTCTTAACATGTAGCATCTAAAGAGAACCAAAAGGAGAATTTTCTTTCGTCAAAATTTTTCAGAAAATCACGTTTTAAGGAAATCCCGCATCGTGCGAAATTATCTTGTTTTTCCTAAACAACACGTTGCAAGTCGAAAAGCTTTCATGTTGCGTGTATGTCTAAGTGTGTAGCCTCAAAAGAGAAGGCACAGGACAGTTTTCTCTCGAAAGGATATGTAAGAATACCACTTCATAAGGAAATACAGTTTTGCAGAGTAAAGACATATACGTACGCATTGGAAACTCTTTACGAGAAGAAATAACGCATACTACAAAATTAGCTTGTATCTCCAAAACTACACGTTGTATCTCGAAAAGAATTGTTGTGGCGTGTACGTCTTAACATGTAGCATCTAAAGAGAACCAAAAGGAGAATTTTCTTTCGTCAAAATTTTTCAGAAAATCACGTTTTAAGGAAATCCCGCATCGTGCGAAATTATCTTGTTTTTCCTAAACAACACGTTGTAAGTCGAAAAGCTTTCATGTTGCGTGTATGTCTAAGTGTGTAGCCTCAAAAGAGAAGGCACAGGACAGTTTTCTCTCGAAAGGATATGTAAGAATACCACTTCATAAGGAAATACAGTTTTGCAGAGTAAAGACATATACGTACGCATTGGAAACTCTTTACGAGAAGAAATAACGCATAATACAAAATTAGCTTGTATCTCCAAAACTACACGTTGTATCTCGAAAAGAATTGTTGTGGCGTGTACGTCTTAACATGTAGCATCTAAAGAGAACCAAAAGGAGAATTTTCTTTCGTCAAAATTTTTCAGAAAATCACGTTTTAAGGAAATCCCGCATCGTGCGAAATTATCTTGTTTTTCCTAAACAACACGTTGTAAGTCGAAAAGCTTTCATGTTGCGTGTATGTCTAAGTGTGTAGCCTCAAAAGAGAAGGCACAGGACAGTTTTCTCTCGAAAGGATATGTAAGAATACCACTTCATAAGGAAATACAGTTTTGCAGAGTAAAGACATATACGTACGCATTGGAAACTCTTTACGAGAAGGAATAACGCATCGTACAAAATTAGCTTGTATCTCCAAAACTACACGTTGTATCTCGAAAAGAATTGTTGTGGCGTGTACGTCTTAACATGTAGCATCTAAAGAGAACCAAAAGGAGAATTTTCTTTCGTCAAAATTTTTCAGAAAATCACGTTTTAAGGAAATCCCGCATCGTGCGAAATTATCTTGTTTTTCCTAAACAACACATTGTAAGTCGAAAAGCTTTCATGTTGCGTGTATGTCTACGTGTGTAGCCTCAAAAGAGAAGGCACAGGACAGTTTTCTCTCGAAAGGATATGTAAGAATACCACTTCATAAGGAAATACAGTTTTGCAGAGTAAAGACATATACGTACGCAATGGAAACTCTTTACGAGAAGAAATAACACATAGTAAAAAATTAGCTTGTATCTCCAAAACTACACGTTGTATCTCGAAAAGAATTGTTGTGGCGTGTACGTCTTAACATGTAGCATCTAAAGAGAACCAAAAGGAGAATTTTCTTTCGTCAAAATTTTTCAGAAAATCACGTTTTAAGGAAATCCCGCATCGTGCGAAATTATCTTCTTTTTCCTAAACAACACGTTGTAAGTCGAAAAGCTTTCATGTTGCGTGTATGTCTAAGTGTGTAGCCTCAAAAGAGAAGGCACAGGACATTTTTCTCTCGAAATGATATGTAAGAATACCACTTCATAAGGAAATAGAGTTTTGCAGAGTAAAGACATATACGTACGCATTGGAAACTCTTTAGGAGAAGAAATAACGCATAGTACAAAATTAGCTTGTATCTCCAAAACTACACGTTGTATCTCGAAAAGAATTGTTGTGGCGTGTACGTCTTAACATGTAGCATCTAAAGAGAACCAAAAGGAGAATTTTCTTTCGTCAAAATTTTTCAGAAAATCACGTTTTAAGGAAATCCCGCATCGTGCGAAATTATCTTGTTTTTCCTAAACAACACGTTGTAAGTCGAAAAGCTTTCATGTTGCGTGTATGTCTAAGTGTGTAGCCTCAAAAGAGAAGGCACAGGACAGTTTTCTCTCGAAAGGATATGTAAGAATACCACTTCATAAGGAAATACAGTTTTGCAGAGTAAAGACATATACGTACGCATTGGAAACTCTTTACGAGAAGGAATAACGCATCGTACAAAATTAGCTTGTATCTCCAAAACTACACGTTGTATCTCGAAAAGAATTGTTGTGGCGTGTACGTCTTAACATGTAGCATCTAAAGAGAACCAAAAGGAGAATTTTCTTTCGTCAAAATTTTTCAGAAAATCACGTTTTAAGGAAATCCCGCATCGTGCGAAATTATCTTGTTTTTCCTAAACAACACGTTGTAAGTCGAAAAGCTTTCATGTTGCGTGTATGTCTACGTGTGTAGCCTCAAAAGAGAAGGCACAGGACAGTTTTCTCTCGAAAGGATATGTAAGAATACCACTTCATAAGGAAATACAGTTTTGCAGAGTAAAGACATATACGTACGCAATGGAAACTCTTTACGAGAAGAAATAACACATAGTACAAAATTAGCTTGTATCTCCAAAACTACACGTTGTATCTCGAAAAGAATTGTTGTGGCGTGTACGTCTTAACATGTAGCATCTAAAGAGAACCAAAAGGAGAATTTTCTTTCGTCAAAATTTTTCAGAAAATCACGTTTTAAGGAAATCCCGCATCGTGCGAAATTATCTTGTTTTTCCTAAACAACACGTTGTAAGTCGAAAAGCTTTCATGTTGCGTGTATGTCTAAGTGTGTAGCCTCAAAAGAGAAGGCACAGGACAGTTTTCTCTCGAAAGGATATGTAAGAATACCACTTCATAAGGAAATACAGTTTTGCAGAGTAAAGACATATACGTACGCATTGGAAACTCTTTACGAGAAGAAATAACGCATACTACAAAATTAGCTTGTATCTCCAAAACTACACGTTGTATCTCGAAAAGAATTGTTGTGGCGTGTACGTCTTAACATGTAGCATCTAAAGAGAACCAAAAGGAGAATTTTCTTTCGTCAAAATTTTTCAGAAAATCACGTTTTAAGGAAATCCCGCATCGTGCGAAATTATCTTGTTTTTCCTAAACAACACGTTGTAAGTCGAAAAGCTTTCATGTTGCGTTTATGTCTAAGTGTGTAGCCTCAAAAGAGAAGGCACAGGACAGTTTTCTCTCGAAAGGATATGTAAGAATACCACTTCATAAGGAAATACAGTTTTGCAGAGTAAAGACATATACGTACGCATTGGAAACTCTTTACGAGAAGGAATAACGCATCTTACAAAATTAGCTTGTATCTCCAAAACTACACGTTGTATCTCGAAAAGAATTGTTGTGGCGTGTACGTCTTAATATGTAGCATCTAAAGAGAACCAAAGGAGAATTTTCTTTCGTCAAAATTTTTCAGAAAATCACGTTTTAAGGAAATCCCGCATCGTGCGAAATTATCTTGTTTTTCCTAAACAACACGTTGTAAGTCGAAAAGCTTTCATGTTGCGTGTATGTCTACGTGTGTAGCCTCAAAAGAGAAGGCACAGGACAGTTTTCTCTCGAAAGGATATGTAAGAATACCACTTCATAAGGAAATACAGTTTTGCAGAGTAAAGACATATACGTACGCAATGGAAACTCTTTACGAGAAGAAATAACGCATAGTACAAAATTAGCTTGTATCTCCAAAACTACACGTTGTATCTCGAAAAGAATTGTTGTGGCGTGTACGTCTTAACATGTAGCATCTAAAGAGAACCAAAAGGAGAATTTTCTTTCGTCAAAATTTTTCAGAAAATCACGTTTTAAGGAAATCCCGCATCGTGCGAAATTATCTTGTTTTTCCTAAACAACACGTTGTAAGTCGAAAAGCTTTCATGTTGCGTGTATGTCTAAGTGTGCAGCCTCAAAAGAGAAGGCACAGGACAGTTTTCTCTCGAAAGGATATGTAAGAATACCACTTCATAAGGAAATACAGTATTGCAGAGTAAAGACATATACGTACGCATTGGAAACTCTTTACGAGAAGAAATAACGTATAGTACAAAATTAGCTTGTATCTCCAAAACTACACGTTGTATCTCGAAAAGAATTGTTGTGGCGTGTACGTCTTAACATGTAGCATCTAAAGAGAACCAAAAGGAGAATTTTCTTTCGTCAAAATTATTCAGAAAATCACGTTTTAAGGAAATCCCGCATCGTGCGAAATTATCTTGTTTTTCCTAAACAACACGTTGCAAGTCGAAAAGCTTTCATGTTGCGTGTATGTCTAAGTGTGTAGCCTCAAAAGAGAAGGCACAGGACAGTTTTCTCTCGAAAGGATATGTAAGAATACCACTTCATAAGGAAATACAGTTTTGCAGAGTAAAGACATATACGTACGCATTGGAAACTCTTTACGAGAAGAAATAACGCATCGTACAAAATTAGCTTGTATCTCCAAAACTACACGTTGTATCTCGAAAAGAATTGTTGTGGCGTGTACGTCTTAACATGTAGCATCTAAAGAGAACCAAAAGGAGAATTTTCTTTCGTCAAAATTTTTCAGAAAATCACGTTTTAAGGAAATCCCGCATCGTGCGAAATTATCTTGTTTTTCCTAAACAACACGTTGTAAGTCGAAAAGCTTTCATGTTGCGTGTATGTCTACGTGTGTAGCCTCAAAAGAGAAGGCACAGGACAGTTTTCTCTCGAAAGGATATGTAAGAATACCACTTCATAAGGAAATACAGTTTTGCAGAGTAAAGACATATACGTACGCAATGGAAACTCTTTACGAGAAGAAATAACGCATAGTACAAAATTAGCTTGTATCTCCAAAACTCCACGTTGTATCTCGAAAAGAATTGTTGTGGCGTGTACGTCTTAACATGTAGCATCTAAAGAGAACCAAAAGGAGAATTTTCTTTCGTCAAAATTTTTCAGAAAATCACGTTTTAAGGAAATCCCGCATCGTGCGAAATTATCTTGTTTTTCCTAAACAACACGTTGTAAGTCGAAAAGCTTTCATGTTGCGTGTATGTCTAAGTGTGTAGCCTCAAAAGAGAAGGCACAGGACAGTTTTCTCTCGAAAGGCTATGTTAGAATACCACTTCATAAGGAAATACAGTTTTGCAGAGTAAAGACATATACGTACGCATTGGAAACTCTTTACGAGAAGAAATAACGCATAGTACAAAATTAGCTTGTATCTCCAAAACTACACGTTGTATCTCGAAAAGAATTGTTGTGGCGTGTACGTCTTAACATGTAGCATCTAAAGAGAACCAAAAGGAGAATTTTCTTTCGTCAAAATTTTTCAGAAAATCACGTTTTAAGGAAATCCCGCATCGTGCGAAATTATCTTCTTTTTCCTAAACAACACGTTGTAAGTCGAAAAGCTTTCATGTTGCGTGTATGTCTAAGTTTGTAGCCTCAAAAGAGAAGGCACAGGACAGTTTTCTCTCGAAAGGATATGTAAGAATACCACTTCATAAGGAAATAGAGTTTTGCAGAGTAAAGACATATACGTACGCATTGGAAACTCTTTACGAGAAGAAATAACGCATAGTACAAAATTAGCTTGTATCTCCAAAACTACACGTTGTATCTCGAAAAGAATTGTTGTGGCGTGTACGTCTTAACATGTAGCATCTAAAGAGAACCAAAAGGAGAATTTTCTTTCGTCAAAATTTTTCAGAAAATCACGTTTTAAGGAAATCCCGCATCGTGCGAAATTATCTTGTTTTTCCTAAACAACACGTTGTAAGTCGAAAAGCTTTCATGTTGCGTGTATGTCTAAGTGTGTAGCCTCAAAAGAGAAGGCACAGGACAGTTTTCTCTCGAAAGGATATGTAAGAATACCACTTCATAAGGAAATACAGTTTTGCAGAGTAAAGACATATACGTACGCATTGGAAACTCTTTACGAGAAGGAATAACGCATCGTACAAAATTAGCTTGTATCTCCAAAACTACACGTTGTATCTCGAAAAGAATTGTTGTGGCGTGTACGTCTTAACATGTAGCATCTAAAGAGAACCAAAAGGAGAATTTTCTTTCGTCAAAATTTTTCAGAAAATCACGTTTTAAGGAAATCCCGCATCGTGCGAAATTATCTTGTTTTTCCTAAACAACACGTTGTAAGTCGAAAAGCTTTCATGTTGCGTGTATGTCTACGTGTGTAGCCTCAAAAGAGAAGGCACAGGACAGTTTTCTCTCGAAAGGATATGTAAGAATACCACTTCATAAGGAAATACAGTTTTGCAGAGTAAAGACATATACGTACGCAATGGAAACTCTTTACGAGAAGAAATAACACATAGTACAAAATTAGCTTGTATCTCCAAAACTACACGTTGTATCTCGAAAAGAATTGTTGTGGCGTGTACGTCTTAACATGTAGCATCTAAAGAGAACCAAAAGGAGAATTTTCTTTCGTCAAAATTTTTCAGAAAATCACGTTTTAAGGAAATCCCGCATCGTGCGAAATTATCTTGTTTTTCCTAAACAACACGTTGTAAGTCGAAAAGCTTTCATGTTGCGTGTATGTCTAAGTGTGTAGCCTCAAAAGAGAAGGCACAGGACAGTTTTCTCTCGAAAGGATATGTAAGAATACCACTTCATAAGGAAATACAGTTTTGCAGAGTAAAGACATATACGTACGCATTGGAAACTCTTTACGAGAAGAAATAACGCATACTACAAAATTAGCTTGTATCTCCAAAACTACACGTTGTATCTCGAAAAGAATTGTTGTGGCGTGTACGTCTTAACATGTAGCATCTAAAGAGAACCAAAAGGAGAATTTTCTTTCGTCAAAATTTTTCAGAAAATCACGTTTTAAGGAAATCCCGCATCGTGCGAAATTATCTTGTTTTTCCTAAACAACAGGTTGTAAGTCGAAAAGATTTCATGTTGCGTGTATGTCTAAGTGTGTAGCCTCAAAAGAGAAGGCACAGGACAGTTTTCTCTCGAAAGGATATGTAAGAATACCACTTCATAAGGAAATACAGTTTTGCAGAGTAAAGACATATACGTACGCATTGGAAACTCTTTACGAGAAGGAATAACGCATCGTACAAAATTAGCTTGTATCTCCAAAACTACACGTTGTATCTCGAAAAGAATTGTTGTGGCGTGTACGTCTCAACATGTAGCATCTAAAGAGAACCAAAGGAGAATTTTCTTTCGTCAAAATTTTTCAGAAAATCACGTTTTAAGGAAATCCCGCATCGTGCGAAATTATCTTGTTTTTCCTAAACAACACGTTGTAAGTCGAAAAGCTTTCATGTTGCGTGTATGTCTACGTGTGTAGCCTCAAAAGAGAAGGCACAGGACAGTTTTCTCTCGAAAGGATATGTAAGAATACCACTTCATAAGGAAATACAGTTTTGCAGAGTAAAGACATATACGTACGCAATGGAAACTCTTTACGAGAAGAAATAACGCATAGTACAAAATTAGCTTGTATCTCCAAAACTACACGTTGTATCTCGAAAAGAATTGTTGTGGCGTGTACGTCTTAACATGTAGCATCTAAAGAGAACCAAAAGGAGAATTTTCTTTCGTCAAAATTTTTCAGAAAATCACGTTTTAAGGAAATCCCGCATCGTGCGAAATTATCTTGTTTTTCCTAAACAACACGTTGTAAGTCGAAAAGCTTTCATGTTGCGTGTATGTCTAAGTGTGTAGCCTCAAAAGAGAAGGCACAGGACAGTTTTCTCTCGAAAGGATATGTAAGAATACCACTTCATAAGGAAATACAGTATTGCAGAGTAAAGACATATACGTATGCATTGGAAACTCTTTACGAGAAGAAATAACGTATAGTACAAAATTAGCTTGTATCTCCAAAACTACACGTTGTATCTCGAAAAGAATTGTTGTGGCGTGTACGTCTTAACATGTAGCATCTAAAGAGAACCAAAAGGAGAATTTTCTTTCGTCAAAATTATTCAGAAAATCACGTTTTAAGGAAATCCCGCATCGTGCGAAATTATCTTGTTTTTCCTAAACAACACGTTGCAAGTCGAAAAGCTTTCATGTTGCGTGTATGTCTAAGTGTGTAGCCTCAAAAGAGAAGGCACAGGACAGTTTTCTCTCGAAAGGATATGTAAGAATACCACTTCATAAGGAAATACAGTTTTGCAGAGTAAAGACATATACGTACGCATTGGAAACTCTTTACGAGAAGAAATAACGCATCGTACAAAATTAGCTTGTATCTCCAAAACTACACGTTGTATCTCGAAAAGAATTGTTGTGGCGTGTACGTCTTAACATGTAGCATCTAAAGAGAACCAAAAGGAGAATTTTCTTTCGTCAAAATTTTTCAGAAAATCACGTTTTAAGGAAATCCCACATCGTGCGAAATTATCTTGTTTTTCCTAAACAACACGTTGTAAGTCGAAAAGCTTTCATGTTGCGTGTATGTCTACGTGTGTAGCCTCAAAAGAGAAGGCACAGGACAGTTTTCTCTCGAAAGGATATGTAAGAATACCACTTCATAAGGAAATACAGTTTTGCAGAGTAAAGACATATACGTACGCAATGGAAACTCTTTACGAGAAGAAATAACGCATAGTACAAAATTAGCTTGTATCTCCAAAACTACACGTTGTATCTCGAAAAGAATTGTTGTGGCGTGTACGTCTTAACATGTAGCATCTAAAGAGAACCAAAAGGAGAATTTTCTTTCGTCAAAATTTTTCAGAAAATCACGTTTTAAGGAAATCCCGCATCGTGCGAAATTATCTTGTTTTTCCTAAACAACACGTTGTAAGTCGAAAAGCTTTCATGTTGCGTGTATGTCTAAGTGTGTAGCCTCAAAAGAGAAGGCACAGGACAGTTTTCTCTCGAAAGGCTATGTTAGAATACCACTTCATAAGGAAATACAGTTTTGCAGAGTAAAGACATATACGTACGCATTGGAAACTCTTTACGAGAAGAAATAACGCATAGTACAAAATTAGCTTGTATCTCCAAAACTACACGTTGTAACTCGAAAAGAATTGTTGTGGCGTGTACGTCTTAACATGTAGCATCTAAAGAGAACCAAAAGGAGAATTTTCTTTCGTCAAAATTTTTCAGAAAATCACGTTTTAAGGAAATCCCGCATCGTGCGAAATTATCTTGTTTTTCCTAAACAACACGTTGTAAGTCGAAAAGCTTTCATGTTGCGTGTATGTCTAAGTGTGTAGCCTCAAAAGAGAAGGCACAGGACAGTTTTCTCTCGAAAGGATATGTAAGAATACCACTTCATAAGGAAATACAGTATTGCAGAGTAAAGACATATACGTATGCATTGGAAACTCTTTACGAGAAGAAATAACGTATAGTACAAAATTAGCTTGTATCTCCAAAACTACACGTTGTATCTCGAAAAGAATTGTTGTGGCGTGTACGTCTTAACATGTAGCATCTAAAGAGAACCAAAAGGAGAATTTTCTTTCGTCAAAATTATTCAGAAAATCACGTTTTAAGGAAATCCCGCATCGTGCGAAATTATCTTGTTTTTCCTAAACAACACGTTGCAAGTCGAAAAGCTTTCATGTTGCGTGTATGTCTAAGTGTGTAGCCTCAAAAGAGAAGGCACAGGACAGTTTTCTCTCGAAAGGATATGTAAGAATACCACTTCATAAGGAAATACAGTTTTGCAGAGTAAAGACATATACGTACGCATTGGAAACTCTTTACGAGAAGAAATAACGCATCGTACAAAATTAGCTTGTATCTCCAAAACTACACGTTGTATCTCGAAAAGAATTGTTGTGGCGTGTACGTCTTAACATGTAGCATCTAAAGAGAACCAAAAGGAGAATTTTCTTTCGTCAAAATTTTTCAGAAAATCACGTTTTAAGGAAATCCCGCATCGTGCGAAATTATCTTGTTTTTCCTAAACAACACGTTGTAAGTCGAAAAGCTTTCATGTTGCGTGTATGTCTACGTGTGTAGCCTCAAAAGAGAAGGCACAGGACAGTTTTCTCTCGAAAGGATATGTAAGAATACCACTTCATAAGGAAATACAGTTTTGCAGAGTAAAGACATATACGTACGCAATGGAAACTCTTTACGAGAAGAAATAACGCATAGTACAAAATTAGCTTGTATCTCCAAAACTACACGTTGTATCTCGAAAAGAATTGTTGTGGCGTGTACGTCTTAACATGTAGCATCTAAAGAGAACCAAAAGGAGAATTTTCTTTCGTCAAAATTTTTCAGAAAATCACGTTTTAAGGAAATCCCGCATCGTGCGAAATTATCTTGTTTTTCCTAAACAACACGTTGTAAGTCGAAAAGCTTTCATGTTGCGTGTATGTCTAAGTGTGTAGCCTCAAAAGAGAAGGCACAGGACAGTTTTCTCTCGAAAGGCTATGTTAGAATACCACTTCATAAGGAAATACAGTTTTGCAGAGTAAAGACATATACGTACGCATTGGAAACTCTTTACGAGAAGAAATAACGCATAGTACAAAATTAGCTTGTATCTCCAAAACTACACGTTGTATCTCGAAAAGAATTGTTGTGGCGTGTACGTCTTAACATGTAGCATCTAAAGAGAACCAAAAGGAGAATTTTCTTTCGTCAAAATTTTTCAGAAAATCACGTTTTAAGGAAATCCCGCATCGTGCGAAATTATCTTCTTTTTCCTAAACAACACGTTGTAAGTCGAAAAGCTTTCATGTTGCGTGTATGTCTAAGTGTGTAGCCTCAAAAGAGAAGGCACAGGACAGTTTTCTCTCGAAAGGATATGTAAGAATACCACTTCATAAGGAAATACAGTTTTGCAGAGTAAAGACATATACGTACGCATTGGAAACTCTTTACGAGAAGAAATAACGCATACTACAAAATTAGCTTGTATCTCCAAAACTACACGTTGTATCTCGAAAAGAATTGTTGTGGCGTGTACGTCTTAACATGTAGCATCTAAAGAGAACCAAAAGGAGAATTTTCTTTCGTCAAAATTTTTCAGAAAATCACGTTTTAAGGAAATCCCGCATCGTGCGAAATTATCTTGTTTTTCCTAAACAACACGTTGTAAGTCGAAAAGCTTTCATGTTGCGTGTATGTCTAAGTGTGTAGCCTCAAAAGAGAAGGCACAGGACAGTTTTCTCTCGAAAGGATATGTAAGAATACCACTTCATAAGGAAATACAGTTTTGCAGAGTAAAGACATATACGTACGCATTGGAAACTCTTTACGAGAAGGAATAACGCATCGTACAAAATTAGCTTGTATCTCCAAAACTACACGTTGTATCTCGAAAAGAATTGTTGTGGCGTGTACGTCTTAACATGTAGCATCTAAAGAGAACCAAAGGAGAATTTTCTTTCGTCAAAATTTTTCAGAAAATCACGTTTTAAGGAAATCCCGCATCGTGCGAAATTATCTTGTTTTTCCTAAACAACACGTTTTAAGTCGAAAAGCTTTCATGTTGCGTGTATGTCTACGTGTGTAGCCTCAAAAGAGAAGGCACAGGACAGTTTTCTCTCGAAAGGATATGTAAGAATACCACTTCATAAGGAAATACAGTTTTGCAGAGTAAAGACATATACGTACGCAATGGAAACTCTTTACGAGAAGAAATAACGCATAGTACAAAATTAGCTTGTATCTCCAAAACTACACGTTGTATCTCGAAAAGAATTGTTGTGGCGTGTACGTCTTAACATGTAGCATCTAAAGAGAACCAAAAGGAGAATTTTCTTTCGTCAAAATTTTTCAGAAAATCACGTTTTAAGGAAATCCCGCATCGTGCGAAATTATCTTGTTTTTCCTAAACAACACGTTGTAAGTCGAAAAGCTTTCATGTTGCGTGTATGTCTAAGTGTGTAGCCTCAAAAGAGAAGGCACAGGACAGTTTTCTCTCGAAAGGATATGTAAGAATACCACTTCATAAGGAAATACAGTATTGCAGAGTAAAGACATATACGTACGCATTGGAAACTCTTTACGAGAAGAAATAACGTATAGTACAAAATTAGCTTGTATCTCCAAAACTACACGTTGTATCTCGAAAAGAATTGTTGTGGCGTGTACGTCTTAACATGTAGCATCTAAAGAGAACCAAAAGGAGAATTTTCTTTCGTCAAAATTATTCAGAAAATCACGTTTTAAGGAAATCCCGCATCGTGCGAAATTATCTTGTTTTTCCTAAACAACACGTTGCAAGTCGAAAAGCTTTCATGTTGCGTGTATGTCTAAGTGTGTAGCCTCAAAAGAGAAGGCACAGGACAGTTTTCTCTCGAAAGGATATGTAAGAATACCACTTCATAAGGAAATACAGTTTTGCAGAGTAAAGACATATACGTACGCATTGGAAACTCTTTACGAGAAGAAATAACGCATCGTACAAAATTAGCTTGTATCTCCAAAACTACACGTTGTATCTCGAAAAGAATTGTTGTGGCGTGTACGTCTTAACATGTAGCATCTAAAGAGAACCAAAAGGAGAATTTTCTTTCGTCAAAATTTTTCAGAAAATCACGTTTTAAGGAAATCCCGCATCGTGCGAAATTATCTTGTTTTTCCTAAACAACACGTTGTAAGTCGAAAAGCTTTCATGTTGCGTGTATGTCTACGTGTGTAGCCTCAAAAGAGAAGGCACAGGACAGTTTTCTCTCGAAAGGATATGTAAGAATACCACTTCATAAGGAAATACAGTTTTGCAGAGTAAAGACATATACGTACGCAATGGAAACTCTTTACGAGAAGAAATAACGCATAGTACAAAATTAGCTTGTATCTCCAAAACTACACGTTGTATCTCGAAAAGAATTGTTGTGGCGTGTACGTCTTAACATGTAGCATCTAAAGAGAACCAAAAGGAGAATTTTCTTTCGTCAAAATTTTTCAGAAAATCACGTTTTAAGGAAATCCCGCATCGTGCGAAATTATCTTGTTTTTCCTAAACAACACGTTGTAAGTCGAAAAGCTTTCATGTTGCGTGTATGTCTAAGTGTGTAGCCTCAAAAGAGAAGGCACAGGACAGTTTTCTCTCGAAAGGCTATGTTAGAATACCACTTCATAAGGAAATACAGTTTTGCAGAGTAAAGACATATACGTACGCATTGGAAACTCTTTACGAGAAGAAATAACGCATAGTACAAAATTAGCTTGTATCTCCAAAACTACACGTTGTATCTCGAAAAGAATTGTTGTGGCGTGTACGTCTTAACATGTAGCATCTAAAGAGAACCAAAAGGAGAATTTTCTTTCGTCAAAATTTTTCAGAAAATCACGTTTTAAGGAAATCCCGCATCGTGCGAAATTATCTTCTTTTTCCTAAACAACACGTTGTAAGTCGAAAAGCTTTCATGTTGCGTGTATGTCTAAGTGTGTAGCCTCAAAAGAGAAGGCACAGGACAGTTTTCTCTCGAAAGGATATGTAAGAATACCACTTCATAAGGAAATACAGTTTTGCAGAGTAAAGACATATACGTACGCATTGGAAACTCTTTACGAGAAGAAATAACGCATACTACAAAATTAGCTTGTATCTCCAAAACTACACGTTGTATCTCGAAAAGAATTGTTGTGGCGTGTACGTCTTAACATGTAGCATCTAAAGAGAACCAAAAGGAGAATTTTCTTTCGTCAAAATTTTTCAGAAAATCACGTTTTAAGGAAATCCCGCATCGTGCGAAATTATCTTGTTTTTCCTAAACAACACGTTGTAAGTCGAAAAGCTTTCATGTTGCGTGTATGTCTAAGTGTGTAGCCTCAAAAGAGAAGGCACAGGACAGTTTTCTCTCGAAAGGATATGTAAGAATACCACTTCATAAGGAAATACAGTTTTGCAGAGTAAAGACATATACGTACGCATTGGAAACTCTTTACGAGAAGGAATAACGCATCGTACAAAATTAGCTTGTATCTCCAAAACTACACGTTGTATCTCGAAAAGAATTGTTGTGGCGTGTACGTCTTAACATGTAGCATCTAAAGAGAACCAAAGGAGAATTTTCTTTCGTCAAAATTTTTCAGAAAATCACGTTTTAAGGAAATCCCGCATCGTGCGAAATTATCTTGTTTTTCCTAAACAACACGTTTTAAGTCGAAAAGCTTTCATGTTGCGTGTATGTCTACGTGTGTAGCCTCAAAAGAGAAGGCACAGGACAGTTTTCTCTCGAAAGGATATGTAAGAATACCACTTCATAAGGAAATACAGTTTTGCAGAGTAAAGACATATACGTACGCAATGGAAACTCTTTACGAGAAGAAATAACGCATAGTACAAAATTAGCTTGTATCTCCAAAACTACACGTTGTATCTCGAAAAGAATTGTTGTGGCGTGTACGTCTTAACATGTAGCATCTAAAGAGAACCAAAAGGAGAATTTTCTTTCGTCAAAATTTTTCAGAAAATCACGTTTTAAGGAAATCCCGCATCGTGCGAAATTATCTTGTTTTTCCTAAACAACACGTTGTAAGTCGAAAAGCTTTCATGTTGCGTGTATGTCTAAGTGTGTAGCCTCAAAAGAGAAGGCACAGGACAGTTTTCTCTCGAAAGGATATGTAAGAATACCACTTCATAAGGAAATACAGTTTTGCAGAGTAAAGACATATACGTACGCATTGGAAACTCTTTACGAGAAGGAATAACGCATCGTACAAAATTAGCTTGTATCTCCAAAACTACACGTTGTATCTCGAAAAGAATTGTTGTGGCGTGTACGTCTTAACATGTAGCATCTAAAGAGAACCAAAGGAGAATTTTCTTTCGTCAAAATTTTTCAGAAAATCACGTTTTAAGGAAATCCCGCATCGTGCGAAATTATCTTGTTTTTCCTAAACAACACGTTTTAAGTCGAAAAGCTTTCATGTTGCGTGTATGTCTACGTGTGTAGCCTCAAAAGAGAAGGCACAGGACAGTTTTCTCTCGAAAGGATATGTAAGAATACCACTTCATAAGGAAATACAGTTTTGCAGAGTAAAGACATATACGTACGCAATGGAAACTCTTTACGAGAAGAAATAACGCATAGTACAAAATTAGCTTGTATCTCCAAAACTACACGTTGTATCTCGAAAAGAATTGTTGTGGCGTGTACGTCTTAACATGTAGCATCTAAAGAGAACCAAAAGGAGAATTTTCTTTCGTCAAAATTTTTCAGAAAATCACGTTTTAAGGAAATCCCGCATCGTGCGAAATTATCTTGTTTTTCCTAAACAACACGTTGTAAGTCGAAAAGCTTTCATGTTGCGTGTATGTCTAAGTGTGTAGCCTCAAAAGAGAAGGCACAGGACAGTTTTCTCTCGAAAGGATATGTAAGAATACCACTTCATAAGGAAATACAGTATTGCAGAGTAAAGACATATACGTACGCATTGGAAACTCTTTACGAGAAGAAATAACGTATAGTACAAAATTAGCTTGTATCTCCAAAACTACACGTTGTATCTCGAAAAGAATTGTTGTGGCGTGTACGTCTTAACATGTAGCATCTAAAGAGAACCAAAAGGAGAATTTTCTTTCGTCAAAATTATTCAGAAAATCACGTTTTAAGGAAATCCCGCATCGTGCGAAATTATCTTGTTTTTCCTAAACAACACGTTGCAAGTCGAAAAGCTTTCATGTTGCGTGTATGTCTAAGTGTGTAGCCTCAAAAGAGAAGGCACAGGACAGTTTTCTCTCGAAAGGATATGTAAGAATACCACTTCATAAGGAAATACAGTTTTGCAGAGTAAAGACATATACGTACGCATTGGAAACTCTTTACGAGAAGAAATAACGCATCGTACAAAATTAGCTTGTATCTCCAAAACTACACGTTGTATCTCGAAAAGAATTGTTGTGGCGTGTACGTCTTAACATGTAGCATCTAAAGAGAACCAAAAGGAGAATTTTCTTTCGTCAAAATTTTTCAGAAAATCACGTTTTAAGGAAATCCCGCATCGTGCGAAATTATCTTGTTTTTCCTAAACAACACGTTGTAAGTCGAAAAGCTTTCATGTTGCGTGTATGTCTACGTGTGTAGCCTCAAAAGAGAAGGCACAGGACAGTTTTCTCTCGAAAGGATATGTAAGAATACCACTTCATAAGGAAATACAGTTTTGCAGAGTAAAGACATATACGTACGCAATGGAAACTCTTTACGAGAAGAAATAACGCATAGTACAAAATTAGCTTGTATCTCCAAAACTACACGTTGTATCTCGAAAAGAATTGTTGTGGCGTGTACGTCTTAACATGTAGCATCTAAAGAGAACCAAAAGGAGAATTTTCTTTCGTCAAAATTTTTCAGAAAATCACGTTTTAAGGAAATCCCGCATCGTGCGAAATTATCTTGTTTTTCCCTAAACAACACGTTGTAAGTCGAAAAGCTTTCATGTTGCGTGTATGTCTAAGTGTGTAGCCTCAAAAGAGAAGGCACAGGACAGTTTTCTCTCGAAAGGCTATGTTAGAATACCACTTCATAAGGAAATACAGTTTTGCAGAGTAAAGACATATACGTACGCATTGGAAACTCTTTACGAGAAGAAATAACGCATAGTACAAAATTAGCTTGTATCTCCAAAACTACACGTTGTATCTCGAAAAGAATTGTTGTGGCGTGTACGTCTTAACATGTAGCATCTAAAGAGAACCAAAAGGAGAATTTTCTTTCGTCAAAATTTTTCAGAAAATCACGTTTTAAGGAAATCCCGCATCGTGCGAAATTATCTTCTTTTTCCTAAACAACACGTTGTAAGTCGAAAAGCTTTCATGTTGCGTGTATGTCTAAGTGTGTAGCCTCAAAAGAGAAGGCACAGGACAGTTTTCTCTCGAAAGGATATGTAAGAATACCACTTCATAAGGAAATACAGTTTTGCAGAGTAAAGACATATACGTACGCATTGGAAACTCTTTACGAGAAGAAATAACGCATACTACAAAATTAGCTTGTATCTCCAAAACTACACGTTGTATCTCGAAAAGAATTGTTGTGGCGTGTACGTCTTAACATGTAGCATCTAAAGAGAACCAAAAGGAGAATTTTCTTTCGTCAAAATTTTTCAGAAAATCACGTTTTAAGGAAATCCCGCATCGTGCGAAATTATCTTGTTTTTCCTAAACAACACGTTGTAAGTCGAAAAGCTTTCATGTTGCGTGTATGTCTAAGTGTGTAGCCTCAAAAGAGAAGGCACAGGACAGTTTTCTCTCGAAAGGATATGTAAGAATACCACTTCATAAGGAAATACAGTTTTGCAGAGTAAAGACATATACGTACGCATTGGAAACTCTTTACGAGAAGGAATAACGCATCGTACAAAATTAGCTTGTATCTCCAAAACTACACGTTGTATCTCGAAAAGAATTGTTGTGGCGTGTACGTCTTAACATGTAGCATCTAAAGAGAACCAAAGGAGAATTTTCTTTCGTCAAAATTTTTCAGAAAATCACGTTTTAAGGAAATCCCGCATCGTGCGAAATTATCTTGTTTTTCCTAAACAACACGTTTTAAGTCGAAAAGCTTTCATGTTGCGTGTATGTCTACGTGTGTAGCCTCAAAAGAGAAGGCACAGGACAGTTTTCTCTCGAAAGGATATGTAAGAATACCACTTCATAAGGAAATACAGTTTTGCAGAGTAAAGACATATACGTACGCAATGGAAACTCTTTACGAGAAGAAATAACGCATAGTACAAAATTAGCTTGTATCTCCAAAACTACACGTTGTATCTCGAAAAGAATTGTTGTGGCGTGTACGTCTTAACATGTAGCATCTAAAGAGAACCAAAAGGAGAATTTTCTTTCGTCAAAATTTTTCAGAAAATCACGTTTTAAGGAAATCCCGCATCGTGCGAAATTATCTTGTTTTTCCTAAACAACACGTTGTAAGTCGAAAAGCTTTCATGTTGCGTGTATGTCTAAGTGTGTAGCCTCAAAAGAGAAGGCACAGGACAGTTTTCTCTCGAAAGGATATGTAAGAATACCACTTCATAAGGAAATACAGTATTGCAGAGTAAAGACATATACGTACGCATTGGAAACTCTTTACGAGAAGAAATAACGTATAGTACAAAATTAGCTTGTATCTCCAAAACTACACGTTGTATCTCGAAAAGAATTGTTGTGGCGTGTACGTCTTAACATGTAGCATCTAAAGAGAACCAAAAGGAGAATTTTCTTTCGTCAAAATTATTCAGAAAATCACGTTTTAAGGAAATCCCGCATCGTGCGAAATTATCTTGTTTTTCCTAAACAACACGTTGCAAGTCGAAAAGCTTTCATGTTGCGTGTATGTCTAAGTGTGTAGCCTCAAAAGAGAAGGCACAGGACAGTTTTCTCTCGAAAGGATATGTAAGAATACCACTTCATAAGGAAATACAGTTTTGCAGAGTAAAGACATATACGTACGCATTGGAAACTCTTTACGAGAAGAAATAACGCATCGTACAAAATTAGCTTGTATCTCCAAAACTACACGTTGTATCTCGAAAAGAATTGTTGTGGCGTGTACGTCTTAACATGTAGCATCTAAAGAGAACCAAAAGGAGAATTTTCTTTCGTCAAAATTTTTCAGAAAATCACGTTTTAAGGAAATCCCGCATCGTGCTAAATTATCTTGTTTTTCCTAAACAACACGTTGTAAGTCGAAAAGCTTTCATGTTGCGTGTATGTCTACGTGTGTAGCCTCAAAAGAGAAGGCACAGGACAGTTTTCTCTCGAAAGGATATGTAAGAATACCACTTCATAAGGAAATACAGTTTTGCAGAGTAAAGACATATACGTACGCAATGGAAACTCTTTACGAGAAGAAATAACGCATAGTACAAAATTAGCTTGTATCTCCAAAACTACACGTTGTATCTCGAAAAGAATTGTTGTGGCGTGTACGTCTTAACATGTAGCATCTAAAGAGAACCAAAAGGAGAATTTTCTTTCGTCAAAATTTTTCAGAAAATCACGTTTTAAGGAAATCCCGCATCGTGCGAAATTATCTTGTTTTTCCTAAACAACACGTTGTAAGTCGAAAAGCTTTCATGTTGCGTGTATGTCTAAGTGTGTAGCCTCAAAAGAGAAGGCACAGGACAGTTTTCTCTCGAAAGGCTATGTTAGAATACCACTTCATAAGGAAATACAGTTTTGCAGAGTAAAGACATATACGTACGCATTGGAAACTCTTTACGAGAAGAAATAACGCATAGTACAAAATTAGCTTGTATCTCCAAAACTACACGTTGTATCTCGAAAAGAATTGTTGTGGCGTGTACGTCTTAACATGTAGCATCTAAAGAGAACCAAAAGGAGAATTTTCTTTCGTCAAAATTTTTCAGAAAATCACGTTTTAAGGAAATCCCGCATCGTGCGAAATTATCTTCTTTTTCCTAAACAACACGTTGTAAGTCGAAAAGCTTTCATGTTGCGTGTATGTCTAAGTGTGTAGCCTCAAAAGAGAAGGCACAGGACATTTTTCTCTCGAAATGATATGTAAGAATACCACTTCATAAGGAAATACAGTTTTGCAGAGTAAAGACATATACGTACGCATTGGAAACTCTTTACGAGAAGAAATAACGCATAGTACAAAATTAGCTTGTATCTCCAAAACTACACGTTGTATCTCGAAAAGAATTGTTGTGGCGTGTACGTCTTAACATGTAGCATCTAAAGAGAACCAAAAGGAGAATTTTCTTTCGTCAAAATTTTTCAGAAAATCACGTTTTAAGGAAATCCCGCATCGTGCGAAATTATCTTGTTTTTCCTAAACAACACGTTGTAAGTCGAAAAGCTTTCATGTTGCGTGTATGTCTAAGTGTGTAGCCTCAAAAGAGAAGGCACAGGACAGTCTTCTCTCGAAAGGATATGTAAGAATACCACTTCATAAGGAAATACAGTTTTGCAGAGTAAAGACATATACGTACGCATTGGAAACTCTTTACGAGAAGGAATAACGCATCGTACAAAATTAGCTTGTATCTCCAAAACTACACGTTGTATCTCGAAAAGAATTGTTGTGGCGTGTACGTCTTAACATGTAGCATCTAAAGAGAACCAAAAGGAGAATTTTCTTTCGTCAAAATTTTTCAGAAAATCACGTTTTAAGGAAATCCCGCATCGTGCGAAATTATCTTGTTTTTCCTAAACAACACGTTGTAAGTCGAAAAGCTTTCATGTTGCGTGTATGTCTACGTGTGTAGCCTCAAAAGAGAAGGCACAGGACAGTTTTCTCTCGAAAGGATATGTAAGAATACCACTTCATAAGGAAATACAGTTTTGCAGAGTAAAGACATATACGTACGCAATGGAAACTCTTTACGAGAAGAAATAACACATAGTACAAAATTAGCTGGTATCTCCAAAACTACACGTTGTATCTCGAAAAGAATTGTTGTGGCGTGTACGTCTTAACATGTAGCATCTAAAGAGAACCAAAAGGAGAATTTTCTTTCGTCAAAATTTTTCAGAAAATCACGTTTTAAGGAAATCCCGCATCGTGCGAAATTATCTTCTTTTTCCTAAACAACACGTTGTAAGTCGAAAAGCTTTCATGTTGCGTGTATGTCTCAGTGTGTAGCCTCAAAAGAGAAGGCACAGGACATTTTTCTCTCGAAATGATATGTAAGAATACCACTTCATAAGGAAATAGAGTTTTGCAGAGTAAAGACATATACGTACGCATTGGAAACTCTTTACGAGAAGAAATAACGCATAGTACAAAATTAGCTTGTATCTCCAAAACTACACGTTGTATCTCGAAAAGAATTGTTGTGGCGTGTACGTCTTAACATGTAGCATCTAAAGAGAACCAAAAGGAGAATTTTCTTTCGTCAAAATTTTTCAGAAAATCACGTTTTAAGGAAATCCCGCATCGTGCGAAATTATCTTGTTTTTCCTAAACAACACGTTGTAAGTCGAAAAGCTTTCATGTTGCGTGTATGTCTAAGTGTGTAGCCTCAAAAGAGAAGGCACAGGACAGTTTTCTCTCGAAAGGATATGTAAGAATACCACTTCATAAGGAAATACAGTTTTGCAGAGTAAAGACATATACGTACGCATTGGAAACTCTTTACGAGAAGGAATAACGCATCGTACAAAATTAGCTTGTATCTCCAAAACTACACGTTGTATCTCGAAAAGAATTGTTGTGGCGTGTACGTCTTAACATGTAGCATCTAAAGAGAACCAAAAGGAGAATTTTCTTACGTCAAAATTTTTCAGAAAATCACGTTTTAAGGAAATCCCGCATCGTGCGAAATTATCTTGTTTTTCCTAAACAACACGTTGTAAGTCGAAAAGCTTTCATGTTGCGTGTATGTCTAAGTGTGTAGCCTCAAAAGAGAAGGCACAGGACAGTTTTCTCTCGAAAGGCTATGTTAGAATACCACTTCATAAGGAAATACAGTTTTGCAGAGTAAAGACATATACGTACGCATTGGAAACTCTTTACGAGAAGAAATAACGCATAGTACAAAATTAGCTTGTATCTCCAAAACTACACGTTGTAACTCGAAAAGAATTGTTGTGGCGTGTACGTCTTAACATGTAGCATCTAAAGAGAACCAAAAGGAGAATTTTCTTTCGTCAAAATTTTTCAGAAAATCACGTTTTAAGGAAATCCCGCATCGTGCGAAATTATCTTGTTTTTCCTAAACAACACGTTGTAAGTCGAAAAGCTTTCATGTTGCGTGTATGTCTAAGTGTGTAGCCTCAAAAGAGAAGGCACAGGACAGTTTTCTCTCGAAAGGATATGTAAGAATACCACTTCATAAGGAAATACAGTATTGCAGAGTAAAGACATATACGTATGCATTGGAAACTCTTTACGAGAAGAAATAACGTATAGTACAAAATTAGCTTGTATCTCCAAAACTACACGTTGTATCTCGAAAAGAATTGTTTGTGGCGTGTACGTCTTAACATGTAGCATCTAAAGAGAACCAAAAGGAGAATTTTCTTTCGTCAAAATTATTCAGAAAATCACGTTTTAAGGAAATCCCGCATCGTGCGAAATTATCTTGTTTTTCCTAAACAACACGTTGCAAGTCGAAAAGCTTTCATGTTGCGTGTATGTCTAAGTGTGTAGCCTCAAAGAGAAGGCACAGGACAGTTTTCTCTCGAAAGGATATGTAAGAATACCACTTCATAAGGAAATACAGTTTTGCAGAGTAAAGACATATACGTACGCATTGGAAACTCTTTACGAGAAGAAATAACGCATCGTACAAAATTAGCTTGTATCTCCAAAACTACACGTTGTATCTCGAAAAGAATTGTTGTGGCGTGTACGTCTTAACATGTAGCATCTAAAGAGAACCAAAAGGAGAATTTTCTTTCGTCAAAATTTTTCAGAAAATCACGTTTTAAGGAAATCCCGCATCGTGCGAAATTATCTTGTTTTTCCTAAACAACACGTTGTAAGTCGAAAAGCTTTCATGTTGCGTGTATGTCTACGTGTGTAGCCTCAAAAGAGAAGGCACAGGACAGTTTTCTCTCGAAAGGATATGTAAGAATACCACTTCATAAGGAAATACAGTTTTGCAGAGTAAAGACATATACGTACGCAATGGAAACTCTTTACGAGAAGAAATAACGCATAGTACAAAATTAGCTTGTATCTCCAAAACTACACGTTGTATCTCGAAAAGAATTGTTGTGGCGTGTACGTCTTAACATGTAGCATCTAAAGAGAACCAAAAGGAGAATTTTCTTTCGTCAAAATTTTTCAGAAAATCACGTTTTAAGGAAATCCCGCATCGTGCGAAATTATCTTGTTTTTCCTAAACAACACGTTGTAAGTCGAAAAGCTTTCATGTTGCGTGTATGTCTAAGTGTGTAGCCTCAAAAGAGAAGGCACAGGACAGTTTTCTCTCGAAAGGCTATGTTAGAATACCACTTCATAAGGAAATACAGTTTTTGCAGAGTAAAGACATATACGTACGCATTGGAAACTCTTTACGAGAAGAAATAACGCATAGTACAAAATTAGCTTGTATCTCCAAAACTACACGTTGTATCTCGAAAAGAATTGTTTGTGGCGTGTACGTCTTAACATGTAGCATCTAAAGAGAACCAAAAGGAGAATTTTCTTTCGTCAAAATTTTTCAGAAAATCACGTTTTAAGGAAATCCCGCATCGTGCGAAATTATCTTCTTTTTCCTAAACAACACGTTGTAAGTCGAAAAGCTTTCATGTTGCGTGTATGTCTAAGTGTGTAGCCTCAAAAGAGAAGGCACAGGACAGTTTTCTCTCGAAAGGATATGTAAGAATACCACTTCATAAGGAAATACAGTTTTGCAGAGTAAAGACATATACGTACGCATTGGAAACTCTTTACGAGAAGAAATAACGCATACTACAAAATTAGCTTGTATCTCCAAAACTACACGTTGTATCTCGAAAAGAATTGTTGTGGCGTGTACGTCTTAACATGTAGCATCTAAAGAGAACCAAAAGGAGAATTTTCTTTCGTCAAAATTTTTCAGAAAATCACGTTTTAAGGAAATCCCGCATCGTGCGAAATTATCTTGTTTTTCCTAAACAACACGTTGTAAGTCGAAAAGCTTTCATGTTGCGTGTATGTCTAAGTGTGTAGCCTCAAAAGAGAAGGCACAGGACAGTTTTCTCTCGAAAGGATATGTAAGAATACCACTTCATAAGGAAATACAGTTTTGCAGAGTAAAGACATATACGTACGCATTGGAAACTCTTTACGAGAAGGAATAACGCATCGTACAAAATTAGCTTGTATCTCCAAAACTACACGTTGTATCTCGAAAAGAATTGTTGTGGCGTGTACGTCTTAACATGTAGCATCTAAAGAGAACCAAAGGAGAATTTTCTTTCGTCAAAATTTTTCAGAAAATCACGTTTTAAGGAAATCCCGCATCGTGCGAAATTATCTTGTTTTTCCTAAACAACACGTTTTAAGTCGAAAAGCTTTCATGTTGCGTGTATGTCTACGTGTGTAGCCTCAAAAGAGAAGGCACAGGACAGTTTTCTCTCGAAAGGATATGTAAGAATACCACTTCATAAGGAAATACAGTTTTGCAGAGTAAAGACATATACGTATGCAATGGAAACTCTTTACGAGAAGAAATAACGCATAGTACAAAATTAGCTTGTATCTCCAAAACTACACGTTGTATCTCGAAAAGAATTGTTGTGGCGTGTACGTCTTAACATGTAGCATCTAAAGAGAACCAAAAGGAGAATTTTCTTTCGTCAAAATTTTTCAGAAAATCACGTTTTAAGGAAATCCCGCATCGTGCGAAATTATCTTGTTTTTTCCTAAACAACACGTTGTAAGTCGAAAAGCTTTCATGTTGCGTGTATGTCTAAGTGTGTAGCCTCAAAAGAGAAGGCACAGGACTTTCTCTCGAAAGGATATGTAAGAATACCACTTCATAAGGAAATACAGTATTGCAGAGTAAAGACATATACGTACGCATTGGAAACTCTTTACGAGAAGAAATAACGTATAGTACAAAATTAGCTTGTATCTCCAAAACTACACGTTGTATCTCGAAAAGAATTGTTGTGGCGTGTACGTCTTAACATGTAGCATCTAAAGAGAACCAAAAGGAGAATTTTCTTTCGTCAAAATTATTCAGAAAATCACGTTTTAAGGAAATCCCGCATCGTGCGAAATTATCTTGTTTTTCCTAAACAACACGTTGCAAGTCGAAAAGCTTTCATGTTGCGTGTATGTCTAAGTGTGTAGCCTCAAAAGAGAAGGCACAGGACAGTTTTCTCTCGAAAGGATATGTAAGAATACCACTTCATAAGGAAATACAGTTTTGCAGAGTAAAGACATATACGTACGCATTGGAAACTCTTTACGAGAAGAAATAACGCATCGTACAAAATTAGCTTGTATCTCCAAAACTACACGTTGTATCTCGAAAAGAATTGTTGTGGCGTGTACGTCTTAACATGTAGCATCTAAAGAGAACCAAAAGGAGAATTTTCTTTCGTCAAAATTTTTCAGAAAATCACGTTTTAAGGAAATCCCGCATCGTGCGAAATTATCTTGTTTTTCCTAAACAACACGTTGTAAGTCGAAAAGCTTTCATGTTGCGTGTATGTCTACGTGTGTAGCCTCAAAAGAGAAGGCACAGGACAGTTTTCTCTCGAAAGGATATGTAAGAATACCACTTCATAAGGAAATACAGTTTTGCAGAGTAAAGACATATACGTACGCAATGGAAACTCTTTACGAGAAGAAATAACGCATAGTACAAAATTAGCTTGTATCTCCAAAACTACACGTTGTATCTCGAAAAGAATTGTTGTGGCGTGTACGTCTTAACATGTAGCATCTAAAGAGAACCAAAAGGAGAATTTTCTTTCGTCAAAATTTTTCAGAAAATCACGTTTTAAGGAAATCCCGCATCGTGCGAAATTATCTTGTTTTTCCTAAACAACACGTTGTAAGTCGAAAAGCTTTCATGTTGCGTGTATGTCTAAGTGTGTAGCCTCAAAAGAGAAGGCACAGGACAGTTTTCTCTCGAAAGGCTATGTTAGAATACCACTTCATAAGGAAATACAGTTTTGCAGAGTAAAGACATATACGTACGCATTGGAAACTCTTTACGAGAAGAAATAACGCATAGTACAAAATTAGCTTGTATCTCCAAAACTACACGTTGTATCTCGAAAAGAATTGTTGTGGCGTGTACGTCTTAACATGTAGCATCTAAAGAGAACCAAAAGGAGAATTTTCTTTCGTCAAAATTTTTCAGAAAATCACGTTTTAAGGAAATCCCGCATCGTGCGAAATTATCTTCTTTTTCCTAAACAACACGTTGTAAGTCGAAAAGCTTTCATGTTGCGTGTATGTCTAAGTGTGTAGCCTCAAAAGAGAAGGCACAGGACAGTTTTCTCTCGAAAGGATATGTAAGAATACCACTTCATAAGGAAATACAGTTTTGCAGAGTAAAGACATATACGTACGCATTGGAAACTCTTTACGAGAAGAAATAACGCATACTACAAAATTAGCTTGTATCTCCAAAACTACACGTTGTATCTCGAAAAGAATTGTTGTGGCGTGTACGTCTTAACATGTAGCATCTAAAGAGAACCAAAAGGAGAATTTTCTTTCGTCAAAATTTTTCAGAAAATCACGTTTTAAGGAAATCCCGCATCGTGCGAAATTATCTTGTTTTTCCTAAACAACACGTTGTAAGTCGAAAAGCTTTCATGTTGCGTGTATGTCTAAGTGTGTAGCCTCAAAAGAGAAGGCACAGGACAGTTTTCTCTCGAAAGGATATGTAAGAATACCACTTCATAAGGAAATACAGTTTTGCAGAGTAAAGACATATACGTACGCATTGGAAACTCTTTACGAGAAGGAATAACGCATCGTACAAAATTAGCTTGTATCTCCAAAACTACACGTTGTATCTCGAAAAGAATTGTTGTGGCGTGTACGTCTTAACATGTAGCATCTAAAGAGAACCAAAGGAGAATTTTCTTTCGTCAAAATTTTTCAGAAAATCACGTTTTAAGGAAATCCCGCATCGTGCGAAATTATCTTGTTTTTCCTAAACAACACGTTTTAAGTCGAAAAGCTTTCATGTTGCGTGTATGTCTACGTGTGTAGCCTCAAAAGAGAAGGCACAGGACAGTTTTCTCTCGAAAGGATATGTAAGAATACCACTTCATAAGGAAATACAGTTTTGCAGAGTAAAGACATATACGTACGCAATGGAAACTCTTTACGAGAAGAAATAACGCATAGTACAAAATTAGCTTGTATCTCCAAAACTACACGTTGTATCTCGAAAAGAATTGTTGTGGCGTGTACGTCTTAACATGTAGCATCTAAAGAGAACCAAAAGGAGAATTTTCTTTCGTCAAAATTTTTCAGAAAATCACGTTTTAAGGAAATCCCGCATCGTGCGAAATTATCTTGTTTTTCCTAAACAACACGTTGTAAGTCGAAAAGCTTTCATGTTGCGTGTATGTCTAAGTGTGTAGCCTCAAAAGAGAAGGCACAGGACAGTTTTCTCTCGAAAGGATATGTAAGAATACCACTTCATAAGGAAATACAGTATTGCAGAGTAAAGACATATACGTACGCATTGGAAACTCTTTACGAGAAGAAATAACGTATAGTACAAAATTAGCTTGTATCTCCAAAACTACACGTTGTATCTCGAAAAGAATTGTTGTGGCGTGTACGTCTTAACATGTAGCATCTAAAGAGAACCAAAAGGAGAATTTTCTTTCGTCAAAATTATTCAGAAAATCACGTTTTAAGGAAATCCCGCATCGTGCGAAATTATCTTGTTTTTCCTAAACAACACGTTGCAAGTCGAAAAGCTTTCATGTTGCGTGTATGTCTAAGTGTGTAGCCTCAAAAGAGAAGGCACAGGACAGTTTTCTCTCGAAAGGATATGTAAGAATACCACTTCATAAGGAAATACAGTTTTGCAGAGTAAAGACATATACGTACGCATTGGAAACTCTTTACGAGAAGAAATAACGCATCGTACAAAATTAGCTTGTATCTCCAAAACTACACGTTGTATCTCGAAAAGAATTGTTGTGGCGTGTACGTCTTAACATGTAGCATCTAAAGAGAACCAAAAGGAGAATTTTCTTTCGTCAAAATTTTTCAGAAAATCACGTTTTAAGGAAATCCCGCATCGTGCTAAATTATCTTGTTTTTCCTAAACAACACGTTGTAAGTCGAAAAGCTTTCATGTTGCGTGTATGTCTACGTGTGTAGCCTCAAAAGAGAAGGCACAGGACAGTTTTCTCTCGAAAGGATATGTAAGAATACCACTTCATAAGGAAATACAGTTTTGCAGAGTAAAGACATATACGTACGCAATGGAAACTCTTTACGAGAAGAAATAACGCATAGTACAAAATTAGCTTGTATCTCCAAAACTACACGTTGTATCTCGAAAAGAATTGTTGTGGCGTGTACGTCTTAACATGTAGCATCTAAAGAGAACCAAAAGGAGAATTTTCTTTCGTCAAAATTTTTCAGAAAATCACGTTTTAAGGAAATCCCGCATCGTGCGAAATTATCTTGTTTTTCCTAAACAACACGTTGTAAGTCGAAAAGCTTTCATGTTGCGTGTATGTCTAAGTGTGTAGCCTCAAAAGAGAAGGCACAGGACAGTTTTCTCTCGAAAGGCTATGTTAGAATACCACTTCATAAGGAAATACAGTTTTGCAGAGTAAAGACATATACGTACGCATTGGAAACTCTTTACGAGAAGAAATAACGCATAGTACAAAATTAGCTTGTATCTCCAAAACTACACGTTGTATCTCGAAAAGAATTGTTGTGGCGTGTACGTCTTAACATGTAGCATCTAAAGAGAACCAAAAGGAGAATTTTCTTTCGTCAAAATTTTTCAGAAAATCACGTTTTAAGGAAATCCCGCATCGTGCGAAATTATCTTCTTTTTCCTAAACAACACGTTGTAAGTCGAAAAGCTTTCATGTTGCGTGTATGTCTAAGTGTGTAGCCTCAAAAGAGAAGGCACAGGACATTTTTCTCTCGAAATGATATGTAAGAATACCACTTCATAAGGAAATACAGTTTTGCAGAGTAAAGACATATACATACGCATTGGAAACTCTTTACGAGAAGAAATAACGCATAGTACAAAATTAGCTTGTATCTCCAAAACTACACGTTGTATCTCGAAAAGAATTGTTGTGGCGTGTACGTCTTAACATGTAGCATCTAAAGAGAACCAAAAGGAGAATTTTCTTTCGTCAAAATTTTTCAGAAAATCACGTTTTAAGGAAATCCCGCATCGTGCGAAATTATCTTGTTTTTCCTAAACAACACGTTGTAAGTCGAAAAGCTTTCATGTTGCGTGTATGTCTAAGTGTGTAGCCTCAAAAGAGAAGGCACAGGACAGTCTTCTCTCGAAAGGATATGTAAGAATACCACTTCATAAGGAAATACAGTTTTGCAGAGTAAAGACATATACGTACGCATTGGAAACTCTTTACGAGAAGGAATAACGCATCGTACAAAATTAGCTTGTATCTCCAAAACTACACGTTGTATCTCGAAAAGAATTGTTGTGGCGTGTACGTCTTAACATGTAGCATCTAAAGAGAACCAAAAGGAGAATTTTCTTTCGTCAAAATTTTTCAGAAAATCACGTTTTAAGGAAATCCCGCATCGTGCGAAATTATCTTGTTTTTCCTAAACAACACGTTGTAAGTCGAAAAGCTTTCATGTTGCGTGTATGTCTACGTGTGTAGCCTCAAAAGAGAAGGCACAGGACAGTTTTCTCTCGAAAGGATATGTAAGAATACCACTTCATAAGGAAATACAGTTTTGCAGAGTAAAGACATATACGTACGCAATGGAAACTCTTTACGAGAAGAAATAACACATAGTACAAAATTAGCTGGTATCTCCAAAACTACACGTTGTATCTCGAAAAGAATTGTTGTGGCGTGTACGTCTTAACATGTAGCATCTAAAGAGAACCAAAAGGAGAATTTTCTTTCGTCAAAATTTTTCAGAAAATCACGTTTTAAGGAAATCCCGCATCGTGCGAAATTATCTTCTTTTTCCTAAACAACACGTTGTAAGTCGAAAAGCTTTCATGTTGCGTGTATGTCTCAGTGTGTAGCCTCAAAAGAGAAGGCACAGGACATTTTTCTCTCGAAATGATATGTAAGAATACCACTTCATAAGGAAATAGAGTTTTGCAGAGTAAAGACATATACGTACGCATTGGAAACTCTTTACGAGAAGAAATAACACATAGTACAAAATTAGCTTGTATCTCCAAAACTACACGTTGTATCTCGAAAAGAATTGTTGTGGCGTGTACGTCTTAACATGTAGCATCTAAAGAGAACCAAAGGAGAATTTTCTTTCGTCAAAATTTTTCAGAAAATCACGTTTTAAGGAAATCCCGCATCGTGCGAAATTATCTTGTTTTTCCTAAACAACACGTTGTAAGTCGAAAAGCTTTCATGTTGCGTGAATGTCTAAGTGTGTAGCCTCAAAAGAGAAGGCACTGGACAGTCTTCTCTCGAAAGGATATGTAAGAATACCACTTCATAAGGAAATACAGTTTTGCAGAGTAAAGACATATATGTACGCATTGGAAACTCTTTACGAGAAGAAATAACGCATAGTACAAAATTAGCTTGTATCTCCAAAACTACACGTTGTATCTCGAAAAGAATTGTTGTTGCGTGTACGTCTTAACATGTAGCATCTAAAGAGAACCAAAAGGAGAATTTTCTTTCGTCAAAATTTTTCAGAAAATCACGTTTTAAGGAAATCCCGCATCGTGCGAAATTATCTTCTTTTTCCTAAACAACACGTTGTAAGTCGAAAAGCTTTCATGTTGCGTGTATGTCTAAGTGTGTAGCCTCAAAAGAGAAGGCACAGGACATTTTTCTCTCGAAAGGATATGTAAGAATACCACTTCATAAGGAAATACAGTTTTGCAGAGTAAAGACATATACGTACGCATTGGAAACTCTTTACGAGAAGAAATAACGCATAGTACAAAATTAGCTTGTATCTCCAAAACTACACGTTGTATCTCGAAAAGAATTGTTGTGGCGTGTACGTCTTAACATGTAGCATCTAAAGAGAACCAAAAGGAGAATTTTCTTTCGTCAAAATTTTTCAGAAAATCACGTTTTAAGGAAATCCCGCATCGTGCGAAATTATCTTGTTTTTCCTAAACAACACGTTGTAAGTCGAAAAGCTTTCATGTTGCGTGTATGTCTAAGTGTGTAGCCTCAAAAGAGAAAGCACAGGACAGTTTTCTCTCGAAAGGATATGTAAGAATACCTCTTCATAAGGAAATACAGTTTTGCAGAGTAAAGACATATATGTACGCATTGGAAACTCTTTAAGAGAAGAAATAACGCATAGTACAAAATTAGCTTGTATCTCCAAAACTACACATTGTATCTCGAAAAGAATTGTTGTGGCGTGTACGTCTTAACATGTAGCATCTAAAGAGAACCAAAAGGAGAATTTTCTTTCGTCAAAATTTTTCAGAAAATCACGTTTTAAGGAAATCCCGCATCGTGCGAAATTATCTTGTTTTTCCTAAACAACACGTTGTAAGTCGAAAAGCTTTCATGTTGCGTGTATGTCTAAGTGTGTAGCCTCAAAAGAGAAGGCACAGGACAGTTTTCTCTCGAAAGGATATGTAAGAATACCACTTCATAAGGAAATACAGTTTTGCAGAGTAAAGACATATACGTACGCATTGGAAACTCTTTACGAGAAGAAATAACGCATAGTAAAAAATTAGCTTGTATCTCCAAAACTACACGTTGTATCTCGAAAAGAATTGTTGTGGCGTGTACGTCTTAACATGTAGCATCTAAAGAGAACCAAAAGGAGAATTTTCTTTCGTCAAAATTTTTCAGAAAATCACGTTTTAAGGAAATCCCGCATCGTGCGAAATTATCTTGTTTTTCCTAAACAACACGTTGTAAGTCGAAAAGCTTTCATGTTGCGTGTATGTCTAAGTGTGTAGCCTCAAAAGAGAAGGCACAGGACAGTCTTCTCTCGAAAGGATATGTAAGAATACCACTTCATAAGGAAATAGAGTTTTGCAGAGTAAAGACATATACGTACGCATTGGAAACTCTTTACGAGAAGAAATAACGCATAGTACAAAATTAGCTTGTATCTCCAAAACTACACGTTGTATCTCGAAAAGAATTGTTGTGGCGTGTACGTCTTAACATGTAGCATCTAAAGAGAACCAAAAGGAGAATTTTCTTTCGTCAAAATTTTTCAGAAAATCACGTTTTAAGGAAATCCCGCATCGTGCGAAATTATCTTGTTTTTCCTAAACAACACGTTGTAAGTCGAAAAGCTTTCATGTTGCGTGTATGTCTAAGTGTGTAGCCTCAAAAGAGAAGGCACAGGACAGTTTTCTCTCGAAAGGATATGTAAGAATACCACTTCATAAGGAAATACAGTTTTGCAGAGTAAAGACATATACGTACGCATTGGAAACTCTTTACGAGAAGGAATAACGCATCGTACAAAATTAGCTTGTATCTCCAAAACTACACGTTGTATCTCGAAAAGAATTGTTGTGGCGTGTACGTCTTAACATGTAGCATCTAAAGAGAACCAAAAGGAGAATTTTCTTACGTCAAAATTTTTCAGAAAATCACGTTTTAAGGAAATCCCGCATCGTGCGAAATTATCTTGTTTTTCCTAAACAACACGTTGTAAGTCGAAAAGCTTTCATGTTGCGTGTATGTCTACGTGTGTAGCCTCAAAAGAGAAGGCACAGGACAGTTTTCTCTCGAAAGGATATGTAAGAATACCACTTCATAAGGAAATACAGTTTTGCAGAGTAAAGACATATAAGTACGCAATGGAAACTCTTTACGAGAAGAAATAACACATAGTACAAAATTAGCTTGTATCTCCAAAACTACACGTTGTATCTCGAAAAGAATTGTTGTGGCGTGTACGTCTTAACATGTAGCATCTAAAGAGAACCAAAAGGAGAATTTTCTTTCGTCAAAATTTTTCAGAAAATCACGTTTTAAGGAAATCCCGCATCGTGCGAAATTATCTTGTTTTTCCTAAACAACACGTTGTAAGTCGAAAAGCTTTCATGTTGCGTGTATGTCTAAGTGTGTAGCCTCAAAAGAGAAGGCACAGGACAGTTTTCTCTCGAAAGGATATGTAAGAATACCACTTCATAAGGAAATACAGTTTTGTAGAGTAAAGACATATACGTACGCATTGGAAACTCTTTACGAGAAGAAATAACGCATAGTACAAAATTAGCTTGTATCTCCAAAACTACACGTTGTATCTCGAAAAGAATTGTTGTGGCGTGTACGTCTTAACATGTAGCATCTAAAGAGAACCAAAAGGAGAATTTTCTTTCGTCAAAATTTTTCAGAAAATCACGTTTTAAGGAAATCCCGCATCGTGCGAAATTATCTTGTTTTTCCTAAACAACACGTTGTAAGTCGAAAAGCTTTCATGTTGCGTGTATGTCTAAGTGTGTAGCCTCAAAAGAGAAGGCACAGGACAGTTTTCTCTCGAAAGGATATGTAAGAATACCACTTCATAAGGAAATACAGTTTTGCAGAGTAAAGACATATACGTACGCATTGGAAACTCTTTATGAGAAGAAATAACGCATAGTACAAAATTAGCTTGTATCTCCAAAACTACACGTTGTATCTCGAAAAGAATTGTTGTGGCGTGTACGTCTTAACATGTAGCATCTAAAGAGAACCAAAGGAGAATTTTCTTTCGTCAAAATTTTTCAGAAAATCACGTTTTAAGGAAATCCCGCATCGTGCGAAATTATCTTGTTTTTCCTAAACAACACGTTGTAAGTCGAAAAGCTTTCATGTTGCGTGAATGTCTAAGTGTGTAGCCTCAAAAGAGAAGGCACTGGACAGTCTTCTCTCGAAAGGATATGTAAGAATACCACTTCATAAGGAAATACAGTTTTGCAGAGTAAAGACATATATGTACGCATTGGAAACTCTTTACGAGAAGAAATAACGCATAGTACAAAATTAGCTTGTATCTCCAAAACTACACGTTGTATCTCGAAAAGAATTGTTGTTGCGTGTACGTCTTAACATGTAGCATCTAAAGAGAACCAAAAGGAGAATTTTCTTTCGTCAAAATTTTTCAGAAAATCACGTTTTAAGGAAATCCCGCATCGTGCGAAATTATCTTCTTTTTCCTAAACAACACGTTGTAAGTCGAAAAGCTTTCATGTTGCGTGTATGTCTAAGTGTGTAGCCTCAAAAGAGAAGGCACAGGACATTTTTCTCTCGAAAGGATATGTAAGAATACCACTTCATAAGGAAATACAGTTTTGCAGAGTAAAGACATATACGTACGCATTGGAAACTCTTTACGAGAAGAAATAACGCATAGTACAAAATTAGCTTGTATCTCCAAAACTACACGTTGTATCTCGAAAAGAATTGTTGTGGCGTGTACGTCTTAACATGTAGCATCTAAAGAGAACCAAAAGGAGAATTTTCTTTCGTCAAAATTTTTCAGAAAATCACGTTTTAAGGAAATCCCGCATCGTGCGAAATTATCTTGTTTTTCTTAAACAACACGTTGTAAGTCGAAAAGCTTTCATGTTGCGTGTATGTCTAAGTGTGTAGCCTCAAAAGAGAAAGCACAGGACAGTTTTCTCTCGAAAGGATATGTAAGAATACCTCTTCATAAGGAAATACAGTTTTGCAGAGTAAAGACATATACGTACGCATTGGAAACTCTTTACGAGAAGAAATAACGCATAGTACAAAATTAGCTTGTATCTCCAAAACTACACATTGTATCTCGAAAAGAATTGTTGTGGCGTGTACGTCTTAACATGTAGCATCTAAAGAGAACCAAAAGGAGAATTTTCTTTCGTCAAAATTTTTCAGAAAATCACGTTTTAAGGAAATCCCGCATCGTGCGAAATTATCTTGTTTTTCCTAAACAACACGTTGTAAGTCGAAAAGCTTTCATGTTGCGTGTATGTCTAAGTGTGTAGCCTCAAAAGAGAAGGCACAGGACAGTTTTCTCTCGAAAGGATATGTAAGAATACCACTTCATAAGGAAATACAGTTTTGCAGAGTAAAGACATATACGTACGCATTGGAAACTCTTTACGAGAAGAAATAACGCATAGTAAAAAATTAGCTTGTATCTCCAAAACTACACGTTGTATCTCGAAAAGAATTGTTGTGGCGTGTACGTCTTAACATGTAGCATCTAAAGAGAACCAAAAGGAGAATTTTCTTTCGTCAAAATTTTTCAGAAAATCACGTTTTAAGGAAATCCCGCATCGTGCGAAATTATCTTGTTTTTCCTAAACAACACGTTGTAAGTCGAAAAGCTTTCATGTTGCGTGTATGTCTAAGTGTGTAGCCTCAAAAGAGAAGGCACAGGACAGTCTTCTCTCGAAAGGATATGTAAGAATACCACTTCATAAGGAAATACAGTTTTGCAGAGTAAAGACATATATGTACACATTGGAAACTCTTTACGAGAAGAAATAACGCATAGTACAAAATTAGCTTGTATCTCCAAAACTACACGTTGTATCTCGAAAAGAATTGTTGTGGCGTGTACGTCTTAACATGTAGCATCTAAAGAGAACCAAAAGGAGAATTTTCTTTCGTCAAAATTTTTCAGAAAATCACGTTTTAAGGAAATCCCGCATCGTGCGAAATTATCTTCTTTTTCCTAAACAACACGTTGTAAGTCGAAAAGCTTTCATGTTGCGTGTATTTCTAAGTGTGTAGCCTCAAAAGAGAAGGCACAGGACAGTTTTCTCTCGAAAGGATATGTAAGAATACCACTTCATAAGGAAATACAGTTTTGCAGAGTAAAGACATATACGTACGCATTGGAAACTCTTTACGAGAAGGAATAACGCATAATACAAAATTAGCTTGTATCTCCAAAACTACACGTTGTATCTCGAAAAGAATTGTTGTGGCGTGTACGTCTTAACATGTAGCATCTAAAGAGAACCAAAAGGAGAATTTTCTTTCGTCAAAATTTTTCAGAAAATCACGTTTTAAGGAAATCCCGCATCGTGCGAAATTATCTTGTTTTTCCTAAACAACACGTTGTAAGTCGAAAAGCTTTCATGTTGCGTGTATGTCTAAGTGTGTAGCCTCAAAAGAGAAGGCACAGGACAGTCTTCTCTCGAAAGGATATGTAAGAATACCACTTCATAAGGAAATAGAGTTTTGCAGAGTAAAGACATATACGTACGCATTGGAAACTCTTTACGAGAAGAAATAACGCATAGTACAAAATTAGCTTGTATCTCCAAAACTACACGTTGTATCTCGAAAAGAATTGTTGTGGCGTGTACGTCTTAACATGTAGCATCTAAAGAGAACCAAAAGGAGAATTTTCTTTCGTCAAAATTTTTCAGAAAATCACGTTTTAAGGAAATCCCGCATCGTGCGAAATTATCTTGTTTTTCCTAAACAACACGTTGTAAGTCGAAAAGCTTTCATGTTGCGTGTATGTCTAAGTGTGTAGCCTCAAAAGAGAAGGCACAGGACAGTTTTCTCTCGAAAGGATATGTAAGAATACCACTTCATAAGGAAATACAGTTTTGCAGAGTAAAGACATATACGTACGCATTGGAAACTCTTTACGAGAAGGAATAACGCATCGTACAAAATTAGCTTGTATCTCCAAAACTACACGTTGTATCTCGAAAAGAATTGTTGTGGCGTGTACGTCTTAACATGTAGCATCTAAAGAGAACCAAAAGGAGAATTTTCTTACGTCAAAATTTTTCAGAAAATCACGTTTTAAGGAAATCCCGCATCGTGCGAAATTATCTTGTTTTTCCTAAACAACACGTTGTAAGTCGAAAAGCTTTCATGTTGCGTGTATGTCTACGTGTGTAGCCTCAAAAGAGAAGGCACAGGACAGTTTTCTCTCGAAAGGATATGTAAGAATACCACTTCATAAGGAAATACAGTTTTGCAGAATAAAGACATATACGTACGCAATGGAAACTCTTTACGAGAAGAAATAACACATAGTACAAAATTAGCTTGTATCTCCAAAACTACACGTTGTATCTCGAAAAGAATTGTTGTGGCGTGTACGTCTTAACATGTAGCATCTAAAGAGAACCAAAAGGAGAATTTTCTTTCGTCAAAATTTTTCAGAAAATCACGTTTTAAGGAAATCCCGCATCGTGCGAAATTATCTTGTTTTTCCTAAACAACACGTTGTAAGTCGAAAAGCTTTCATGTTGCGTGTATGTCTAAGTGTGTAGCCTCAAAAGAGAAGGCACAGGACAGTTTTCTCTCGAAAGGATATGTAAGAATACCACTTCATAAGGAAATACAGTTTTGTAGAGTAAAGACATATACGTACGCATTGGAAACTCTTTACGAGAAGAAATAACGCATAGTACAAAATTAGCTTGTATCTCCAAAACTACACGTTGTATCTCGAAAAGAATTGTTGTGGCGTGTACGTCTTAACATGTAGCATCTAAAGAGAACCAAAAGGAGAATTTTCTTTCGTCAAAATTTTTCAGAAAATCACGTTTTAAGGAAATCCCGCATCGTGCGAAATTATCTTGTTTTTCCTAAACAACACGTTGTAAGTCGAAAAGCTTTCATGTTGCGTGTATGTCTAAGTGTGTAGCCTCAAAAGAGAAGGCACAGGACAGTTTTCTCTCGAAAGGATATGTAAGAATACCACTTCATAAGGAAATACAGTTTTGCAGAGTAAAGACATATACGTACGCATTGGAAACTCTTTATGAGAAGAAATAACGCATAGTACAAAATTAGCTTGTATCTCCAAAACTACACGTTGTATCTCGAAAAGAATTGTTGTGGCGTGTACGTCTTAACATGTAGCATCTAAAGAGAACCAAAGGAGAATTTTCTTTCGTCAAAATTTTTCAGAAAATCACGTTTTAAGGAAATCCCGCATCGTGCGAAATTATCTTGTTTTTCCTAAACAACACGTTGTAAGTCGAAAAGCTTTCATGTTGCGTGAATGTCTAAGTGTGTAGCCTCAAAAGAGAAGGCACTGGACAGTCTTCTCTCGAAAGGATATGTAAGAATACCACTTCATAAGGAAATACAGTTTTGCAGAGTAAAGACATATATGTACGCATTGGAAACTCTTTACGAGAAGAAATAACGCATAGTACAAAATTAGCTTGTATCTCCAAAACTACACGTTGTATCTCGAAAAGAATTGTTGTTGCGTGTACGTCTTAACATGTAGCATCTAAAGAGAACCAAAAGGAGAATTTTCTTTCGTCAAAATTTTTCAGAAAATCACGTTTTAAGGAAATCCCGCATCGTGCGAAATTATCTTCTTTTTCCTAAACAACACGTTGTAAGTCGAAAAGCTTTCATGTTGCGTGTATGTCTAAGTGTGTAGCCTCAAAAGAGAAGGCACAGGACATTTTTCTCTCGAAAGGATATGTAAGAATACCACTTCATAAGGAAATACAGTTTTGCAGAGTAAAGACATATACGTACGCATTGGAAACTCTTTACGAGAAGAAATAACGCATAGTACAAAATTAGCTTGTATCTCCAAAACTACACGTTGTATCTCGAAAAGAATTGTTGTGGCGTGTACGTCTTAACATGTAGCATCTAAAGAGAACCAAAAGGAGAATTTTCTTTCGTCAAAATTTTTCAGAAAATCACGTTTTAAGGAAATCCCGCATCGTGCGAAATTATCTTGTTTTTCCTAAACAACACGTTGTAAGTCGAAAAGCTTTCATGTTGCGTGTATGTCTAAGTGTGTAGCCTCAAAAGAGAAAGCACAGGACAGTTTTCTCTCGAAAGGATATGTAAGAATACCTCTTCATAAGGAAATACAGTTTTGCAGAGTAAAGACATATACGTACGCATTGGAAACTCTTTACGAGAAGAAATAACGCATAGTACAAAATTAGCTTGTATCTCCAAAACTACACATTGTATCTCGAAAAGAATTGTTGTGGCGTGTACGTCTTAACATGTAGCATCTAAAGAGAACCAAAAGGAGAATTTTCTTTCGTCAAAATTTTTCAGAAAATCACGTTTTAAGGAAATCCCGCATCGTGCGAAATTATCTTGTTTTTCCTAAACAACACGTTGTAAGTCGAAAAGCTTTCATGTTGCGTGTATGTCTAAGTGTGTAGCCTCAAAAGAGAAGGCACAGGACAGTTTTCTCTCGAAAGGATATGTAAGAATACCACTTCATAAGGAAATACAGTTTTGCAGAGTAAAGACATATACGTACGCATTGGAAACTCTTTACGAGAAGAAATAACGCATAGTAAAAAATTAGCTTGTATCTCCAAAACTACACGTTGTATCTCGAAAAGAATTGTTGTGGCGTGTACGTCTTAACATGTAGCATCTAAAGAGAACCAAAAGGAGAATTTTCTTTCGTCAAAATTTTTCAGAAAATCACGTTTTAAGGAAATCCCGCATCGTGCGAAATTATCTTGTTTTTCCTAAACAACACGTTGTAAGTCGAAAAGCTTTCATGTTGCGTGTATGTCTAAGTGTGTAGCCTCAAAAGAGAAGGCACAGGACAGTCTTCTCTCGAAAGGATATGTAAGAATACCACTTCATAAGGAAATACAGTTTTGCAGAGTAAAGACATATATGTACACATTGGAAACTCTTTACGAGAAGAAATAACGCATAGTACAAAATTAGCTTGTATCTCCAAAACTACACGTTGTATCTCGAAAAGAATTGTTGTGGCGTGTACGTCTTAACATGTAGCATCTAAAGAGAACCAAAAGGAGAATTTTCTTTCGTCAAAATTTTTCAGAAAATCACGTTTTAAGGAAATCCCGCATCGTGCGAAATTATCTTCTTTTTCCTAAACAACACGTTGTAAGTCGAAAAGCTTTCATGTTGCGTGTATGTCTAAGTGTGTAGCCTCAAAAGAGAAGGCACAGGACAGTTTTCTCTCGAAAGGATATGTAAGAATACCACTTCATAAGGAAATACAGTTTTGCAGAGTAAAGACATATACGTACGCATTGGAAACTCTTTACGAGAAGGAATAACGCATAATACAAAATTAGCTTGTATCTCCAAAACTACACGTTGTATCTCGAAAAGAATTGTTGTGGCGTGTACGTCTTAACATGTAGCATCTAAAGAGAACCAAAAGGAGAATTTTCTTTCGTCAAAATTTTTCAGAAAATCACGTTTTAAGGAAATCCCGCATCGTGCGAAATTATCTTGTTTTTCCTAAACAACACGTTGTAAGTTGAAAAGCTTTCATGTTACGTGTATGTCTAAGTGTGTAGCCTCAAAAGAGAAGGCACAGGACAGTTTTCTCTCGAAAGGATATGTAAGAATACCACTTCATAAGGAAATACAGTTTTGCAGAGTAAAGACATATACGTACGCATTGGAAACTCTTTACGAGAAGAAATAACGCATAGTACAAAATTAGCTTGTATCTCCAAAACTACACGTTGTATCTCGAAAAGAATTGTTGTTGCGTGTACGTCTTAACATGTAGCATCTAAAGAGAACCAAAAGGAGAATTTTCTTTCGTCAAAATTTTTCAGAAAATCACGTTTTAAGGAAATCCCGCATCGTGCGAAATTATCTTCTTTTTCCTAAACAACACGTTGTAAGTCGAAAAGCTTTCATGTTGCGTGTATGTCTAAGTGTGTAGCCTCAAAAGAGAAGGCACAGGACAGTTTTCTCTCGAAAGGATATGTAAGAATACCACTTCATAAGGAAATACAGTTTTGCAGAGTAAAGACATATACGTACGCATTGGAAACTCTTTACGAGAAGAAATAACGCATAGTACAAAATTAGCTTGTATCTCCAAAACTACACGTTGTATCTCGAAAAGAATTGTTGTGGCGTGTACGTCTTAACATGTAGCATCTAAAGAGAACCAAAAGGAGAATTTTCTTTCGTCAAAATTTTTCAGAAAATCACGTTTTAAGGAAATCCCGCATCGTGCGAAATTATCTTGTTTTTCCTAAACAACACGTTGTAAGTCGAAAAGCTTTCATGTTGCGTGTATGTCTAAGTGTGTAGCCTCAAAAGAGAAGGCACAGGACAGTTTTCTCTCGAAAGGATATGTAAGAATACCACTTCATAAGGAAATACAGTTTTGCAGAGTAAAGACATATACGTACGCATAGGAAACTCTTTACGAGAAGGAATAACGCATCGTACAAAATTAGCTTGTATCTCCAAAACTACACGTTGTATCTCGAAAAGAATTGTTGTGGCGTGTACGTCTTAACATGTAGCATCTAAAGAGAACCAAAAGGAGAATTTTCTTTCGTCAAAATTTTTCAGAAAATCACGTTTTAAGGAAATCCCGCATCGTGCGAAATTATCTTGTTTTTCCTAAACAACACGTTGTAAGTCGAAAAGCTTTCATGTTGCGTGTATGTCTACGTGTGTAGCCTCAAAAGAGAAGGCACAGGACAGTTTTCTCTCGAAAGGATATGTAAGAATACCACTTCATAAGGAAATACAGTTTTGCAGAGTAAAGACATATACGTACGCAATGGAAACTCTTTACGAGAAGAAATAACGCATAGTACAAAATTAGCTTGTATCTCCAAAACTACACGTTGTATCTCGAAAAGAATTGTTGTGGCGTGTACGTCTTAACATGTAGCATCTAAAGAGAACCAAAAGGAGAATTTTCTTTCGTCAAAATTTTTCAGAAAATCACGTTTTAAGGAAATCCCGCATCGTGCGAAATTATCTTGTTTTTCCTAAACAACACGTTGTAAGTCGAAAAGCTTTCATGTTGCGTGTATGTCTAAGTGTGTAGCCTCAAAGAGAAGGCAAAGGACAGTTTTCTCTCGAAAGGATATGTAAGAATACCACTTCATAAGGAAATACAGTTTTGCAGAGTAAAGACATATACGTACGCATTGGAAACTCTTTACGAGAAGAAAAAACGCATAGTACAAAATTAGCTTGTATCTCCAAAACTACACGTTGTATCTCGAAAAGAATTGTTGTGGCGTGTACGTCTTAACATGTAGCATCTAAAGAGAACCAAAAGGAGAATTTTCTTTCGTCAAAATTTTTCAGAAAATCACGTTTTAAGGAAATCCTGCATCGTGCGAAATTATCTTGTTTTTCCTAAACAACACGTTGTAAGTCGAAAAGCTTTCATGTTGCGTGTATGTCTACGTGTGTAGCCTCAAAAGAGAAGGCACAGGACAGTTTTCTCTCGAAAGGATATGTAAGAATACCACTTCATAAGGAAATACAGTTTTGCAGAGTAAAGACATATACGTACGCATTGGAAACTCTTTACGAGAAGGAATAACGCATCGTACAAAATTAGCTTGTATCTCCAAAACTACACGTTGTATCTCGAAAAGAATTGTTGTGGCGTGTACGTCTTAACATGTAGCATCTAAAGAGAACCAAAAGGAGAATTTTCTTTCGTCAAAATTTTTCAGAAAATCACGTTTTAAGGAAATCCCACAACGTGCGAAATTATCTTGTTTTTCCTAAACAACTCGTTGTAAGTCGAAAAGCTTTCATGTTGCGTGTATGTCTACGTGTGTAGCCTCAAAAGAGAAGGCACAGGACAGTTTTCTCTCGAAAGGATATGTAAGAATACCACTTCATAAGGAAATACAGTTTTGCAGAGTAAAGACATATACGTACGCAATGGAAACTCTTTACGAGAAGAAATAATGCATAGTACAAAATTAGCTTGTATCTCCAAAACTACACGTTGTATCTCGAAAAGAATTGTTGTGGCGTGTACGTCTTAACATGTAGCATCTAAAGAGAACCAAAAGGAGAATTTTCTTTCGTCAAAATTTTTCAGAAAATCACGTTTTAAGGAAATCCCGCATCGTGCGAAATTATCTTGTTTTTCCTAAACAACACGTTGTAAGTCGAAAAGCTTTCATGTTGCGTGTATGTCTAAGTGTGTAGCCTCAACAGAGAAAGCACAGGACAGTTTTCTCTCGAAAGGATATGCAAGAATACCACTTCATAAGGAAATACAGTTTTGCAGAGTAAAGACATATACGTACGCATTGGAAACTCTTTACGAGAAGAAATAACGCATAGTACAAAATTAGCTTGTATCTCCAAAACTACACGTTGTATCTCGAAAAGAATTGTTGTGGCGTGTACGTCTTAACATGTAGCATCTAAAGAGAACCAAAAGGAGAATTTTCTTTCGTCAAAATTTTTCAGAAAATCACGTTTTAAGGAAATCCCGCATCGTGCGAAATTATCTTGTTTTTCCTAAACAACACGTTGTAAGTCGAAAAGCTTTCATGTTGCGTGTATGTCTAAGTGTGTAGCCTCAAAAGAGAAGGCACAGGACAGTTTTCTCTCGAAAGGATATGTAAGAATACCACTTCATAAGGAAATACAGTTTTGCAGAGTAAAGACATATACGTACGCATTGGAAACTCTTTACGAGAAGAAATAACGCATAGTACAAAATTAGCTTGTATCTCCAAAACTACACGTTGTATCTCGAAAAGAATTGTTGTGGCGTGTACGTCTTAACATGTAGCATCTAAAGAGAACCAAAAGGAGAATTTTCTTTCGTCAAAATTTTTCAGAAAATCACGTTTTAAGGAAATCCCGCATCGTGCGAAATTATCTTGTTTTTCCTAAACAACACGTTGTAAGTCGAAAAGCTTTCATGTTGCGTGTATGTCTAAGTGAGTAGCCTCAAAAGAGAAGGCACAGGACAGTTTTCTCTCGAAAGGATATGTAAGAATACCACTTCATAAGGAAATACAGTTTTGCAGAGTAAAGACATATACGTACGCAATGGAAACTCTTTACGAGAAGAAATAACGCATAGTACAAAATTAGCTTGTATCTCCAAAACTACACGTTGTATCTCGAAAAGAATTGTTGTGGCGTGTACGTCTTAACATGTAGCATCTAAAGAGAACCAAAAGGAGAATTTTCTTTCGTCAAAATTTTTCAGATAATCACGTTTTAAGGAAATCCCGCATCGTGCGAAATTATCTTGTTTTTCCTAAACAACACGTTGTAAGTCGAAAAGCTTTCATGTTGCGTGTATGTCTACGTGTGTAGCCTCAAAAGAGAAGGCACAGGACAGTTTTCTCTCGAAAGGATATGTAAGAATACCACTTCATAAGGAAATACAGTTTTGCAGAGTAAAGACATATACGTACGCATTGGAAACTCTTTACGAGAAGAAATAACGCATCGTACAAAATTAGCTTGTATCTCCAAAACTACACGTTGTATCTCGAAAAGAATTGTTGTGGCGTGTACGTCTTAACATGTAGCATCTAAAGGAACCAAAAGGAGAATTTTCTTTCGTCAAAATTTTTCAGAAAATCACGTTTTAAGGAAATCCCGCATCGTGCGAAATTATCTTGTTTTTCCTAAACAACACGTTGTAAGTCGAAAAGCTTTCATGTTGCGAGTATGTCTAAGTGTGTAGCCTCAAAAGAGAAGGCACAGGACAGTTTTCTCTCGAAAGGATATGTAAGAATACCACTTCATAAGGAAATACAGTTTTGCAGAGTCAAGACATATACGTACGCATTGGAAACTCTTTACGAGAAGAAATAACGTATAGTACAAAATTAGCTTGTATCTCCAAAACTACACGTTGTATCTCGAAAAGAATTGTTGTGGCGTGTACGTCTTAACATGTAGCATCTAAAGAGAACCAAAAGGAGAATTTTCTTTCGTCAAAATTTTTCAGAAAATCACGTTTTAAGGAAATCCCGCATCGTGCGAAATTATCTTGTTTTTCCTAAACAACACGTTGCAAGTCAAAAAGCTTTCATGTTGCGTGTATGTCTAAGTGTGTAGCCTCAAAAGAGAAGGCACAGGACAGTTTTCTCTCGAAAGGATATGTAAGAATACCACTTCATAAGGAAATACAGTTTTGCAGAGTAAAGACATATACGTACGCATTGGAAACTCTTTACGAGAAGAAATAACGCATAGTACAAAATTAGCTTGTATCTCCAAAACTACACGTTGTATCTCGAAAAGAATTGTTGTGGCGTGTACGTCTTAACATGTAGCATCTAAAGAGAACCAAAAGGAGAATTTTCTTTCGTCAAAATTTTTCAGAAAATCACGTTTTAAGGAAATCCCGCATCGTGCGAAATTATCTTGTTTTTCCTAAACAACACGTTGTAAGTCGAAAAGCTTTCATGTTGCGTGTATGTCTAAGTGTGTAGCCTCAAAAGAGAAGGCACAGGACAGTTTTCTCTCGAAAGGATATGTAAGAATACCACTTCATAAGGAAATACAGTTTTGCAGAGTAAAGACATATACGTACGCATTGGAAACTCTTTACGAGAAGAAATAACGCATAGTACAAAATTAGCTTGTATCTCCAAAACTACACGTTGTATCTCGAAAAGAATTGTTGTGGCGTGTACGTCTTAACATGTAGCATCTAAAGAGAACCAAAAGGAGAATTTTCTTTCGTCAAAATTTTTCAGAAAATCACGTTTTAAGGAAATCCTGCATCGTGCGAAATTATCTTGTTTTTCCTAAACAACACGTTGTAAGTCGAAAAGCTTTCATGTTGCGTGTATGTCTAAGTGTGTAGCCTCAAAAGAGAAGGCACAGGACAGTTTTCTCTCGAAAGGATATGTAAGAATACCACTTCATAAGGAAATACAGTTTTGCAGAGTAAAGACATATACGTACGCATTGGAAACTCTTTACGAGAAGAAATAACGCATAGTACAAAATTAGCTTGTATCTCCAAAACTACACGTTGTATCTCGAAAAGAATTGTTGTGGCGTGTACGTCTTAACATGTAGCATCTAAAGAGAACCAAAAGGAGAATTTTCTTTCGTCAAAATTTTTCAGAAAATCACGTTTTAAGGAAATCCCGCATCGTGCGAAATTATCTTGTTTTTCCTAAACAACACGTTGTAAGTCGAAAAGCTTTCATGTTGCGTGTATGTCTAAGTGTGTAGCCTCAAAAGAGAAGGCACAGGACATTTTTCTCTCGAAAGGATATGTAAGAATACCACTTCATAAGGAAATACAGTTTTGCAGATTACAGACATATAAGTACGCATTGGAAACTCTTTACGAGAAGAAATAACGCATAGTACAAAATTAGCTTGTATCTCCAAAACTACACGTTGTATCTCGAAAAGAATTGTTGTGGCGTGTACGTCTTAACATGTAGCATCTAAAGAGAACCAAAAGGAGAATTTTCTTTCGTCAAAATTTTTCAGAAAATCACGTTTTAAGGAAATCCCGCATCGTGCGAAATTATCTTGTTTTTCCTAAACAACACGTTGTAAGTCGAAAAGCTTTCATGTTGCGTGTATGTCTAAGTGTGTAGCCTCAAAAGAGAAGGCACAGGACAGTTTTCTCTCGAAAGGATATGTAAGAAAACCACTTCATAAGGAAATACAGTTTTGCAGAGTAAAGACATATACGTACGCATTGGAAACTCTTTAGGAGAAGGAATAACGCATCGTACAAAATTAGCTTGTATCTCCAAAACTACACGTTGTATCTCGAAAAGAATTGTTGTGGCGTGTACGTCTTAACATGTAGCATCTAAAGAGAACCAAAAGGAGAATTTTCTTTCGTCAAAATTTTTCAGAAAATCACGTTTTAAGGAAATCCCGCATCATGCGAAATTATCTTGTTTTTCCTAAACAACACGTTGTAAGTCGAAAAGCTTTCATGTTGCGTGTATGTCTACGTGTGTAGCCTCAAAAGAGAAGGCACAGGACAGTTTTCTCTCGAAAGGATATGTAAGAATACCACTTCATAAGGAAATACAGTTTTGCAGAGTAAAGACATATACGTACGCAATGGAAACTCTTTACGAGAAGAAATAACGCATAGTACAAAATTAGCTTGTATCTCCAAAACTACACGTTGTATCTCGAAAAGAATTGTTGTGGCGTGTACGTCTTAACATGTAGCATCTAAAGAGAACCAAAAGGAGAATTTTCTTTCGTCAAAAATTTTCAGAAAATCACGTTTTAAGGAAATCCCGCATCGTGCGAAATTATCTTGTTTTTCCTAAACAACACGTTGTAAGTCGAAAAGCTTTCATGTTGCGTGTATGTCTAAGTGTGTAGCCTCAAAGAGAAGGCAAAGGACAGTTTTCTCTCGAAAGGATATGTAAGAATACCACTTCATAAGGAAATACAGTTTTCCAGAGTAAAGACATATACGTACGCATTGGAAACTCTTTACGAGAAGAAAAAACGCATAGTACAAAATTAGCTTGTATCTCCAAAACTACACGTTGTATCTCGAAAAGAATTGTTGTGGCGTGTACGTCTTAACATGTAGCATCTAAAGAGAACCAAAAGGAGAATTTTCTTTCGTCAAAATTTTTCAGAAAATCACGTTTTAAGGAAATCCCGCATCGTGCGAAATTATCTTGTTTTTCCTAAACAACACGTTGTAAGTCGAAAAGCTTTCATGTTGCGTGTATGTCTAAGTGTGTAGCCTCAAAAGAGAAAGCACAGGACAGTTTTCTCTCGAAAGGATATGTAAGAATACCACTTCATAAGGAAATACAGTTTTGCAGAGTAAAGACATATACGTACGCATTGGAAACTCTTTACGAGAAGAAATAACGCATAGTACAATATTAGCTTGTATCTCCAAAACTACACGTTGTATCTCGAAAAGAATTGTTGTGGCGTGTACGTCTTAACATGTAGCATCTAAAGAGAACCAAAAGGAGAATTTTCTTTCGTCAAAATTTTTCAGAAAATCACGTTTTAAGGAAATCCCGCATCGTGCGAAATTATCTTGTTTTTCCTAAACAACACGTTGTAAGTCGAAAAGCTTTCATGTTGCGTGTATGTCTAAGTGTGTAGCCTCAAAAGAGAAGGCACAGGACAGTTTTCTCTCGAAAGGATATGTAAGAATACCACTTCATAAGGAAATACAGTTTTGCAGAGTAAAGACATATACGTACGCATTGGAAACTCTTTACGAGAAGAAATAACGCATAGTACAAAATTAGCTTGTATCTCCAAAACTACACGTTGTATCTCGAAAAGAATTGTTGTGGCGTGTACGTCTTAACATGTAGCATCTAAAGAGAACCAAAAGGAGAATTTTCTTTCGTCAAAATTTTTCAGAAAATCACGTTTTAAGGAAATCCCGCATCGTGCGAAATTATCTTGTTTTTCCTAAACAACACGTTGTAAGTCGAAAAGCTTTCATGTTGCGTGTATGTCTAAGTGTGTAGCCTCAAAAGAGAAGGCACAGGACAGTTTTCTCTCGAAAGGATATGTAAGAATACCACTTCATAAGGAAATACAGTTTTGCAGAGTAAAGACATATACGTACGCATTGGAAACTCTTTACGAGAAGAAATAACGCATAATACAAAATTAGCTTGTATCTCCAAAACTACACGTTGTATCTCGAAAAGAATTGTTGTGGCGTGTACGTCTTAACATGTAGCATCTAAAGAGAACCAAAAGGAGAATTTTCTTTCGTCAAAATTTTTCAGAAAATCACGTTTTAAGGAAATCCCGCATCGTGCGAAATTATCTTGTTTTTCCTAAACAACACGTTGTAAGTCGAAAAGCTTTCATGTTGCGTGTATGTCTAAGTGTGTAGCCTCAAAAGAGAAGGCACAGGACAGTTTTCTCTCGAAAGGATATGTAAGAATACCACTTCATAAGGAAATACAGTTTTGCAGAGTAAAGACATATACGTACGCATTGGAAACTCTTTACGAGCAGAAATAACGCATAGTACAAAATTAGCTTGTATCTCCAAAACTACACGTTGTATCTCGAAAAGAATTGTTGTGGCGTGTACGTCTTAACATGTAGCATCTAAAGAGAACCAAAAGGAGAATTTTCTTTCGTCAAAATTTTTCAGATAATCACGTTTTAAGGAAATCCTGCATCGTGCGAAATTATCTTGTTTTTCCTAAACAACACGTTGTAAGTCGAAAAGCTTTCATGTTGCGTGTATGTCTAAGTGTGTAGCCTCAAAAGAGAAGGCACAGGACAGTTTTCTCTCGAAAGGATATGTAAGAATACCACTTCATAAGGAAATACAGTTTTGCAGAGTAAAGACATATACGTACGCATTGGAAACTCTTTACGAGAAGAAATAACGTATAGTACAAAATTAGCTTGTATCTCCAAAACTACACGTTGTATCTCGAAAAGAATTGTTGTGGCGTGTACGTCTTAACATGTAGCATCTAAAGAGAACCAAAAGGAGAATTTTCTTTCGTCAAAATTTTTCAGAAAATCACGTTTTAAGGAAATCCCGCATCGTGCGAAATTATCTTGTTTTTCCTAAACAACACGTTGCAAGTCGAAAAGCTTTCATGTTGCGTGTATGTCTAAGTGTGTAGCCTCAAAAGAGAAGGCACAGGACAGTTTTCTCTCGAAAGGATATGTAAGAATACCACTTCATAAGGAAATACAGTTTTGCAGAGTAAAGACATATACGTACGCATTGGAAACTCTTTACGAGAAGAAATAACGCATAGTACAAAATTAGCTTGTATCTCCAAAACTACACGTTGTATCTCGAAAAGAATTGTTGTGGCGTGTACGTCTTAACATGTAGCATCTAAAGAGAACCAAAAGGAGAATTTTCTTTCGTCAAAATTTTTCAGAAAATCACGTTTTAAGGAAATCCCGCATCGTGCGAAATTATCTTGTTTTTCCTAAACAACACGTTGTAAGTCGAAAAGCTTTCATGTTGCGTGTATGTCTAAGTGTGTAGCCTCAAAAGAGAAGGCACAGGACAGTTTTCTCTCGAAAGGATATGTAAGAATACCACTTCATAAGGAAATACAGTGTTGCAGAGTAAAGACATATACGTACGCATTGGAAACTCTATACGAGAAGAAATAACGCATAGTACAAAATTAGCTTGTATCTCCAAAACTACACGTTGTATCTCGAAAAGAATTGTTGTGGGGTGTACGTCTTAACATGTAGCATCTAAAGAGAACCAAAAGGAGAATTTTCTTTCGTCAAAATTTTTCAGAAAATCACGTTTTAAGGAAATCCCGCATCGTGCGAAATTATCTTGTTTTTCCTAAACAACACGTTGTAAGTCGAAAAGCTTTCATGTTGCGTGTATGTCTACGTGTGTAGCCTCAAAAGAGAAGGCACAGGACAGTTTTCTCTCGAAAGGATATGTAAGAATACCACTTCATAAGGAAATACAGTTTTGCAGAGTAAAGTCATATACGTACGCATTGGAAACTCTTTACAAGAAGAAGTAACGCATAGTACAAAATTAGCTTGTATCTCCAAAACTACACGTTGTATCTCGAAAAGAATTGTTGTGGCGTGTACGTCTTAACATGTAGCATCTAAAGAGAACCAAAAGGAGAATTTTCTTTCGTCAAAATTTTTCAGAAAATCACGTTTTAAGTAAATCCCGCATCGTGCAAAATTATCTTGTTTTTCCTAAACAACAAGTTGTAAGTCGAAAAGCTTTCATGTTGCGTGTATGTCTAAGTGTGTAGCCTCAAAAGAGAAGGCACAGGACAGTTTTCTCTCGAAAGAATATTGTAGAATACCCCGTTATAAGGAAGTACAATTTTGGAGAGTAAAGACAAATACGTACGTATTGGAAACTCTTGACGAGAAGAAATAACGCATAGTACAAAATTAGCTTGTATCTCCAAAACTACACGTTGTAACTCGAAAAGAATTGTTGTGGCCTGTACGTCTTAACATGTAGCATCTAAAGAGAACCAAAAGGAGAATTTTCTTTCGTCAAAATTTTTCAGAAAATCACGTTTTAAGGAAATCCCGCATCGTGCGAAATTATCTTGTTTTTCCTAAACAACACGTTGTAATTCGAAAAGCATTCATGTTGCGTGTATGTCTAAGTGTGTAGCCTCAAAAGAGAAGGCACAGGACAGTTTTCTCTCGAAAGGATATGTAAGAATACCACTTCATAAGGAAATACAGTTTTGCAGAGTAAAGACATATAGGTACGCATTGGAAACTCTTTACGAGAAGAAATAACGCATAGTACAAAATTAGCTTGTATCTCCAAAACTACACGTTGTATCTCGAAAAGAATTGTTGTGGCATGTACGTCTTAACATGTAGCATCTAAAGAGAACCAAAAGGAGAATTTTCTTTCGTCAAAATTTTTCAGAAAATCACGTTTTAAGGAAATCCCGCATCGTGCGAAATTATCTTGTTTTTCCTAAACAACACGTTGTAAGTCGAAAAGCTTTCATGTTGCGTGTATGTCTAAGTGTGTAGCCTCAAAAGAGAAGGCACAGGACAGTTTTCTCTCGAAAGGATATGTAAGAATACCACTTCATAAGGAAATACAGTTTTGCAGAGTAAAGACATATACGTACGCATTGGAAACTCTTTACGAGAAGAAATAACGCATAGTACAAAATTAGCTTGTATCTCCAAAACTACACGTTGTATCTCGAAAAGAATTGTTGTGGCGTGTACGTCTTAACATGTAGCATCTAAAGAGAACCAAAAGGAGAATTTTCTTTCGTCAAAATTTTTCAGAAAATCACGTTTTAAGGAAATCCCGCATCCTGCGAAATTATCTTGTTTTTCCTAAACAACACGTTGTAATTCGAAAAGCATTCATGTTGCGTGTATGTCTAAGTGTGTAGCCTCAAAAGAGAAGGCACAGGACAGTTTTCTCTCGAAAGGATATGTAAGAATACCACTTCATAAGGAAATACAGTTTTGCAGAGTAAAGACATATACGTACGCATTGGAAACTCTTTACGAGAAGAAATAACGCATAGTACAAAATTAGCTTGTATCTCCAAAACTACACGTTGTATCTCGAAAAGAATTGTTGTGGCGTGTACGTCTTAACATGTAGCATCTAAAGAGAACCAAAAGGAGAATTTTCTTTCGTCAAAATTTTTCAGAAAATCACGTTTTAAGGAAATCCCGCATCGTGCGAAATTATCTTGTTTTTCCTAAACAACACGTTGTAAGTCGAAAAGCTTTCATGTTGCGTGTATGTCTAAGTGTGTAGCCTCAAAAGAGAAGGCACAGGACAGTTTTCTCTCGAAAGGATATGTAAGAATACCACTTCATAAGGAAATACAGTTTTGCAGAGTAAAGACATATACGTACGCATTGGAAACTCTTTACGAGAAGAAATAACGCATAGTACAAAATTAGCTTGTATCTCCAAAACTACACGTTGTATCTCGAAAAGAATTGTTGTGGCGTGTACGTCTTAACATGTAGCATCTAAAGAGAACCAAAAGGAGAATTTTCTTTCGTCAAAATTTTTCAGAAAATCACGTTTTAAGGAAATCCCGCATCGTGCGAAATTATCTTGTTTTTCCTAAACAACACGTTGTAAGTCGAAAAGCTTTCATGTTGCGTGTATGTCTAAGTGTGTAGCCTCAAAAGAGAAGGCACAGGACAGTTTTCTCTCGAAAGGATATGTAAGAATACCACTTCATAAGGAAATACAGTTTTGCAGAGTAAAGACATATACGTACGCATTGGAAACTCTTTACGAGAAGAAATAACGCATCGTACAAAATTAGCTTGTATCTCCAAAACTACACGTTGTATCTCGAAAAGAATTGTTGTGGCGTGTACGTCTTAACATGTAGCATCTAAAGAGAACCAAAAGGAGAATTTTCTTTCGTCAAAATTTTTCAGAAAATCACGTTTTAAGGAAATCCCGCATCGTGCGAAATTATCTTGTTTTTCCTAAACAACACGTTGTAAGTCGAAAAGCTTTCATGTTGCGTGTATGTCTAAGTGTGTAGCCTCAAAAGAGAAGGCACAGGACAGTTTTCTCTCGAAAGGATATGTAAGAATACCACTTCATAAGGAAATACAGTTTTGCAGAGTAAAGACATATACGTACGCATTGGAAACTCTTTACGAGAAGAAATAACGCATAGTACAAAATTAGCTTGTATCTCCAAAACTACACGTTGTATCTCGAAAAGAATTGTTGTGGCGTGTACGTCTTAACATGTAGCATCTAAAGAGAACCAAAAGGAGAATTTTCTTTCGTCAAAATTTTTCAGAAAATCACGTTTTAAGGAAATCCCGCATCGTGCGAAATTATCTTGTTTTTCCTAAACAACACGTTGTAAGTCGAAAAGCTTTCATGTTGCGAGTATGTCTAAGTGTGTAGCCTCAAAAGAGAAGGCACAGGACAGTTTTCTCTCGAAAGGATATGTAAGAATACCACTTCATAAGGAAATACAGTTTTGCAGAGTCAAGACATATACGTACGCATTGGAAACTCTTTACGAGAAGAAATAACGTATAGTACAAAATTAGCTTGTATCTCCAAAACTACACGTTGTATCTCGAAAAGAATTGTTGTGGCGTGTACGTCTTAACATGTAGCATCTAAAGAGAACCAAAAGGAGAATTTTCTTTCGTCAAAATTTTTCAGAAAATCACGTTTTAAGGAAATCCCGCATCGTGCGAAATTATCTTGTTTTTCCTAAACAACACGTTGCAAGTCGAAAAGCTTTCATGTTGCGTGTATGTCTAAGTGTGTAGCCTCAAAAGAGAAGGCACAGGACAGTTTTCTCTCGAAAGGATATGTAAGAATACCACTTCATAAGGAAATACAGTTTTGCAGAGTAAAGACATATACGTACGCATTGGAAACTCTTTACGAGAAGAAATAACGCATAGTACAAAATTAGCTTGTATCTCCAAAACTACACGTTGTATCTCGAAAAGAATTGTTGTGGCGTGTACGTCTTAACATGTAGCATCTAAAGAGAACCAAAAGGAGAATTTTCTTTCGTCAAAATTTTTCAGAAAATCACGTTTTAAGGAAATCCCGCATCGTGCGAAATTATCTTGTTTTTCCTAAACAACACGTTGTAAGTCGAAAAGCTTTCATGTTGCGTGTATGTCTAAGTGTGTAGCCTCAAAAGAGAAGGCACAGGACAGTTTTCTCTCGAAAGGATATGTAAGAATACCACTTCATAAGGAAATACAGTTTTGCAGAGTAAAGACATATACGTACGCATTGGAAACTCTTTACGAGAAGAAATAACGCATAGTACAAAATTAGCTTGTATCTCCAAAACTACACGTTGTATCTCGAAAAGAATTGTTGTGGCGTGTACGTCTTAACATGTAGCATCTAAAGAGAACCAAAAGGAGAATTTTCTTTCGTCAAAATTTTTCAGAAAATCACGTTTTAAGGAAATCCCGCATCGTGCGAAATTATCTTGTTTTTCCTAAACAACACGTTGTAAGTCGAAAAGCTTTCATGTTGCGTGTATGTCTAAGTGTGTAGCCTCAAAAGAGAAGGCACAGGACAGTTTTCTCTCGAAAGGATATGTAAGAATACCACTTCATAAGGAAATACAGTTTTGCAGAGTAAAGACATATACGTACGCATTGGAAACTCTTTACGAGAAGAAATAACGCATAGTACAAAATTAGCTTGTATCTCCAAAACTACACGTTGTATCTCGAAAAGAATTGTTGTGGCGTGTACGTCTTAACATGTAGCATCTAAAGAGAACCAAAAGGAGAATTTTCTTTCGTCAAAATTTTTCAGAAAATCACGTTTTAAGGAAATCCCGCATCGTGCGAAATTATCTTGTTTTTCCTAAACAACACGTTGTAAGTCGAAAAGCTTTCATGTTGCGTGTATGTCTAAGTGTGTAGCCTCAAAAGAGAAGGCACAGGACATTTTTCTCTCGAAAGGATATGTAAGAATACCACTTCATAAGGAAATACAGTTTTGCAGATTAAAGACATATAAGTACGCATTGGAAACTCTTTACGAGAAGAAATAACGCATAGTACAAAATTAGCTTGTATCTCCAAAACTACACGTTGTATCTCGAAAAGAATTGTTGTGGCATGTACGTCTTAACATGTAGCATCTAAAGAGAACCAAAAGGAGAATTTTCTTTCGTCAAAATTTTTCAGAAAATCACGTTTTAAGGAAATCCCGCATCGTGCGAAATTATCTTGTTTTTCCTAAACAACACGTTGTAAGTCGAAAAGCTTTCATGTTGCGTGTATGTCTAAGTGTGTAGCCTCAAAAGAGAAGGCACAGGACAGTTTTCTCTCGAAAGGATATGTAAGAATACCACTTCATAAGGAAATACAGTTTTGCAGAGTAAAGACATATACGTACGCATTGGAAACTCTTTAGGAGAAGGAATAACGCATCGTACAAAATTAGCTTGTATCTCCAAAACTACACGTTGTATCTCAAAAAGAATTGTTGTGGCGTGTACGTCTTAACATGTAGCATCTAAAGAGAACCAAAAGGAGAATTTTCTTTCGTCAAAATTTTTCAGAAAATCACGTTTTAAGGAAATCCCGCATCATGCGAAATTATCTTGTTTTTCCTAAACAACACGTTGTAAGTCGAAAAGCTTTCATGTTGCGTGTATGTCTACGTGTGTAGCCTCAAAAGAGAAGGCACAGGACAGTTTTCTCTCGAAAGGATATGTAAGAATACCACTTCATAAGGAAATACAGTTTTGCAGAGTAAAGACATATACGTACGCAATGGAAACTCTTTACGAGAAGAAATAACGCATAGTACAAAATTAGATTGTATCTCCAAAACTACACGTTGTATCTCGAAAAGAATTGTTGTGGCGTGTACGTCTTAACATGTAGCATCTAAAGAGAACCAAAAGGAGAATTTTCTTTCGTCAAAAATTTTCAGAAAATCACGTTTTAAGGAAATCCCGCATCGTGCGAAATTATCTTGTTTTTCCTAAACAACACGTTGTAAGTCGAAAAGCTTTCATGTTGCGTGTATGTCTAAGTGTGTAGCCTCAAAGAGAAGGCAAAGGACAGTTTTCTCTCGAAAGGATATGTAAGAATACCACTTCATAAGGAAATACAGTTTTGCAGAGTAAAGACATATACGTACGCATTGGAAACTCTTTACGAGAAGAAAAAACGCATAGTACAAAATTAGCTTGTATCTCCAAAACTACACGTTGTATCTCGAAAAGAATTGTTGTGGCGTGTACGTCTTAACATGTAGCATCTAAAGAGAACCAAAAGGAGAATTTTCTTTCGTCAAAATTTTTCAGAAAATCACGTTTTAAGGAAATCCCGCATCGTGCGAAATTATCTTGTTTTTCCTAAACAACACGTTGTAAGTCGAAAAGCTTTCATGTTGCGTGTATGTCTAAGTGTGTAGCCTCAAAAGAGAAGGCACAGGACAGTTTTCTCTCGAAAGGATATGTAAGAATACCACTTCATAAGGAAATACAGTTTTGCAGAGTAAAGACATATACGTACGCATTGGAAACTCTTTACGAGAAGGAATAACGCATCGTACAAAATTAGCTTGTATCTCCAAAACTACACGTTGTATCTCGAAAAGAATTGTTGTGGCGTGTACGTCTTAACATGTAGCATCTAAAGAGAACCAAAAGGAGAATTTTCTTTCGTCAAAATTTTTCAGAAAATCACGTTTTAAGGAAATCCCGCATCGTGCGAAATTATCTTGTTTTTCCTAAACAACACGTTGTAAGTCGAAAAGCTTTCATGTTGCGTGTATGTCTAAGTGTGTAGCCTCAAAAGAGAAGGCACAGGACAGTTTTCTCTCGAAAGGATATGTAAGAATACCACTTCATAAGGAAATACAGTTTTGCAGAGTAAAGACATATACGTACGCATTGGAAACTCTTTACGAGAAGAAATAACGCATAGTACAAAATTAGCTTGTATCTCCAAAACTACACGTTGTATCTCGAAAAGAATTGTTGTGGCGTGTACGTCTTAACATGTAGCATCTAAAGAGAACCAAAAGGAGAATTTTCTTTCGTCAAAATTTTTCAGAAAATCACGTTTTAAGGAAATCCCGCATCGTGCGAAATTATCTTGTTTTTCCTAAACAACACGTTGTAAGTCGAAAAGCTTTCATGTTGCGTGTATGTCTAAGTGTGTAGCCTCAAAAGAGAAGGCACAGGACAGTTTTCTCTCGAAAGGATATGTAAGAATACCACTTCATAAGGAAATACAGTTTTGCAGAGTAAAGACATATACGTACGCATTGGAAACTCTTTACGAGAAGGAATAACGCATCGTACAAAATTAGCTTGTATCTCCAAAACTACACGTTGTATCTCGAAAAGAATTGTTGTGGCGTGTACGTCTTAACATGTAGCATCTAAAGAGAACCAAAAGGAGAATTTTCTTTCGTCAAAATTTTTCAGAAAATCACGTTTTAAGGAAATCCCGCATCGTGCGAAATTATCTTGTTTTTCCTAAACAACACGTTGTAAGTCGAAAAGCTTTCATGTTGCGTGTATGTCTACGTGTGTAGCCTCAAAAGAGAAGGCACAGGACAGTTTTCTCTCGAAAGGATATGTAAGAATACCACTTCATAAGGAAATACAGTTTTGCAGAGTAAAGACATATACGTACGCAATGGAAACTCTTTACGAGAAGAAATAACGCATAGTACAAAATTAGCTTGTATCTCCAAAACTACACGTTGTATCTCGAAAAGAATTGTTGTGGCGTGTACGTCTTAACATGTAGCATCTAAAGAGAACCAAAAGGAGAATTTTCTTTCGTCAAAAATTTTCAGAAAATCACGTTTTAAGGAAATCCCGCATCGTGCGAAATTATCTTGTTTTTCCTAAACAACACGTTGTAAGTCGAAAAGCTTTCATGTTGCGTGTATGTCTAAGTGTGTAGCCTCAAAGAGAAGGCAAAGGACAGTTTTCTCTCGAAAGGATATGTAAGAATACCACTTCATAAGGAAATACAGTTTTGCAGAGTAAAGACATATACGTACGCATTGGAAACTCTTTACGAGAAGAAAAAACGCATAGTACAAAATTAGCTTGTATCTCCAAAACTACACGTTGTATCTCGAAAAGAATTGTTGTGGCGTGTACGTCTTAACATGTAGCATCTAAAGAGAACCAAAAGGAGAATTTTCTTTCGTCAAAATTTTTCAGAAAATCACGTTTTAAGGAAATCCCGCATCGTGCGAAATTATCTTGTTTTTCCTAAACAACACGTTGTAAGTCGAAAAGCTTTCATGTTGCGTGTATGTCTAAGTGTGTAGCCTCAAAAGAGAAGGCACAGGACAGTTTTCTCTCGAAAGGATATGTAAGAATACCACTTCATAAGGAAATACAGTTTTGCAGAGTAAAGAAATATACGTACGCATTGGAAACTCTTTACGAGAAGGAATAACGCATCGTACAAAATTAGCTTGTATCTCCAAAACTACACGTTGTATCTCGAAAAGAATTGTTGTGGCGTGTACGTCTTAACATGTAGCATCTAAAGAGAACCAAAAGGAGAATTTTCTTTCGTCAAAATTTTTCAGAAAATCACGTTTTAAGGAAATCCCGCATCGTGCGAAATTATCTTGTTTTTCCTAAACAACACGTTGTAAGTCGAAAAGCTTTCATGTTGCGTGTATGTCTACGTGTGTAGCCTCAAAAGAGAAGGCACAGGACAGTTTTCTCTCGAAAGGATATGTAAGAATACCACTTCATAAGGAAATACAGTTTTGCAGAGTAAAGACATATACGTACGCATTGGAAACTCTTTACGAGAAGAAATAACGCATAGTACAAAATTAGCTTGTATCTCCAAAACTACACGTTGTATCTCGAAAAGAATTGTTGTGGCGTGTACGTCTTAACATGTAGCATCTAAAGAGAACCAAAAGGAGAATTTTCTTTCGTCAAAATTTTTCAGAAAATCACGTTTTAAGGAAATCCCGCATCGTGCGAAATTATCTTGTTTTTCCTAAACAACACGTTGTAAGTCGAAAAGCTTTCATGTTGCGTGTATGTCTAAGTGTGTAGCCTCAAAAGAGAAGGCACAGGACAGTTTTCTCTCGAAAGGATATGTAAGAATACCACTTCATAAGGAAATACAGTTTTGCAGAGTAAAGACATATACGTACGCATTGGAAACTCTTTACGAGAAGGAATAACGCATCGTACAAAATTAGCTTGTATCTCCAAAACTACACGTTGTATCTCGAAAAGAATTGTTGTGGCGTGTACGTCTTAACATGTAGCATCTAAAGAGAACCAAAAGGAGAATTTTCTTTCGTCAAAATTTTTCAGAAAATCACGTTTTAAGGAAATCCCGCATCGTGCGAAATTATCTTGTTTTTCCTAAACAACACGTTGTAAGTCGAAAAGCTTTCATGTTGCGTGTATGTCTAAGTGTGTAGCCTCAAAAGAGAAAGCACAGGACAGTTTTCTCTCGAAAGGATATGTAAGAATACCACTTCATAAGGAAATACAGTTTTGCAGAGTAAAGACATATACGTACGCATTGGAAACTCTTTACGAGAAGAAATAACGCATAGTACAATATTAGCTTGTATCTCCAAAACTACACGTTGTATCTCGAAAAGAATTGTTGTGGCGTGTACGTCTTAACATGTAGCATCTAAAGAGAACCAAAAGGAGAATTTTCTTTCGTCAAAATTTTTCAGAAAATCACGTTTTAAGGAAATCCCGCATCGTGCGAAATTATCTTGTTTTTCCTAAACAACACGTTGTAAGTCGAAAAGCTTTCATGTTGCGTGTATGTCTAAGTGTGTAGCCTCAAAAGAGAAGGCACAGGACAGTTTTCTCTCGAAAGGATATGTAAGAATACCACTTCATAAGGAAATACAGTTTTGCAGAGTAAAGACATATACGTACGCATTGGAAACTCTTTACGAGAAGAAATAACGCATAGTACAAAATTAGCTTGTATCTCCAAAACTACACGTTGTATCTCGAAAAGAATTGTTGTGGCGTGTACGTCTTAACATGTAGCATCTAAAGAGAACCAAAAGGAGAATTTTCTTTCGTCAAAATTTTTCAGAAAATCACGTTTTAAGGAAATCCCGCATCGTGCGAAATTATCTTGTTTTTCCTAAACAACACGTTGTAAGTCGAAAAGCTTTCATGTTGCGTGTATGTCTACGTGTGTAGCCTCAAAAGAGAAGGCACAGGACAGTTTTCTCTCGAAAGGATATGTAAGAATACCACTTCATAAGGAAATACAGTTTTGCAGAGTAAAGACATATACGTACGCAATGGAAACTCTTTACGAGAAGAAATAACGCATAGTACAAAATTAGCTTGTATCTCCAAAACTACACGTTGTATCTCGAAAAGAATTGTTGTGGCGTGTACGTCTTAACATGTAGCATCTAAAGAGAACCAAAAGGAGAATTTTCTTTCGTCAAAAATTTTCAGAAAATCACGTTTTAAGGAAATCCCGCATCGTGCGAAATTATCTTGTTTTTCCTAAACAACACGTTGTAAGTCGAAAAGCTTTCATGTTGCGTGTATGTCTAAGTGTGTAGCCTCAAAGAGAAGGCAAAGGACAGTTTTCTCTCGAAAGGATATGTAAGAATACCACTTCATAAGGAAATACAGTTTTGCAGAGTAAAGACATATACGTACGCATTGGAAACTCTTTACGAGAAGAAAAAACGCATAGTACAAAATTAGCTTGTATCTCCAAAACTACACGTTGTATCTCGAAAAGAATTGTTGTGGCGTGTACGTCTTAACATGTAGCATCTAAAGAGAACCAAAAGGAGAATTTTCTTTCGTCAAAATTTTTCAGAAAATCACGTTTTAAGGAAATCCCGCATCGTGCGAAATTATCTTGTTTTTCCTAAACAACACGTTGTAAGTCGAAAAGCTTTCATGTTGCGTGTATGTCTAAGTGTGTAGCCTCAAAAGAGAAGGCACAGGACAGTTTTCTCTCGAAAGGATATGTAAGAATACCACTTCATAAGGAAATACAGTTTTGCAGAGTAAAGAAATATACGTACGCATTGGAAACTCTTTACGAGAAGGAATAACGCATCGTACAAAATTAGCTTGTATCTCCAAAACTACACGTTGTATCTCGAAAAGAATTGTTGTGGCGTGTACGTCTTAACATGTAGCATCTAAAGAGAACCAAAAGGAGAATTTTCTTTCGTCAAAATTTTTCAGAAAATCACGTTTTAAGGAAATCCCGCATCGTGCGAAATTATCTTGTTTTTCCTAAACAACACGTTGTAAGTCGAAAAGCTTTCATGTTGCGTGTATGTCTACGTGTGTAGCCTCAAAAGAGAAGGCACAGGACAGTTTTCTCTCGAAAGGATATGTAAGAATACCACTTCATAAGGAAATACAGTTTTGCAGAGTAAAGACATATACGTACGCATTGGAAACTCTTTACGAGAAGAAATAACGCATAGTACAAAATTAGCTTGTATCTCCAAAACTACACGTTGTATCTCGAAAAGAATTGTTGTGGCGTGTACGTCTTAACATGTAGCATCTAAAGAGAACCAAAAGGAGAATTTTCTTTCGTCAAAATTTTTCAGAAAATCACGTTTTAAGGAAATCCCGCATCGTGCGAAATTATCTTGTTTTTCCTAAACAACACGTTGTAAGTCGAAAAGCTTTCATGTTGCGTGTATGTCTAAGTGTGTAGCCTCAAAAGAGAAGGCACAGGACAGTTTTCTCTCGAAAGGATATGTAAGAATACCACTTCATAAGGAAATACAGTTTTGCAGAGTAAAGACATATACGTACGCATTGGAAACTCTTTACGAGAAGGAATAACGCATCGTACAAAATTAGCTTGTATCTCCAAAACTACACGTTGTATCTCGAAAAGAATTGTTGTGGCGTGTACGTCTTAACATGTAGCATCTAAAGAGAACCAAAAGGAGAATTTTCTTTCGTCAAAATTTTTCAGAAAATCACGTTTTAAGGAAATCCCGCATCGTGCGAAATTATCTTGTTTTTCCTAAACAACACGTTGTAAGTCGAAAAGCTTTCATGTTGCGTGTATGTCTAAGTGTGTAGCCTCAAAAGAGAAAGCACAGGACAGTTTTCTCTCGAAAGGATATGTAAGAATACCACTTCATAAGGAAATACAGTTTTGCAGAGTAAAGACATATACGTACGCATTGGAAACTCTTTACGAGAAGAAATAACGCATAGTACAATATTAGCTTGTATCTCCAAAACTACACGTTGTATCTCGAAAAGAATTGTTGTGGCGTGTACGTCTTAACATGTAGCATCTAAAGAGAACCAAAAGGAGAATTTTCTTTCGTCAAAATTTTTCAGAAAATCACGTTTTAAGGAAATCCCGCATCGTGCGAAATTATCTTGTTTTTCCTAAACAACACGTTGTAAGTCGAAAAGCTTTCATGTTGCGTGTATGTCTAAGTGTGTAGCCTCAAAAGAGAAGGCACAGGACAGTTTTCTCTCGAAAGGATATGTAAGAATACCACTTCATAAGGAAATACAGTTTTGCAGAGTAAAGACATATACGTACGCATTGGAAACTCTTTACGAGAAGAAATAACGCATAGTACAAAATTAGCTTGTATCTCCAAAACTACACGTTGTATCTCGAAAAGAATTGTTGTGGCGTGTACGTCTTAACATGTAGCATCTAAAGAGAACCAAAAGGAGAATTTTCTTTCGTCAAAATTTTTCAGAAAATCACGTTTTAAGGAAATCCCGCATCGTGCGAAATTATCTTGTTTTTCCTAAACAACACGTTGTAAGTCGAAAAGCTTTCATGTTGCGTGTATGTCTAAGTGTGTAGCCTCAAAAGAGAAGGCACAGGACAGTTTTCTCTCGAAAGGATATGTAAGAATACCACTTCATAAGGAAATACAGTTTTGCAGAGTAAAGACATATACGTACGCATTGGAAACTCTTTACGAGAAGAAATAACGCATAATACAAAATTAGCTTGTATCTCCAAAACTACACGTTGTATCTCGAAAAGAATTGTTGTGGCGTGTACGTCTTAACATGTAGCATCTAAAGAGAACCAAAAGGAGAATTTTCTTTCGTCAAAATTTTTCAGAAAATCACGTTTTAAGGAAATCCCGCATCGTGCGAAATTATCTTGTTTTTCCTAAACAACACGTTGTAAGTCGAAAAGCTTTCATGTTGCGTGTATGTCTAAGTGTGTAGCCTCAAAAGAGAAGGCACAGGACAGTTTTCTCTCGAAAGGATATGTAAGAATACCACTTCATAAGGAAATACAGTTTTGCAGAGTAAAGACATATACGTACGCATTGGAAACTCTTTACGAGAAGAAATAACGCATAGTACAAAATTAGCTTGTATCTCCAAAACTACACGTTGTATCTCGAAAAGAATTGTTGTGGCGTGTACGTCTTAACATGTAGCATCTAAAGAGAACCAAAAGGAGAATTTTCTTTCGTCAAAATTTTTCAGATAATCACGTTTTAAGGAAATCCTGCATCGTGCGAAATTATCTTGTTTTTCCTAAACAACACGTTGTAAGTCGAAAAGCTTTCATGTTGCGTGTATGTCTACGTGTGTAGCCTCAAAAGAGAAGGCACAGGACAGTTTTCTCTCGAAAGGATATGTAAGAATACCACTTCATAAGGAAATACAGTTTTGCAGAGTAAAGACATATACGTACGCATTGGAAACTCTTTACTAGAAGAAATAACGCATCGTACAAAATTAGCTTGTATCTCCAAAACTACACGTTGTATCTCGAAAAGAATTGTTGTGGCGTGTACGTCTTAACATGTAGCATCTAAAGAGAACCAAAAGGAGAATTTTCTTTCGTCAAAATTTTTCAGAAAATCACGTTTTAAGGAAATCCCGCATCGTGCGAAATTATCTTGTTTTTCCTAAACAACACGTTGTAAGTCGAAAAGCTTTCATGTTGCGAGTATGTCTAAGTGTGTAGCCTCAAAAGAGAAGGCACAGGACAGTTTTCTCTCGAAAGGATATGTAAGAATACCACTTCATAAGGAAATACAGTTTTGCAGAGTAAAGACATATACGTACGCATTGGAAACTCTTTACGAGAAGAAATAACGTATAGTACAAAATTAGCTTGTATCTCCAAAACTACACGTTGTATCTCGAAAAGAATTGTTGTGGCGTGTACGTCTTAACATGTAGCATCTAAAGAGAACCAAAAGGAGAATTTTCTTTCGTCAAAATTTTTCAGAAAATCACGTTTTAAGGAAATCCCGCATCGTGCGAAATTATCTTGTTTTTCCTAAACAACACGTTGCAAGTCGAAAAGCTTTCATGTTGCGTGTATGTCTAAGTGTGTAGCCTCAAAAGAGAAGGCACAGGACAGTTTTCTCTCGAAAGGATATGTAAGAATACCACTTCATAAGGAAATACAGTTTTGCAGAGTAAAGACATATACGTACGCATTGGAAACTCTTTACGAGAAGAAATAACGCATAGTACAAAATTAGCTTGTATCTCCAAAACTACACGTTGTATCTCGAAAAGAATTGTTGTGGCGTGTACGTCTTAACATGTAGCATCTAAAGAGAACCAAAAGGAGAATTTTCTTTCGTCAAAATTTTTCAGAAAATCACGTTTTAAGGAAATCCCGCATCGTGCGAAATTATCTTGTTTTTCCTAAACAACACGTTGTAAGTCGAAAAGCTTTCATGTTGCGTGTATGTCTAAGTGTGTAGCCTCAAAAGAGAAGGCACAGGACAGTTTTCTCTCGAAAGGATATGTAAGAATACCACTTCATAAGGAAATACAGTGTTGCAGAGTAAAGACATATACGTACGCATTGGAAACTCTATACGAGAAGAAATAACGCATAGTACAAAATTAGCTTGTATCTCCAAAACTACACGTTGTATCTCGAAAAGAATTGTTGTGGGGTGTACGTCTTAACATGTAGCATCTAAAGAGAACCAAAAGGAGAATTTTCTTTCGTCAAAATTTTTCAGAAAATCACGTTTTAAGGAAATCCCGCATCGTGCGAAATTATCTTGTTTTTCCTAAACAACACGTTGTAAGTCGAAAAGCTTTCATGTTGCGTGTATGTCTACGTGTGTAGCCTCAAAAGAGAAGGCACAGGACAGTTTTCTCTCGAAAGGATATGTAAGAATACCACTTCATAAGGAAATACAGTTTTGCAGAGTAAAGTCATATACGTACGCATTGGAAACTCTTTACAAAAAGAAGTAACGCATAGTACAAAATTAGCTTGTATCTCCAAAACTACACGTTGTATCTCGAAAAGAATTGTTGTGGCGTGTACGTCTTAACATGTAGCATCTAAAGAGAACCAAAAGGAGAATTTTCTTTCGTCAAAATTTTTCAGAAAATCACGTTTTAAGTAAATCCCGCATCGTGCAAAATTATCTTGTTTTTCCTAAACAACAAGTTGTAAGTCGAAAAGCTTTCATGTTGCGTGTATGTCTAAGTGTGTAGCCTCAAAAGAGAAGGCACAGGACAGTTTTCTCTCGAAAGAATATTGTAGAATACCCCGTTATAAGGAAGTACAATTTTGGAGAGTAAAGACAAATACGTACGTATTGGAAACTCTTGACGAGAAGAAATAACGCATAGTACAAAATTAGCTTGTATCTCCAAAACTACACGTTGTAACTCGAAAAGAATTGTTGTGGCCTGTACGTCTTAACATGTAGCATCTAAAGAGAACCAAAAGGAGAATTTTCTTTCGTCAAAATTTTTCAGAAAATCACGTTTTAAGGAAATCCCGCATCGTGCGAAATTATCTTGTTTTTCCTAAACAACACGTTGTAATTCGAAAAGCATTCATGTTGCGTGTATGTCTAAGTGTGTAGCCTCAAAAGAGAAGGCACAGGACAGTTTTCTCTCGAAAGGATATGTAAGAATACCACTTCATAAGGAAATACAGTTTTGCAGAGTAAAGACATATAGGTACGCATTGGAAACTCTTTACGAGAAGAAATAACGCATAGTACAAAATTAGCTTGTATCTCCAAAACTACACGTTGTATCTCGAAAAGAATTGTTGTGGCATGTACGTCTTAACATGTAGCATCTAAAGAGAACCAAAAGGAGAATTTTCTTTCGTCAAAATTTTTCAGAAAATCACGTTTTAAGGAAATCCCGCATCGTGCGAAATTATCTTGTTTTTCCTAAACAACACGTTGTAAGTCGAAAAGCTTTCATGTTGCGTGTATGTCTAAGTGTGTAGCCTCAAAAGAGAAGGCACAGGACAGTTTTCTCTCGAAAGGATATGTAAGAATACCACTTCATAAGGAAATACAGTTTTGCAGAGTAAAGACATATACGTACGCATTGGAAACTCTTTACGAGAATAAATAACGCATAGTACAAAATTAGCTTGTATCTCCAAAACTACACGTTGTATCTCGAAAAGAATTGTTGTGGCGTGTACGTCTTAACATGTAGCATCTAAAGAGAACCAAAAGGAGAATTTTCTTTCGTCAAAATTTTTCAGAAAATCACGTTTTAAGGAAATCCCGCATCGTGCGAAATTATCTTGTTTTTCCTAAACAACACGTTGTAATTCGAAAAGCATTCATGTTGCGTGTATGTCTAAGTGTGTAGCCTCAAAAGAGAAGGCACAGGACAGTTTTCTCTCGAAAGGATATGTAAGAATACCACTTCATAAGGAAATACAGTTTTGCAGAGTAAAGACATACACGTACGCATTGGAAACTCTTTACGAGAAGAAATAACGCATAGTACAAAATTAGCTTGTATCTCCAAAACTACACGTTGTATCTCGAAAAGAATTGTTGTGGCGTGTACGTCTTAACATGTAGCATCTAAAGAGAACCAAAAGGAGAATTTTCTTTCGTCAAAATTTTTCAGAAAATCACGTTTTAAGGAAATCCCGCATCGTGCGAAATTATCTTGTTTTTCCTAAACAACACGTTGTAAGTCGAAAAGCTTTCATGTTGCGTGTATGTCTAAGTGTGTAGCCTCAAAAGAGAAGGCACAGGACAGTTTTCTCTCGAAAGGATATGTAAGAATACCACTTCATAAGGAAATACAGTTTTGCAGAGTAAAGACATATACGTACGCATTGGAAACTCTTTACGAGAAGAAATAACGCATAGTACAAAATTAGCTTGTATCTCCAAAACTACACGTTGTATCTCGAAAAGAATTGTTGTGGCGTGTACGTCTTAACATGTAGCATCTAAAGAGAACCAAAAGGAGAATTTTCTTTCGTCAAAATTTTTCAGAAAATCACGTTTAAGGAAATCCCGCATCGTGCGAAATTATCTTGTTTTTCCTAAACAACACGTTGTAAGTCGAAAAGCTTTCATGTTGCGTGTATGTCTAAGTGTGTAGCCTCAAAAGAGAAGGCACAGGACAGTTTTCTCTCGAAAGGATATGTAAGAATACCACTTCATAAGGAAATACAGTTTTGCAGAGTAAAGACATATACGTACGCATTGGAAACTCTTTACGAGAAGAAATAACGCATCGTACAAAATTAGCTTGTATCTCCAAAACTACACGTTGTATCTCGAAAAGAATTGTTGTGGCGTGTACGTCTTAACATGTAGCATCTAAAGAGAACCAAAAGGAGAATTTTCTTTCGTCAAAATTTTTCAGAAAATCACGTTTTAAGGAAATCCCGCATCGTGCGAAATTATCTTGTTTTTCCTAAACAACACGTTGTAAGTCGAAAAGCTTTCATGTTGCGTGTATGTCTAAGTGTGTAGCCTCAAAAGAGAAGGCACAGGACAGTTTTCTCTCGAAAGGATATGTAAGAATACCACTTCATAAGGAAATACAGTTTTGCAGAGTAAAGACATATACGTACGCATTGGAAACTCTTTACGAGAAGAAATAACGCATAGTACAAAATTAGCTTGTATCTCCAAAACTACACGTTGTATCTCGAAAAGAATTGTTGTGGCGTGTACGTCTTAACATGTAGCATCTAAAGAGAACCAAAAGGAGAATTTTCTTTCGTCAAAATTTTTCAGAAAATCACGTTTTAAGGAAATCCCGCATCGTGCGAAATTATCTTGTTTTTCCTAAACAACACGTTGTAAGTCGAAAAGCTTTCATGTTGCGTGTATGTCTAAGTGTGTAGCCTCAAAAGAGAAGGCACAGGACAGTTTTCTCTCGAAAGGATATGTAAGAATACCACTTCATAAGGAAATACAGTTTTGCAGAGTAAAGACATATACGTACGCATTGGAAACTCTTTACGAGAAGAAATAACGCATAGTACAAAATTAGCTTGTATCTCCAAAACTACACGTTGTATCTCGAAAAGAATTGTTGTGGCGTGTACGTCTTAACATGGAGCATCTAAAGAGAACCAAAAGGAGAATTTTCTTTCGTCAAAATTTTTCAGAAAATCACGTTTTAAGGAAATCCCGCATCGTGCGAAATTATCTCGTTTTTCCTAAACAACACGTTGTAAGTCGAAAAGCTTTCATGTTGCGTGTATGTCTAAGTGTGTAGCCTCAAAAGAGAAGGCACAGGACAGTTTTCTCTCGAAAGGATATGTAAGAATACCACTTCATAAGGAAATACAGTTTTGCAGAGTAAAGACATATACGTACGCATTGGAAACTCTTTACGAGAAGAAATAACGCATAGTACAAAATTAGCTTGTATCTCCAAAACTACACGTTGTATCTCGAAAAGAATTGTTGTGGCGTGTACGTCTTAACATGTAGCATCTAAAGAGAACCAAAAGGAGAATTTTCTTTCGTCAAAATTTTTCAGAAAATCACGTTTTAAGGAAATCCCGCATCGTGCGAAATTATCTTGTTTTTCCTAAACAACACGTTGTAAGTCGAAAAGCTTTCATGTTGCGTGTATGTCTAAGTGTGTAGCCTCAAAAGAGAAGGCACAGGACAGTTTTCTCTCGAAAGGATATGTAAGAATACCACTTCATAAGGAAATACAGTTTTGCAGAGTAAAGACATATACGTACGCATTGGAAACTCTTTACGAGAAGAAATAACGCATAGTACAAAATTAGCTTGTATCTCCAAAACTACACGTTGTATCTCGAAAAGAATTGTTGTGGCGTGTACGTCTTAACATGTAGCATCTAAAGAGAACCAAAAGGAGAATTTTCTTTCGTCAAAATTTTTCAGAAAATCACGTTTTAAGTAAATCCCGGATCGTGCGAAATTATCTTGTTTTTCCTAAACAACAAGTTGTAAGTCGAAAAGCTTTCATGTTGCGTGTATGTCTAAGTGTGTAGCCTCAAAAGAGAAGGCACAGGACAGTTTTCTCTCGAAAGAATATTGTAGAATACCCCGTTATAAGGAAGTACAATTTTGGAGAGTAAAGACAAATACGTACGTATTGGAAACTCTTGACGAGAAGAAATAACGCATAGTACAAAATTAGCTTGTATCTCCAAAACTACATGTTGTAACTCGAAAAGAATTGTTGTGGCGTGTACGTCTTAACATGTAGCATCTAAAGAGAACCAAAAGGAGAATTTTCTTTCGTCAAAATTTTTCAGAAAATCACGTTTTAAGGAAATCCCGCATCGTGCGAAATTATCTTGTTTTTCCTAAACAACACGTTGTAAGTCGAAAAGCTTTCATGTTGCGTGTATGTCTACGTGTGTAGCCTCAAAAGAGAAGGCACAGGACAGTTTTCTCTCGAAAGGATATGTAAGAATACCACTTCATAAGGAAATACAGTTTTGCAGAGTAAAGACATATACGTACGCATTGGAAACTCTTTACGAGAAGAAATAACGCATAGTACAAAATTAGCTTGTATCTCCAAAACTACACGTTGTATCTCGAAAAGAATTGTTGTGGCGTGTACGTCTTAACATGTAGCATCTAAAGAGAACCAAAAGGAGAATTTTCTTTCGTCAAAATTTTTCAGAAAATCACGTTTTAAGGAAATCCCGCATCGTGCGAAATTATCTTGTTTTTCCTAAACAACACGTTGTAAGTCGAAAAGCTTTCATGTTGCGTGTATGTCTAAGTGTGTAGCCTCAAAAGAGAAGGCACAGGACAGTTTTCTCTCGAAAGGATATGTAAGAATACCACTTCATAAGGAAATACAGTGTTGCAGAGTAAAGACATATACGTACGCATTGGAAACTCTTTACGAGAAGAAATAACGCATAGTACAAAATTAGCTTGTATCTCCAAAACTACACGTTGTATCTCGAAATGAATTGTTGTGGCGTGTACGTCTTAACATGTAGCATCTAAAGAGAACCAAAAGGAGAATTTTCTTTCGTCAAAATTTTTCAGAAAATCACGTTTTAAGGAAATCCCGCATCGTGCGAAATTATCTTGTTTTTCCTAAACAACACGTTGTAAGTCGAAAAGCTTTCATGTTGCGTGTATGTCTAAGTGTGTAGCCTCAAAAGAGAAGGCACAGGACAGTTTTCTCTCGAAAGGATATGTAAGAATACCACTTCATAAGGAAATACAGTTTTGCAGAGTAAAGACATATACGTACGCATTGGAAACTCTTTACTAGAAGAAATAACGCATAGTACAAAATTAGCTTGTATCTCCAAAACTACACGTTGTATCTCGAAAAGAATTGTTGTGGCGTGTACGTCTTAACATGTAGCATCTAAAGAGAACCAAAAGGAGAATTTTCTTTCGTCAAAATTTTTCAGAAAATCACGTTTTAAGGAAATCCCGCATCGTGCGAAATTATCTTGTTTTTCCTAAACAACACGTTGTAAGTCGAAAAGCTTTCATGTTGCGTGTATGTCTAAGTGTGTAGCCTCAAAAGAGAAGGCACAGGACAGTTTTCTCTCGAAAGGATATGTAAGAATACCACTTCATAAGGAAATACAGTTTTGCAGAGTAAAGACATATACGTACGCATTGGAAACTCTTTACGAGAAGAAATAACGCATAGTACAAAATTAGCTTGTATCTCCAAAACTACACGTTGTATCTCGAAAAGAATTGTTGTGGCGTGTACGTCTTAACATGTAGCATCTAAAGAGAACCAAAAGGAGAATTTTCTTTCGTCAAAATTTTTCAGAAAATCACGTTTTAAGGAAATCCCGCATCGTGCGAAATTATCTTGTTTTTCCTAAACAACACGTTGTAAGTCGAAAAGCTTTCATGTTGCGTGTATGTCTAAGTGTGTAGCCTCAAAAGAGAAGGCACAGGACAGTTTTCTCTCGAAAGGATATGTAAGAATACCACTTCATAAGGAAATACAGTTTTGCAGAGTAAAGACATATACGTACGCATTGGAAACTCTTTACGAGAAGAAATAACGCATAGTACAAAATTAGCTTGTATCTCCAAAACTACACGTTGTATCTCGAAAAGAATTGTTGTGGCGTGTTCGTCTTAACATGTAGCATCTAAAGAGAACCAAAAGGAGAATTTTCTTTCGTCAAAATTTTTCAGAAAATCACGTTTTAAGGAAATCCCGCATCGTGCAAAATTATCTTGTTTTTCCTAAACAACACGTTGTAAGTCGAAAAGCTTTCATGTTGCGTGTATGTCTAAGTGTGTAGCCTCAAAAGAGAAGGCACAGGACAGTTTTCTCTCGAAAGGATATGTAAGAATACCACTTCATAAGGAAATACAGTTTTGCAGAGTAAAGACATATACGTACGCATTGGAAACTCTTTACGAGAAGAAATAACGCATAGTACAAAATTAGCTTGTATCTCCAAAACTACACGTTGTATCTCGAAAAGAATTGTTGTGGCGTGTACGTCTTAACATGGAGCATCTAAAGAGAACCAAAAGGAGAATTTTCTTTCGTCAAAATTTTTCAGAAAATCACGTTTTAAGGAAATCCCGCATCGTGCGAAATTATCTCGTTTTTCCTAAACAACACGTTGTAAGTCGAAAAGCTTTCATGTTGCGTGTATGTCTAAGTGTGTAGCCTCAAAAGAGAAGGCACAGGACAGTTTTCTCTCGAAAGGATATGTAAGAATACCACTTCATAAGGAAATACAGTTTTGCAGAGTAAAGACATATACGTACGCATTGGAAACTCTTTACGAGAAGAAATAACGCATAGTACAAAATTAGCTTGTATCTCCAAAACTACACGTTGTATCTCGAAAAGAATTGTTGTGGCGTGTACGTCTTAACATGTAGCATCTAAAGAGAACCAAAAGGAGAATTTTCTTTCGTCAAAATTTTTCAGAAAATCACGTTTTAAGGAAATCCCGCATCGTGCGAAATTATCTTGTTTTTCCTAAACAACACGTTGTAAGTCGAAAAGCTTTCATGTTGCGTGTATGTCTAAGTGTGTAGCCTCAAAAGAGAAGGCACAGGACAGTTTTCTCTCGAAAGGATATGTAAGAATACCACTTCATAAGGAAATACAGTTTTGCAGAGTAAAGACATATACGTACGCATTGGAAACTCTTTACGAGAAGAAATAACGCATAGTACAAAATTAGCTTGTATCTCCAAAACTACACGTTGTATCTCGAAAAGAATTGTTGTGGCGTGTACGTCTTAACATGTAGCATCTAAAGAGAACCAAAAGGAGAATTTTCTTTCGTCAAAATTTTTCAGAAAATCACGTTTTAAGTAAATCCCGGATCGTGCGAAATTATCTTGTTTTTCCTAAACAACAAGTTGTAAGTCGAAAAGCTTTCATGTTGCGTGTATGTCTAAGTGTGTAGCCTCAAAAGAGAAGGCACAGGACAGTTTTCTCTCGAAAGAATATTGTAGAATACCCCGTTATAAGGAAGTACAATTTTGGAGAGTAAAGACAAATACGTACGTATTGGAAACTCTTGACGAGAAGAAATAACGCATAGTACAAAATTAGCTTGTATCTCCAAAACTACATGTTGTAACTCGAAAAGAATTGTTGTGGCGTGTACGTCTTAACATGTAGCATCTAAAGAGAACCAAAAGGAGAATTTTCTTTCGTCAAAATTTTTCAGAAAATCACGTTTTAAGGAAATCCCGCATCGTGCGAAATTATCTTGTTTTTCCTAAACAACACGTTGTAAGTCGAAAAGCTTTCATGTTGCGTGTATGTCTACGTGTGTAGCCTCAAAAGAGAAGGCACAGGACAGTTTTCTCTCGAAAGGATATGTAAGAATACCACTTCATAAGGAAATACAGTTTTGCAGAGTAAAGACATATACGTACGCATTGGAAACTCTTTACGAGAAGAAATAACGCATAGTACAAAATTAGCTTGTATCTCCAAAACTACACGTTGTATCTCGAAAAGAATTGTTGTGGCGTGTACGTCTTAACATGTAGCATCTAAAGAGAACCAAAAGGAGAATTTTCTTTCGTCAAAATTTTTCAGAAAATCACGTTTTAAGGAAATCCCGCATCGTGCGAAATTATCTTGTTTTTCCTAAACAACACGTTGTAAGTCGAAAAGCTTTCATGTTGCGTGTATGTCTAAGTGTGTAGCCTCAAAAGAGAAGGCACAGGACAGTTTTCTCTCGAAAGGATATGTAAGAATACCACTTCATAAGGAAATACAGTGTTGCAGAGTAAAGACATATACGTACGCATTGGAAACTCTTTACGAGAAGAAATAACGCATAGTACAAAATTAGCTTGTATCTCCAAAACTACACGTTGTATCTCGAAATGAATTGTTGTGGCGTGTACGTCTTAACATGTAGCATCTAAAGAGAACCAAAAGGAGAATTTTCTTTCGTCAAAATTTTTCAGAAAATCACGTTTTAAGGAAATCCCGCATCGTGCGAAATTATCTTGTTTTTCCTAAACAACACGTTGTAAGTCGAAAAGCTTTCATGTTGCGTGTATGTCTAAGTGTGTAGCCTCAAAAGAGAAGGCACAGGACAGTTTTCTCTCGAAAGGATATGTAAGAATACCACTTCATAAGGAAATACAGTTTTGCAGAGTAAAGACATATACGTACGCATTGGAAACTCTTTACTAGAAGAAATAACGCATAGTACAAAATTAGCTTGTATCTCCAAAACTACACGTTGTATCTCGAAAAGAATTGTTGTGGCGTGTACGTCTTAACATGTAGCATCTAAAGAGAACCAAAAGGAGAATTTTCTTTCGTCAAAATTTTTCAGAAAATCACGTTTTAAGGAAATCCCGCATCGTGCGAAATTATCTTGTTTTTCCTAAACAACACGTTGTAAGTCGAAAAGCTTTCATGTTGCGTGTATGTCTAAGTGTGTAGCCTCAAAAGAGAAGGCACAGGACAGTTTTCTCTCGAAAGGATATGTAAGAATACCACTTCATAAGGAAATACAGTTTTGCAGAGTAAAGACATATACGTACGCATTGGAAACTCTTTACGAGAAGAAATAACGCATAGTACAAAATTAGCTTGTATCTCCAAAACTACACGTTGTATCTCGAAAAGAATTGTTGTGGCGTGTACGTCTTAACATGTAGCATCTAAAGAGAACCAAAAGGAGAATTTTCTTTCGTCAAAATTTTTCAGAAAATCACGTTTTAAGGAAATCCCGCATCGTGCGAAATTATCTTGTTTTTCCTAAACAACACGTTGTAAGTCGAAAAGCTTTCATGTTGCGTGTATGTCTAAGTGTGTAGCCTCAAAAGAGAAGGCACAGGACAGTTTTCTCTCGAAAGGATATGTAAGAATACCACTTCATAAGGAAATACAGTTTTGCAGAGTAAAGACATATACGTACGCATTGGAAACTCTTTACGAGAAGAAATAACGCATAGTACAAAATTAGCTTGTATCTCCAAAACTACACGTTGTATCTCGAAAAGAATTGTTGTGGCGTGTTCGTCTTAACATGTAGCATCTAAAGAGAACCAAAAGGAGAATTTTCTTTCGTCAAAATTTTTCAGAAAATCACGTTTTAAGGAAATCCCGCATCGTGCAAAATTATCTTGTTTTTCCTAAACAACACGTTGTAAGTCGAAAAGCTTTCATGTTGCGTGTATGTCTAAGTGTGTAGCCTCAAAAGAGAAGGCACAGGACAGTTTTCTCTCGAAAGGATATGTAAGAATACCACTTCATAAGGAAATACAGTTTTGCAGAGTAAAGACATATACGTACGCATTGGAAACTCTTTACGAGAAGAAATAACGCATAGTACAAAATTAGCTTGTATCTCCAAAACTACACGTTGTATCTCGAAAAGAATTGTTGTGGCGTGTACGTCTTAACATGTAGCATCGAAAGAGAACCAAAAGGAGAATTTTCTTTCGTCAAAATTTTTCAGAAAATCACGTTTTAAGGAAATCCCGCATCGTGCGAAATTATCTTGTTTTTCCTAAACAACACGTTGTAAGTCGAAAAGCTTTCATGTTGCGTGTATGTCTAAGTGTGTAGCCTCAAAAGAGAAGGCACAGGACAGTTTTCTCTCGAAAGGATATGTAAGAATACCACTTCATAAGGAAATACAGTTTTGCAGAGTAAAGACATATACGTACGCATTGGAAACTCTTTACGAGAAGAAATAACGCATAGTACAAAATTAGCTTGTATCTCCAAAACTACACGTTGTATCTCGAAAAGAATTGTTGTGGCGTGTACGTCTTAACATGTAGCATCTAAAGAGAACCAAAAGGAGAATTTTTTTTCGTCAAAATTTTTCAGAAAATCACGTTTTAAGGAAATCCCGCATCGTGCGAAATTATCTTGTTTTTCCTAAACAACACGTTGTAAGTCGAAAAGCTTTCATGTTGCGTGTATGTCTAAGTGTGTAGCCTCAAAAGAGAAGGCACAGGACAGTTTTCTCTCGAAAGGATATGTAAGAATACCACTTCATAAGGAAATACAGTTTTGCAGAGTAAAGACATATACGTACGCATTGGAAACTCTTTACGAGAAGAAATAACGCATAGTACAAAATTAGCTTGTATCTCCAAAACTACACGTTGTATCTCGAAAAGAATTGTTGTGGCGTGTTCGTCTAAACATGTAGCATCTAAAGAGAACCAAAAGGAGAATTTTCTTTCGTCAAAATTTTTCAGAAAATCACGTTTTAAGGAAATCCCGCATCGTGCAAAATTATCTTGTTTTTCCTAAACAACACGTTGTAAGTCGAAAAGCTTTCATGTTGCGTGTATGTCTAAGTGTGTAGCCTCAAAAGAGAAGGCACAGGACAGTTTTCTCTCGAAAGGATATGTAAGAATACCACTTCATAAGGAAATACAGTTTTGCAGAGTAAAGACATATACGTACGCATTGGAAACTCTTTACGAGAAGAAATAACGCATAGTACAAAATTAGCTTGTATCTCCAAAACTACACGTTGTATCTCGAAAAGAATTGTTGTGGCGTGTACGTCTTAACATGTAGCATCGAAAGAGAACCAAAAGGAGAATTTTCTTTCGTCAAAATTTTTCAGAAAATCACGTTTTAAGGAAATCCCGCATCGTGCGAAATTATCTTGTTTTTCCTAAACAACACGTTGTAAGTCGAAAAGCTTTCATGTTGCGTGTATGTCTAAGTGTGTAGCCTCAAAAGAGAAGGCACAGGACAGTTTTCTCTCGAAAGGATATGTAAGAATACCACTTCATAAGGAAATACAGTTTTGCAGAGTAAAGACATATACGTACGCATTGGAAACTCTTTACGAGAAGAAATAACGCATAGTACAAAATTAGCTTGTATCTCCAAAACTACACGTTGTATCTCGAAAAGAATTGTTGTGGCGTGTACGTCTTAACATGTAGCATCTAAAGAGAACCAAAAGGAGAATTTTCTTTCGTCAAAATTTTTCAGAAAATCACGTTTTAAGGAAATCCCGCATCGTGCGAAATTATCTTGTTTTTCCTAAACAACACGTTGTAAGTCGAAAAGCTTTCATGTTGCGTGTATGTCTAAGTGTGTAGCCTCAAAAGAGAAGGCACAGGACAGTTTTCTCTCGAAAGGATATGTAAGAATACCACTTCATAAGGAAATACAGTTTTGCAGAGTAAAGACATATACGTACGCATTGGAAACTCTTTACGAGAAGAAATAACGCATCGTACAAAATTAGCTTGTATCTCCAAAACTACACGTTGTATCTCGAAAAGAATTGTTGTGGCGTGTACGTCTTAACATGTAGCATCTAAAGAGAACCAAAAGGAGAATTTTCTTTCGTCAAAATTTTTCAGAAAATCACGTTTTAAGGAAATCCCGCATCGTGCGAAATTATCTTGTTTTTCCTAAACAACACGTTGTAAGTCGAAAAGCTTTCATGTTGCGTGTATGTCTAAGTGTGTAGCCTCAAAAGAGAAGGCACAGGACAGTTTTCTCTCGAAAGGATATGTAAGAATACCACTTCATAAGGAAATACAGTTTTGCAGAGTAAAGACATATACGTACGCATTGGAAACTCTTTACGAGAAGAAATAACGCATAGTACAAAATTAGCTTGTATCTCCAAAACTACACGTTGTATCTCGAAAAGAATTGTTGTGGCGTGTACGTCTTAACATGTAGCATCTAAAGAGAACCAAAAGGAGAATTTTCTTTCGTCAAAATTTTTCAGAAAATCACGTTTTAAGGAAATCCCGCATCGTGCGAAATTATCTTGTTTTTCCTAAACAACACGTTGTAAGTTGAAAAGCTTTCATGTTGCGTGTATGTCTAAGTGTGTAGCCTCAAAAGAGAAGGCACAGGACAGTTTTCTCTCGAAAGGATATGTAAGAATACCACTTCATAAGGAAATACAGTTTTGCAGAGTAAAGACATATACGTACGCATTGGAAACTCTTTACGAGAAGAAATAACGCATAGTACAAAATTAGCTTGTATCTCCAAAACTACACGTTGTATCTCGAGAAGAATTGTTGTGGCGTGTACGTCTTAACATGTAGCATCTAAAGAGAACCAAAAGGAGAATTTTCTTTCGTCAAAATTTTTCAGAAAATCACGTTTTAAGGAAATCCCGCATCGTGCGAAATTATCTTGTTTTTCCTAAACAACACGTTGTAAGTCGAAAAGCTTTCATGTTGCGTGTATGTCTAAGTGTGTAGCCTCAAAAGAGAAGGCACAGGACAGTTTTCTCTCGAAAGGATATGTAAGAATACCACTTCATAAGGAAATACAGTTTTGCAGAGTAAAGACATATACGTACGCATTGGAAACTCTTTACGAGAAGAAATAACGCATAGTACAAAATTAGCTTGTATCTCCAAAACTACACGTTGTATCTCGAAAAGAATTGTTGTGGCGTGTACGTCTTAACATGTAGCATCTAAAGAGAACCAAAAGGAGAATTTTCTTTCGTCAAAATTTTTCAGAAAATCACGTTTTAAGGAAATCCCGCATCGTGCGAAATTATCTTGTTTTTCCTAAACAACACGTCGAAAAGCTTTCATGTTGCGTGTATGTCTAAGTGTGTAGCCTCAAAATAGAAGGCACAGGACAGTTTTCTCTCAAAAGAATATGTAAGAATACCACTTCATAAGGAAATACAGTTTTGCAGAGTAAAGACATATACGTACGCATTGGAAACTCTTTACGAGAAGAAATAACGCATAGTACAAAATTAGCTTGTATCTCCAAAACTACACGTTGTATCTCGAAAAGAATTGTTGTGGCGTGTACGTCTTAACATGTAGCATCTAAAGAGAACCAAAAGGAGAATTTTCTTTCGTCAAAATTTTTCAGAAAATCACGTTTTAAGGAAATCCCGCATCGTGCGAAATTATCTTGTTTTTCCTAAACAACACGTTGTAAGTCGAAAAGCTTTCATGTTGCGTGTATGTCTAAGTGTGTAGCCTCAAAAGAGAAGGCACAGGACAGTTTTCTCTCGAAAGGATATGTAAGAATACCACTTCATAAGGAAATACAGTTTTGCAGAGTAAAGACATATACGTACGCATTGGAAACTCTTTACGAGAAGAAATAACGCATCGTACAAAATTAGCTTGTATCTCCAAAACTACACGTTGTATCTCGAAAAGAATTGTTGTGGCGTGTACGTCTTAACATGTAGCATCTAAAGAGAACCAAAAGGAGAATTTTCTTTCGTCAAAATTTTTCAGAAAATCACGTTTTAAGGAAATCCCGCATCGTGCGAAATTATCTTGTTTTTCCTAAACAACACGTTGTAAGTCGAAAAGCTTTCATGTTGCGTGTATGTCTAAGTGTGTAGCCTCAAAAGAGAAGGCACAGGACAGTTTTCTCTCGAAAGGATATGTAAGAATACCACTTCATAAGGAAATACAGTTTTGCAGAGTAAAGACATATACGTACGCATTGGAAACTCTTTACGAGAAGAAATAACGCATAGTACAAAATTAGCTTGTATCTCCAAAACTACACGTTGTATCTCGAAAAGAATTGTTGTGGCGTGTTCGTCTTAACATGTAGCATCTAAAGAGAACCAAAAGGAGAATTTTATTTCGTCAAAATTTTTCAGAAAATCACGTTTTAAGGAAATCCCGCATCGTGCGAAATTATCTTGTTTTTCCTAAACAACACGTTGTAAGTCGAAAAGCTTTCATGTTGCGTGTATGTCTAAGTGTGTAGCCTCAAAAGAGAAGGCACAGGACAGTTTTCTCTCGAAAGGATATGTAAGAATACCACTTCATAAGGAAATACAGTTTTGCAGAGTAAAGACATATACGTACGCATTGGAAACTCTTTACGAGAAGAAATAACGCATAGTACAAAATTAGCTTGTATCTCCAAAACTACACGTTGTATCTCGAAAAGAATTGTTGTGGCGTGTACGTCTTAACATTTAGCATCTAAAGAGAACCAAAAGGAGAATTTTCTTTCGTCAAAATTTTTCAGAAAATCACGTTTTAAGGAAATCCCGCATCGTGCGAAATTATCTTGTTTTTCCTAAACAACACGTTGTAAGTCGAAAAGCTTTCATGTTGCGTGTATGTCTAAGTGTGTAGCCTCAAAAGAGAAGGCACAGGACAGTTTTCTCTCGAAAGGATATGTAAGAATACCACTTCATAAGGAAATACAGTTTTGCAGAGTAAAGACATATACGTACGCATTGGAAACTCTTTACGAGAAGAAATAACGCATAGTACAAAATTAGCTTGTATCTCCAAAACTACACGTTGTAACTCGAAAAGAATTGTTGTGGCGTGTACGTCTTAACATGTAGCATCTAAAGAGAACCAAAAGGAGAATTTTCTTTCGTCAAAATTTTTCAGAAAATCACGTTTTAAGGAAATCCCGCATCGTGCGAAATTATCTTGTTTTTCCTAAACAACACGTCGAAAAGCTTTCATGTTGCGTGTATGTCTAAGTGTGTAGCCTCAAAAGAGAAGGCACAGGACAGTTTTCTCTCAAAAGGATATGTAAGAATACCACTTCATAAGGAAATACAGTTTTGCAGAGTAAAGACATATACGTACGCATTGGAAACTCTTTACGAGAAGAAATAACGCATAGTACAAAATTAGCTTGTATCTCCAAAACTACACGTTGTATCTCGAAAAGAATTGTTGTGGCGTGTATGTCTTAACATGTAGCATCTAAAGAGAACCAAAAGGAGAATTTTCTTTCGTCAAAATTTTTCAGAAAATCACGTTTTAAGGAAATCCCGCATCGTGCGAAATTATCTTGTTTTTCCTAAACAACACGTTGTAAGTCGAAAAGCTTTCATGTTGCGTGTATGTCTAAGTGTGTAGCCTCAAAAGAGAAGGCACAGGACAGTTTTCTCTCGAAAGGATATGTAAGAATACCACTTCATAAGGAAATACAGTTTTGCAGAGTAAAGACATATACGTACGCATTGGAAACTCTTTACGAGAAGAAATAACGCATCGTACAAAATTAGCTTGTATCTCCAAAACTACACGTTGTATCTCGAAAAGAATTGTTGTGGCGTGTACGTCTTAACATGTAGCATCTAAAGAGAACCAAAAGGAGAATTTTCTTTCGTCAAAATTTTTCAGAAAATCACGTTTTAAGGAAATCCCGCATCGTGCGAAATTATCTTGTTTTTCCTAAACAACACGTTGTAAGTCGAAAAGCTTTCATGTTGCGTGTATGTCTAAGTGTGTAGCCTCAAAAGAGAAGGCACAGGACAGTTTTCTCTCGAAAGGATATGTAAGAATACCACTTCATAAGGAAATACAGTTTTGCAGAGTAAAGACATATACGTACGCATTGGAAACTCTTTACGAGAAGAAATAACGCATAGTACAAAATTAGCTTGTATCTCCAAAACTACACGTTGTATCTCGAAAAGAATTGTTGTGGCGTGTTCGTCTTAACATGTAGCATCTAAAGAGAACCAAAAGGAGAATTTTCTTTCGTCAAAATTTTTCAGAAAATCACGTTTTAAGGAAATCCTGCATCGTGCGAAATTATCTTGTTTTTCCTAAACAACACGTTGTAAGTCGAAAAGCTTTCATGTTGCGTGTATGTCTAAGTGTGTAGCCTCAAAAGAGAAGGCACAGGACAGTTTTCTCTCGAAAGGATATGTAAGAATACCACTTCATAAGGAAATACAGTTTTGCAGAGTAAAGACATATACGTACGCATTGGAAACTCTTTACGAGAAGAAATAACGCATAGTACAAAATTAGCTTGTATCTCCAAAACTACACGTTGTATCTCGAAAAGAAATTGTTGTGGCGTGTACGTCTTAACATGTAGCATCTAAAGAGAACCAAAAGGAGAATTTTCTTTCGTCAAAATTTTTCAGAAAATCACGTTTTAAGGAAATCCCGCATCGTGCGAAATTATCTTGTTTTTCCTAAACAACACGTCGAAAAGCTTTCATGTTGCGTGTATGTCTAAGTGTGTAGCCTCAAAAGAGAAGGCACAGGACAGTTTTCTCTCAAAAGGATATGTAAGAATACCACTTCATAAGGAAATACAGTTTTGCAGAGTAAAGACATATACGTACGCATTGGAAACTCTTTACGAGAAGAAATAACGCATAGTACAAAATTAGCTTGTATCTCCAAAACTACACGTTGTATCTCGAAAAGAATTGTTGTGGCGTGTATGTCTTAACATGTAGCATCTAAAGAGAACCAAAAGGAGAATTTTCTTTCGTCAAAATTTTTCAGAAAATCACGTTTTAAGGAAATCCCGCATCGTGCGAAATTATCTTGTTTTTCCTAAACAACACGTTGTAAGTCGAAAAGCTTTCATGTTGCGTGTATGTCTAAGTGTGTAGCCTCAAAAGAGAAGGCACAGGACAGTTTTCTCTCGAAAGGATATGTAAGAATACCACTTCATAAGGAAATACAGTTTTGCAGAGTAAAGACATATACGTACGCATTGGAAACTCTTTACGAGAAGAAATAACGCATCGTACAAAATTAGCTTGTATCTCCAAAACTACACGTTGTATCTCGAAAAGAATTGTTGTGGCGTGTACGTCTTAACATGTAGCATCTAAAGAGAACCAAAAGGAGAATTTTCTTTCGTCAAAATTTTTCAGAAAATCACGTTTTAAGGAAATCCCGCATCGTGCGAAATTATCTTGTTTTTCCTAAACAACACGTTGTAAGTCGAAAAGCTTTCATGTTGCGTGTATGTCTAAGTGTGTAGCCTCAAAAGAGAAGGCACAGGACAGTTTTCTCTCGAAAGGATATGTAAGAATACCACTTCATAAGGAAATACAGTTTTGCAGAGTAAAGACATATACGTACGCATTGGAAACTCTTTACGAGAAGAAATAACGCATAGTACAAAATTAGCTTGTATCTCCAAAACTACACGTTGTATCTCGAAAAGAATTGTTGTGGCGTGTTCGTCTTAACATGTAGCATCTAAAGAGAACCAAAAGGAGAATTTTCTTTCGTCAAAATTTTTCAGAAAATCACGTTTTAAGGAAATCCCGCATCGTGCGAAATTATCTTGTTTTTCCTAAACAACACGTTGTAAGTCGAAAAGCTTTCATGTTGCGTGTATGTCTAAGTGTGTAGCCTCAAAAGAGAAGGCACAGGACAGTTTTCTCTCGAAAGGATATGTAAGAATACCACTTCATAAGGAAATACAGTTTTGCAGAGTAAAGACATATACGTACGCATTGGAAACTCTTTACGAGAAGAAATAACGCATAGTACAAAATTAGCTTGTATCTCCAAAACTACACGTTGTATCTCGAAAGAATTGTTGTGGCGTGTACGTCTTAACATGTAGCATCTAAAGAGAACCAAAAGGAGAATTTTCTTTCGTCAAAATTTTTCAGAAAATCACGTTTTAAGGAAATCCCGCATCGTGCGAAATTATCTTGTTTTTCCTAAACAACACGTTGTAAGTCGAAAAGCTTTCATGTTGCGTGTATGTCTAAGTGTGTAGCCTCAAAAGAGAAGGCACAGGACAGTTTTCTCTCGAAAGGATATGTAAGAATACCACTTCATAAGGAAATACAGTTTTGCAGAGTAAAGACATATACGTACGCATTGGAAACTCTTTACGAGAAGAAATAACGCATAGTACAAAATTAGCTTGTATCTCCAAAACTACACGTTGTATCTCGAAAGAATTGTTGTGGCATGTTCGTCTTAACATGTAGGATCTAAAGAGAACCAAAAGGAGAATTTTCTTTCGTCAAAATTTTTCAGAAAATCACGTTTTAAGGAAATCCCGCATCGTGCGAAATTATCTTGTTTTTCCTAAACAACACGTTGTAAGTCGAAAAGCTTTCATGTTGCTTGTATGTCTAAGTGTGTAGCCTCAAAAGAGAAGGCACAGGACAGTTTTCTCTCGAAAGGATATGTAAGAATACCACTTCATAAGGAAATACAGTTTTGCAGAGTAAAGACATATACGTACGCATTGGAAACTCTTTACAAGAAGAAATAACGCATCGTACAAAATTAGCTTGTATCTCCAAAACTACACGTTGTATCTCGAAAAGAATTGTTATGGCGTGTACGTCTTAACATGTAGCATCTAAAGAGAACCAAAAGGAGAATTTTCTTTCGTCAAAATTTTTCAGAAAATCACTATTTAAGGAAATCCCGCATCGTGCGAAATTATCTTGTTTTTCCTAAACAACACGTTGTAAGTCGAAAAGCTTTCATGTTGCGTGTATGTCTAAGTGTGTAGCCTCAAAAGAGAAGGCACAGGACAGTTTTCTCTCGAAAGGATATGTAAGAATACCACTTCATAAGGAAATACAGTTTTGCAGAGTAAAGACATATACGTACGCATTGGAAACTCTTTACGAGAAGAAATAACGCATAGTACAAAATTAGCTTGTATCTCCAAAACTACACGTTGTATCTTGAAAAGAATTGTTGTGGCGTGTACGTCGTAACATGTAGCATCTAAAGAGAACCAAAAGGAGAATTTTCTTTCGTCAAAATTTTTCAGAAAATCAAGTTTTAAGGAAATCCCGCATCGTGCGAAATTATCTTGTTTTCCCTAAACAACACATTGTAAGTCGAAAAGCTTTCATGTTGCGTGTATGTCTAAGTGTGTAGCCTCAAAAGAGAAGGCACAGGACAGTTTTCTCTCGAAAGGATATGTAAGAATACCACTTCATAAGGAAATACAGTTTTGCAGAGTAAAGACATATACGTACGCATTGGAAACTCTTTACGAGAAGAAATAACGCATAGTACAAAATTAGCTTGTATCTCCAAAACTACACGTTGTAACTCGAAAAGAATTGTTGTGGCGTGTACGTCTTAACATGTAGCATCTAAAGAGAACCAAAAGGAGAATTTTCTTTCGTCAAAATTTTTCAGAAAATCACGTTTTAAGGAAATCCCGCATCGTGCGAAATTATCTTGTTTTTCCTAAACAACACGTTGTAAGTCGAAAAGCTTTCATGTTGCGTGTATGTCTAAGTGTGTAGCCTCAAAAGAGAAGGCACAGGACAGTTTTCTCTCGAAAGGATATGTAAGAATACCACTTCATAAGGAAATACAGTTTTGCAGAGTAAAGACATATACATACGCATTGGAAACTCTTTACGAGAAGAAATAACGCATAGTACAAAATTAGCTTGTATCTCCAAAACTACACGTTGTATCTCGAAAAGAATTGTTGTGGCGTGTTCGTCTTAACATGTAGCATCTAAAGAGAACCAAAAGGAGAATTTTCTTTCGTCAAAATTTTTCAAAATATCACGTTTTAAGGAAATCCCGCATCGTGCGAAATTATCTTGTTTTTCCTAAACATCACGTTGTAAGTCGAAAAGCTTTCATGTTGCGTGTATGTCTAAGTGTGTAGCCTGAAAAGAGAAGGCACAGGACAGTTTTCTCTCGAAAGGATATGTAAGAATACCACTTCATAAGGAAATACAGTTTTGCAGAGTAAAGACATATACGTACGCATTGGAAACTCTTTACGAGAAGAAATAACGCATAGTACAAAATTAGCTTGTATCTCCAAAACTACACGTTGTATCTCGAAAGAATTGTTGTGGCGTGTTCGTCTTAACATGTAGCATCTAAAGAGAACCAAAAGGAGAATTTTCTTTCGTCAAATTTTTTCAGAAAATCACGTTTTAAGGAAATCCCGCATCGTGCGAAATTATTTTGTTTTTCATAAACAACACGTTGTAAGTCGAAAAGCTTTCATGTTGCGTGTATGTCTAAGTGTGTAGCCTCAAAAGAGAAGGCACAGGACAGTTTTCTCTCGAAAGGATATGTAAGAATACCACTTCATAAGGAAATACAGTTTTGCAGAGTAAAGACATATACGTACGCTTTGGAAACTCTTTACGAGAAGAAATAACGCATAGTACAAAATTAGCTTGTATCTCCAAAACTACACGTTGTATCTCGAAAAGAATTGTTGTGGCGTGTACGTCTTAACATGTAGCATCTAAAGAGAACCAAAAGGAGAATTTTCTTTCGTCAAAATTTTTCAGAAAATCACGTTTTAAGGAAATCCCGCATCGTGCGAAATTATCTTGTTTTCCCTAAACAACACGTTGTAAGTCGAAAAGCTTTCATGTTGCGTGTATGTCTAAGTGTGTAGCCTCAAAAGAGAAGGCACAGGACAGTTTTCTCTCGAAAGGATATGTAAGAATACCACTTCATAAGGAAATACAGTTTTGCAGAGTAAAGACATATACGTACGCATTGGAAACTCTTTACGAGAAGAAATAACACATAGTACAAAATTAGCTTGTATCTCCAAAACTACACGTTGTATCTCGAAAAGAATTGTTGTGGCGTGTACGTCTTAACATGTAGCATCTAAAGAGAACCAAAAGGAGAATTTTCTTTCGTCAAAATTTTTCAGAAAATCACGTTTTAAGGAAATCCCGCATCGTGCGAAATTATCTTGTTTTTCCTAAACAACACGTTGTAAGTCGAAAAGCTTTCATGTTGCGTGTATGTCTAAGTGTGTAGCCTCAAAAGAGAAGGCACAGGACAGTTTTCTCTCGAAAGGATATGTAAGAATACCACTTCATAAGGAAATACAGTTTTGCAGAGTAAAGACATATACGTACGCATTGGAAACTCTTTACGAGAAGAAATAACGCATAGTACAAAATTAGCTTGTATCTCCAAAACTACACGTTGTATCTCGAAAGAATTGTTGTGGCGTGTTCGTCTTAACATGTAGCATCTAAAGAGAACCAAAAGGAGAATTTTCTTTCGTCAAAATTTTTCAGAAAATCACGTTTTAAGGAAATCCCGCATCGTGCGAAATTATCTTGTTTTTCCTAAACAACACGTTGTAAGTCGAAAAGCTTTCATGTTGCGTGTATGTCTAAGTGTGTAGCCTCAAAAGAGAAGGCACAGGACAGTTTTCTCTCGAAAGGATATGTAAGAATACCACTTCATAAGGAAATACAGTTTTGCAGAGTAAAGACATATACGTACGCATTGGAAACTCTTTACGAGAAGAAATAACGCATCGTACAAAATTAGCTTGTATCTCCAAAACTACACGTTGTATCTCGAAAAGAATTGTTGTGGCGTGTACGTCTTAACATGTAGCATCTAAAGAGAACCAAAAGGAGAATTTTCTTTCGTCAAAATTTTTCAGAAAATCACGTTTTAAGGAAATCCCGCATCGTGCGAAATTATCTTGTTTTTCCTAAACAACACGTTGTAAGTCGAAAAGCTTTCATGTTGCGTGTATGTCTAAGTGTGTAGCCTCAAAAGAGAAGGCACAGGACAGTTTTCTCTCGAAAGGATATGTAAGAATACCACTTCATAAGGAAATACAGTTTTGCAGAGTAAAGACATATACGTACGCATTGGAAACTCTTTACGAGAAGAAATAACGCATAGTACAAAATTAGCTTGTATCTCCAAAACTACACGTTGTATCTCGAAAAGAATTGTTGTGGCGTGTTCGTCTTAACATGTAGCATCTAAAGAGAACCAAAAGGAGAATTTTCTTTCGTCAAAATTTTTCAGAAAATCACGTTTTAAGGAAATCCCGCATCGTGCGAAATTATCTTGTTTTTCCTAAACAACACGTTGTAAGTCGAAAAGCTTTCATGTTGCGTGTATGTCTAAGTGTGTAGCCTCAAAAGAGAAGGCACAGGACAGTTTTCTCTCGAAAGGATATGTAAGAATACCACTTCATAAGGAAATAGTTTTGCAGAGTAAAGACATATACGTACGCATTGGAAACTCTTTACGAGAAGAAATAACGCATCGTACAAAATTAGCTTGTATCTCCAAAACTACACGTTGTATCTCGAAAAGAATTGTTGTGGCGTGTACGTCTTAACATGTAGCATCTAAAGAGAACTAAAAGGAGAATTTTCTTTCGTCAAAATTTTTCAGAAAATCACGTTTTAAGGAAATCCCGCATCGTGCGAAATTATCTTGTTTTTCCTAAACAACACGTTGTAAGTCGAAAAGCTTTCATGTTGCGTGTATGTCTAAGTGTGTAGCCTCAAAAGAGAAGGCACAGGACAGTTTTCTCTCGAAAGGATATGTAAGAATACCACTTCATAAGGAAATACAGTTTTGCAGAGTAAAGACATATACGTACGCATTGGAAACTCTTTACAAGAAGAAATAACGCATAGTACAAAATTAGCTTGTATCTCCAAAACTACACGTTGTATCTCGAAAAGAATTGTTGTGGCGTGTACGTCGTAACATGTAGCATCTAAAGAGAACCAAAAGGAGAATTTTCTTTCGTCAAAATTTTTCAGAAAATCACGTTTTAAGGAAATCCCGCATCGTGCGAAATTATCTTGTTTTTCCTAAACAACACGTTGTAAGTCGAAAAGCTTTCATGTTGCGTGTATGTCTAAGTGTGTAGCCTCAAAAGAGAAGGCACAGGACAGTTTTCTCTCGAAAGGATATGTAAGAATACCACTTCATAAGGAAATACAGTTTTGCAGAGTAAAGACATATACGTACGCATTGGAAACTCTTTACGAGAAGAAATAACGCATCGTACAAAATTAGCTTGTATCTCCAAAACTACACGTTGTATCTCGAAAAGAATTGTTGTGGCGTGTACGTCTTAACATGTAGCATCTAAAGAGAACCAAAAGGAGAATTTTCTTTCGTCAAAATTTTTCAGAAAATCACGTTTTAAGGAAATCCCGCATCGTGCGAAATTATCTTGTTTTTCCTAAACAACACTTTGTAAGTCGAAAAGCTTTCATGTTGCGTGTATGTCTAAGTGTGTAGCCTCAAAAGAGAAGGCACAGGACAGTTTTCTCTCGAAAGGATATGTAAGAATACCACTTCATAAGGAAATACAGTTTTGCAGAGTAAAGACATATACGTACGCATTGGAAACTCTTTACGAGAAGAAATAACGCATAGTACAAAATTAGCTTGTATCTCCAAAACTACACGTTGTATCTCGAAAAGAATTGTTGTGGCGTGTACGTCGTAACATGTAGCATCTAAAGAGAACCAAAAGGAGAATTTCCTTTCGTCAAAATTTTTCAGAAAATCACGTTTTAAGGAAATCCCGCATCGTGCGAAATTATCTTGTTTTCCCTAAACAACACATTGTAAGTCGAAAAGCTTTCATGTTGCGTGTATGTCTAAGTGTGTAGCCTCAAAAGAGAAGGCACAGGACAGTTTTCTCTCGAAAGGATATCTAAGAATACCACTTCATAAGGAAATACAGTTTTGCAGAGTAAAGACATATACGTACGCATTGGAAACTCTTTACGAGAAGAAATAACGCATAGTACAAAATTAGCTTGTATCTCCAAAACTACACGTTGTAACTCGAAAAGAATTGTTGTGGCGTGTACGTCTTAACATGTAGCATCTAAAGAGAACCAAAAGGAGAATTTTCTTTCGTCAAAATTTTTCAGAAAATCACGTTTTAAGGAAATCCCGCATCGTGCGAAATTATCTTGTTTTTCCTAAACAACACGTTGTAAGTCGAAAAGCTTTCATGTTGCGTGTATGTCTAAGTGTGTAGCCTCAAAAGAGAAGGCACAGGACAGTTTTCTCTCGAAAGGATATGTAAGAATACCACTTCATAAGGAAATACAGTTTTGCAGAGTAAAGACATATACGTACGCATTGGAAACTCTTTACGAGAAGAAATAACGCATAGTACAAAATTAGCTTGTATCTCCAAAACTACACGTTGTATCTCGAAAAGAATTGTTGTGGCGTGTTCGTCTTAACATGTAGCATCTAAAGAGAACCAAAAGAAGAATTTTCTTTCGTCAAAATTTTTCAGAATATCACGTTTTAAGGAAATCCCGCATCGTGCGAAATTATCTTGTTTTTCCTAAACAACACGTTGTAAGTCGAAAAGCTTTCATGTTGCGTGTATGTCTAAGTGTGTAGCCTCAAAAGAGAAGGCACAGGACAGTTTTCTCTCGAAAGGATATGTAAGAATACCACTTCATAAGGAAATACAGTTTTGCAGAGTAAAGACATATACGTACGCATTGGAAACTCTTTATGAGAAGAAATAACGCATAGTACAAAATTAGCTTGTATCTCCAAAACTACACGTTGTATCTCGAAAAGAATTGTTGTGGCGTGTACGTCTTAACATGTAGCATCTAAAGAGAACCAAAAGGAGAATTTTCTTTCGTCAAAATTTTTCAGAAAATCACGTTTTAAGGAAATCCCGCATCGTGCGAAATTATCTTGTTTTTCCTAAACAACACGTTGTAAGTCGAAAAGCTTTCATGTTGCGTGTATGTCTAAGTGTGTAGCCTCAAAAGAGAAGGCACAGGACAGTTTTCTCTCGAAAGGATATGTAAGAATACCACTTCATAAGGAAATACAGTTTTGCAGAGTAAAGACATATACGTACGCATTGGAAACTCTTTACGAGAAGAAATAACGCATCGTACAAAATTAGCTTGTATCTCCAAAACTACACGTTGTATCTCGAAAAGAATTGTTGTGGCGTGTACGTCTTAACATGTAGCATCTAAAGAGAACTAAAAGGAGAATTTTCTTTCGTCAAAATTTTTCAGAAAATCACGTTTTAAGGAAATCCCGCATCGTGCGAAATTATCTTGTTTTTCCTAAACAACACGTTGTAAGTCGAAAAGCTTTCATGTTGCGTGTATGTCTAAGTGTGTAGCCTCAAAAGAGAAGGCACAGGACAGTTTTCTCTCGAAAGGATATGTAAGAATACCACTTCATAAGGAAATACAGTTTTGCAGAGTAAAGACATATACGTACGCATTGGAAACTCTTTACAAGAAGAAATAACGCATAGTACAAAATTAGCTTGTATCTCCAAAACTACACGTTGTATCTCGAAAAGAATTGTTGTGGCGTGTACGTCGTAACATGTAGCATCTAAAGAGAACCAAAAGGAGAATTTTCTTTCGTCAAAATTTTTCAGAAAATCACGTTTTAAGGAAATCCCGCATCGTGCGAAATTATCTTGTTTTTCCTAAACAACACGTTGTAAGTCGAAAAGCTTTCATGTTGCGTGTATGTCTAAGTGTGTAGCCTCAAAAGAGAAGGCACAGGACAGTTTTCTCTCGAAAGGATATGTAAGAATACCACTTCATAAGGAAATACAGTTTTGCAGAGTAAAGACATATACGTACGCATTGGAAACTCTTTACGAGAAGAAATAACGCATCGTACAAAATTAGCTTGTATCTCCAAAACTACACGTTGTATCTCGAAAAGAATTGTTGTGGCGTGTACGTCTTAACATGTAGCATCTAAAGAGAACCAAAAGGAGAATTTTCTTTCGTCAAAATTTTTCAGAAAATCACGTTTTAAGGAAATCCCGCATCGTGCGAAATTATCTTGTTTTTCCTAAACAACACTTTGTAAGTCGAAAAGCTTTCATGTTGCGTGTATGTCTAAGTGTGTAGCCTCAAAAGAGAAGGCACAGGACAGTTTTCTCTCGAAAGGATATGTAAGAATACCACTTCATAAGGAAATACAGTTTTGCAGAGTAAAGACATATACGTACGCATTGGAAACTCTTTATGAGAAGAAATAACGCATAGTACAAAATTAGCTTGTATCTCCAAAACTACACGTTGTATCTCGAAAAGAATTGTTGTGGCGTGTACGTCGTAACATGTAGCATCTAAAGAGAACCAAAAGGAGAATTTCCTTTCGTCAAAATTTTTCAGAAAATCACGTTTTTAGGAAATCCCGCATCGTGCGAAATTATCTTGTTTTCCCTAAACAACACATTGTAAGTCGAAAAGCTTTCATGTTGCGTGTATGTCTAAGTGTGTAGCCTCAAAAGAGAAGGCACAGGACAGTTTTCTCTCGAAAGGATATCTAAGAATACCACTTCATAAGGAAATACAGTTTTGCAGAGTAAAGACATATACGTACGCATTGGAAACTCTTTACGAGAAGAAATAACGCATAGTACAAAATTAGCTTGTATCTCCAAAACTACACGTTGTAACTCGAAAAGAATTGTTGTGGCGTGTACGTCTTAACATGTAGCATCTAAAGAGAACCAAAAGGAGAATTTTCTTTCGTCAAAATTTTTCAGAAAATCACGTTTTAAGGAAATCCCGCATCGTGCGAAATTATCTTGTTTTTCCTAAACAACACGTTGTAAGTCGAAAAGCTTTCATGTTGCGTGTATGTCTAAGTGTGTAGCCTCAAAAGAGAAGGCACAGGACAGTTTTCTCTCGAAAGGATATGTAAGAATACCACTTCATAAGGAAATACAGTTTTGCAGAGTAAAGACATATACGTACGCATTGGAAACTCTTTACGAGAAGAAATAACGCATAGTACAAAATTAGCTTGTATCTCCAAAACTACACGTTGTATCTCGAAAAGAATTGTTGTGGCGTGTTCGTCTTAACATGTAGCATCTAAAGAGAACCAAAAGAAGAATTTTCTTTCGTCAAAATTTTTCAGAATATCACGTTTTAAGGAAATCCCGCATCGTGCGAAATTATCTTGTTTTTCCTAAACAACACGTTGTAAGTCGAAAAGCTTTCATGTTGCGTGTATGTCTAAGTGTGTAGCCTCAAAAGAGAAGGCACAGGACAGTTTTCTCTCGAAAGGATATGTAAGAATACCACTTCATAAGGAAATACAGTTTTGCAGAGTAAAGACATATACGTACGCATTGGAAACTCTTTATGAGAAGAAATAACGCATAGTACAAAATTAGCTTGTATCTCCAAAACTACACGTTGTATCTCGAAAAGAATTGTTGTGGCGTGTACGTCTTAACATGTAGCATCTAAAGAGAACCAAAAGGAGAATTTTCTTTCGTCAAAATTTTTCAGAAAATCACGTTTTAAGGAAATCCCGCATCGTGCGAAATTATCTTGTTTTTCCTAAACAACACGTTGTAAGTCGAAAAGCTTTCATGTTGCGTGTATGTCTAAGTGTGTAGCCTCAAAAGAGAAGGCACAGGACAGTTTTCTCTCGAAAGGATATGTAAGAATACCACTTCATAAGGAAATACAGTTTTGCAGAGTAAAGACATATACGTACGCATTGGAAACTCTTTACGAGAAGAAATAACGCATCGTACAAAATTAGCTTGTATCTCCAAAACTACACGTTGTATCTCGAAAAGAATTGTTGTGGCGTGTACGTCTTAACATGTAGCATCTAAAGAGAACCAAAAGGAGAATTTTCTTTCGTCAAAATTTTTCAGAAAATCACGTTTTAAGGAAATCCCGCATCGTGCGAAATTATCTTGTTTTTCCTAAACAACACGTTGTAAGTCGAAAAGCTTTCATGTTGCGTGTATGTCTAAGTGTGTAGCCTCAAAAGAGAAGGCACAGGACAGTTTTCTCTCGAAAGGATATGTAAGAATACCACTTCATAAGGAAATACAGTTTTGCAGAGTAAAGACATATACATACGCATTGGAAACTCTTTACGAGAAGAAATAATGCATAGTACAAAATTAGCTTGTATCTCCAAAACTACACGTTGTATCTCGAAAAGAATTGTTGTGGCGTGTTCGTCTTAACATGTAGCATCTAAAGAGAACCAAAAGGAGAATTTTCTTTCGTCAAAATTTTTCAGAAAATCACGTTTTAAGGAAATCCCGCATCGTGCGAAATTATCTTGTTTTTCCTAAACAACACGTTGTAAGTCGAAAAGCTTTCATGTTGCGTGTATGTCTAAGTGTGTAGCCTCAAAAGAGAAGGCACAGGACAGTTTTCTCTCGAAAGGATATGTAAGAATACCACTTCATAAGGAAATACAGTTTTGCAGAGTAAAGACATATACGTACGCATTGGAAACTCTTTACGAGAAGAAATAACGCATAGTACAAAATTAGCTTGTATCTCCAAAACTACACGGTGTATCCCGAAAAGAATTGTTGTGGCGTGTACGTCTTAACATGTAGCATCTAAAGAGAACCAAAAGGAGAATTTTCTTTCGTCAAAATTTTTCAGAAAATCACGTTTTAAGGAAATCCCGCATCGTGCGAAATTATCTTGTTTTTCCTAAACAATACGTTGTAAGTCGAAAAGCTTTCATGTTGCGTGTATGTCTAAGTGTGTAGCCTCAAAAGAGAAGGCACAGGACAGTTTTCTCTCGAAAGAATATTGTAGAATACCCCGTTATAAGGAAGTACAATTTTGGAGAGTAAAGACAAATACGTACGTATTGGAAACTCTTTACGAGAAGAAATAACGCATAGTACAAAATTAGCTTGTATCTCCAAAACTACACGTTGTATCTCGAAAAGAATTGTTGTGGCGTGTACGTCTTTACATGTAGCATCTAAAGAGAACCAAAAGGAGAATTTTCTTTCGTCAAAATTTTTCAGAAAATCACGTTTTAAGGAAATCCCGCATCGTGCGAAATTATCTTGTTTTTCCTAAACAACACGTTGTAAGTCGAAAAGCTTTCATGTTGCGTGTATGTCTAAGTGTGTAGCCTCAAAAGAGAAGGCACAGGACAGTTTTCTCTCGAAAGGATATGTAAGAATACCACTTCATAAGGAAATACAGTTTTGCAGAGTAAAGACATATACGTACGCATTGGAAACTCTTTACGAGAAGAAATAACGCATAGTACAAAATTAGCTTGTATCTCCAAAACTACACGTTGTATCTCGAAAAGAATTGTTGTGGCGTGTTCGTCTTAACATGTAGCATCTAAAGAGAACCAAAAGGAGAATTTTCTTGCGTCAAAATTTTTCAGAAAATCACGTTTTAAGGAAATCCCGCATCGTGCGAAATTATCTTGTTTTTCCTAAACAACACGTTGTAAGTCGAAAAGCTTTCATGTTGCGTGTATGTCTAAGTGTGTAGCCTCAAAAGAGAAGGCACAGGACAGTTTTCTCTCGAAAGGATATGTAAGAATACCACTTCATAAGGAAATACAGTTTTGCAGAGTAAAGACATATACGTACGCATTGGAAACTCTTTACGAGAAGAAATAACGCATAGTACAAAATTAGCTTGTATCTCCAAAACTACACGTTGTATCTCGAAAAGAATTGTTGTGGCGTGTACGTCGTAACATGTAGCATCTAAAGAGAACCAAAAGGAGAATTTTCTTTCGTCAAAATTTTTCAGAAAATCACGTTTTAAGGAAATCCCGCATCGTGCGAAATTATCTTGTTTTTCCTAAACAACACGTTGTAAGTCGAAAAGCTTTCATGTTGCGTGTATGTCTAAGTGTGTAGCCTCAAAAGAGAAGGCACAGGACAGTTTTCTCTCGAAAGGATATGTAAGAATACCACTTCATAAGGAAATACAGTTTTGCAGAGTAAAGACATATACGTACGCATTGGAAACTCTTTACTAGAAGAAATAACGCATAGTACAAAATTAGCTTGTATCTCCAAAACTACACGTTGTATCTCGAAAAGAATTGTTGTGGCGTGTTCGTCTTAACATGTAGCATCTAAAGAGAACCAAAAGGAGAATTTTCTTTCGTCAAAATTTTTCAGAAAATCACGTTTTAAGGAAATCCCGCATCGTGCGAAATTATCCTGTTTTTCCTAAACAACACGTTGTAAGTCGAAAAGCTTTCATGTTGCGTGTATGTCTAAGTGTGTAGCCTCAAAAGAGAAGGCACAGGACAGTTTTCTCTCGAAAGGATATGTAAGAATACCACTTCATAAGGAAATACAGTTTTGCAGAGTAAAGACATATACGTACGCATTGGAAACTCTTTACGAGAAGAAATAACGCATAGTACAAAATTAGCTTGTATCTCCAAAACTACACGTTGTATCCCGAAAAGAATTGTTGTGGCGTGTACGTCTTAACATGTAGCATCTAAAGAGAACCAAAAGGAGAATTTTCTTTCGTCAAAATTTTTCAGAAAATCACGTTTTAAGGAAATCCCGCATCGTGCGAAATTATCTTGTTTTTCCTAAACAATACGTTGTAAGTCGAAAAGCTTTCATGTTGCGTGTATGTCTAAGTGTGTAGCCTCAAAAGAGAAGGCACAGGACAGTTTTCTCTCGAAAGAATATTGTAGAATACCCCGTTATAAGGAAGTACAATTTTGGAGAGTAAAGACAAATACGTACGTATTGGAAACTCTTTACGAGAAGAAATAACGCATAGTACAAAATTAGCTTGTATCTCCAAAACTACACGTTGTATCTCGAAAAGAATTGTTGTGGCGTGTACGTCTTAACATGTAGCATCTAAAGAGAACCAAAAGGAGAATTTTCTTTCGTCAAAATTTTTCAGAAAATCACGTTTTAAGGAAATCCCGCATCGTGCGAAATTATCTTGTTTTTCCTAAACAACACGTTGTAAGTCGAAAAGCTTTCATGTTGCGTGTATGTCTAAGTGTTTAGCCTCAAAAGAGAAGGCACAGGACAGTTTTCTCTCGAAAGGATATGTAAGAATACCACTTCATAAGGAAATACAGTTTTGCAGAGTAAAGACATATACGTACGCATTGGAAACTCTTTACGAGAAGAAATAACGCATAGTACAAAATTAGCTTGTATCTCCAAAACTACACGTTGTATCTCGAAAAGAATTGTTGTGGCGTGTTCGTCTTAACATGTAGCATCTAAAGAGAACCAAAAGGAGAATTTTCTTTCGTCAAAATTTTTCAGAAAATCACGTTTTAAGGAAATCCCGCATCGTGCGAAATTATCTTGTTTTTCCTAAACAACACGTTGTAAGTCGAAAAGCTTTCATGTTGCGTGTATGTCTAAGTGTGTAGCCTCAAAAGAGAAGGCACAGGACAGTTTTCTCTCGAAAGGATATGTAAGAATACCACTTCATAAGGAAATACAGTTTTGCAGAGTAAAGACATATACGTACGCATTGGAAACTCTTTACGAGAAGAAATAACGCATAGTACAAAATTAGCTTGTATCTCCAAAACTACACGTTGTATCTCGAAAAGAATTGTTGTGGCGTGTACGTCTTAACATGTAGCATCTAAAGAGAACCAAAAGGAGAATTTTCTTTCGTCAAAATTTTTCAGAAAATCACGTTTTAAGGAAATCCCGCATCGTGCGAAATTATCTTGTTTTTCCTAAACAACACGTTGTAAGTCGAAAAGCTTTCATGTTGCGTGTATGTCTAAGTGTGTAGCCTCAAAAGAGAAGGCACAGGACAGTTTTCTCTCGAAAGGATATGTAAGAATACCACTTCATAAGGAAATACAGTTTTGCAGAGTAAAGACATATACGTACGCATTGGAAACTCTTTACGAGAAGAAATAACGCATAGTACAAAATTAGCTTGTATCTCCAAAACTACACGTTGTATCTCGAAAAGAATTGTTGTGGCGTGTTCGTCTTAACATGTAGCATCTAAAGAGAACCAAAAGGAGAATTTTCTTTCGTCAAAATTTTTCAGAAAATCACGTTTTAAGGAAATCCCGCATCGTGCGAAATTATCTTGTTTTTCCTAAACAACACGTTGTAAGTCGAAAAGCTTTCATGTTGCGTGTATGTCTAAGTGTGTAGCCTCAAAAGAGAAGGCACAGGACAGTTTTCTCTCGAAAGGATATGTAAGAATACCACTTCATAAGGAAATACAGTTTTGCAGAGTAAAGACATATACGTACGCATTGGAAACTCTTTACGAGAAGAAATAACGCATAGTACAAAATTAGCTTGTATCTCCTAAACAACACGATGTAACTCGAAAAGATTTGATGTGGTGTGTACGTCTAATGTGTAGCCTCCAAAGAGAACCCACAGGAGTATTTTCTTTCGTCAAAATTTGTCAGAAAACCACGTTTTAAGGAATTCCCGCATCTTGCTAAATTATCTTGTTTTTCCTAAACAACACATTGTAACTCGAAAAGCTTTGGTGTTGCGTGTATGTCAAAGCATGTAGCCTCAAAAGAGAACGCACAGGAGAGTTTTCTCTCGAAAGAATATGTAAGAATACCACGTTATAAGGAAATACAGTGTTGCAGAGTAAAGACAAATACGCACTTATTGGAAACACTTAAACTTTACGAGAAGAAATAAGGCATCGTAAAAAATTAGTATGTATCTCCTAAACATCACGTTATAACTCGAAAAGATTTGGTGTGGTGTGTAAGTCTAAACGTGTAGCCTCAAAAGAGAAACCATAGGAGAATTTTCGTTCATCAAAATTTGTCAGAAAACCACGTTTAAAGAAATCCTGCATCGTGCGAAATTATCTTGTTTTTCCTAAGCAACACGTTGTAACGCGAAATCCTTTGGTGTTGCGTGTATGTCTAAGCGTGTAGCCTCAATAGAGAATGCAAAGGAGAGTTTTTTCTCGAAAGAATATGTAAGAATACCACGTTGTAAGGAAATACAGTGTTGCAGAGTAAAGGAAAATACATATGTATTGGAAACGCAACATCAAAGCTTTTCGAGTTACAACGTGTTGTTTAGGAAAAGCAAGATAATTTCGCACGATGAGTGATTTCCTTAAAACATGGTTTTCTGAGAAATATTAACGAAAAAAAATTCTCCTGTGGGTTATCTTTTGAGGCTACAGGTTTAGACGTGCATGCCACACCAAATCTTTTCGAGTTACAAACTGTTGTTTAGGAGATACAAGCTAATTTTTTACGATGCTTTATTTCTTCTTGTAAGGTGTTTCCAATAGGTACGTATTTGCCTTTAGTCTGCAACACTGTATTTCCTTATAACGTGGTATTCTTACATATTCTTTCGAGAGAAAACTTTCCTGTGCGTCCTCTTTTGAGGCTACACGCTTAGACATACACGCAATACCAAAGATTTTCGCGTTACAACGTGTTGTTTAGGAAAAACAAGATAATTTCGCACGAAGAGGGATTTCCTTAATACGTGATTTTCTGACAAATTTTGACCAAAGAAAATTCTCCTATGGGTTCTCATTTGAGACTACACGTTTAGACGTACAGGCCACACCAAATCTTTTTAAGTTACAACATGTTGTTCAGGAGATACAAGCTAATTTTTTTACGATGCATTATTTCTTCTCGTAAAGTTTAAGTTTTTCCAATAAGTATGTATTTGCCTCTACTCTGCAACACTGTATTTCCTTATAACGTGGTATTCTTACATATTATTTCGAGAGAAAACTCTCCTGTGCATTCTCGGATTTCCTTATACCGTTGTGTTCTGACAAATTTTGAAGAAAGAAAATTCTCCTGTGGGTTCTCTTATGATGCTACACGTTTAGACATGCACGCCACACCAAATCCTTTCGAGTTACCACGTGTTGTTTAGGAGATACAGGCTAATTTTGTACGATGTGTTATTTCTTCTAGTAAATTGTTTCCAATACGTACGTATTTGTCTTTCTCTGCAACACTGTATTTCCTTATAACGTGGTATTCTTACATATTCTTTCGAGGGAAAACTCTCCTGAGCGTTCTCTTTTGAGGCTACATGTTTAGACATACAAGCAACACCAAAGCTTTTCGAGTTACAACGTGTTGTTTAGGAAAAACTAGATAATTTCGCACGATGCGAGATTTCCATAAACGTGGTTTTGTGAAAAATTTGACAATAGAAAGTTCTCCTGTGGGTTCTCTTTTGAGGCTACATGTTTAGACGTACACGCCACACCAAATCTGTTCGAGTTACAACGTGTTGTTTAGGAGATACAAGCTAATATTTTACAATGTGTTAATTCTTCTCATAAAGTGTTTCCAATACGTACGTATTTGTCTTTACTCTGCAACATTGTATTTCCTTATAACGTGGTATTCTTACATATTCTTTCGATAGAAAACTGTCCTGTGCGTTCCCTTTTGTGGCTACACACTTAGACATACAGGCAACACCAAAGCTATTCAAGTTACAACATGTAGTTTAGGAAAAATTTTGTACGATGCATTATTTCTTCTTGTAAAGTGTTTCCAATACGTACTTATTTGTCTTTACTCTGCAACACTGTATTTCCTTATAACGTGGTATTCTTACATATTCTTTTGAGAGAAAACTCTCCTGTGCATTCTCTTTTGAGGCTACACTCTTAGACAAACACGCAACACCAAAGCTTTTCGAGTTACAACGTGTTGTTTAGGAAAAACAAGATAATTTCACACGATGTGAGATTTCCTTAAAACGTGGTTTCTGACAAATTTTGATGAAAGAAAATTCTCCTGTGGGTTCACTTTGGAGGCTACACGTTTAGACGTACGAGCCACACCAAATCTTTTCGAGTTACAACGTGCTGTTTAGGAAAAACAAGATAATTTCTCAGGATGCGAGATTTCCATAAAACGTGGTTTTCTGAAAAAATTTTGACGTAAGAAAGTTCTCCTGTGGGTTCTCTTATGAGGCTACACGTTTACACGTACACGCCACACCAAATTCTTTCGAGTTACAAGGTGTTGTTTAGGAGATACAAGCTAATTTTGTACCATGCGTTATTTCTTCTCATAAAGTATTTACAATACGTACCTATTTATCTTTAATCTGCAACACTTTATTTCCTTATAACGTGGTATTCTTACATATTCTTTCTTTTTTTTCTTTTTTTTTTCTTTTTCTTTTTTTTTTAGGCTTGATACAATTTATTTGCTTTTCTTTAGAATTTTTTTTTATTGTTATTTTTTTTATTCGTACGATGCGGGATTTCCTTAAGACGTGGTTTTCTGACAAGTTTTAAGGAAAGAAAATTCTCCTGTGGGTTCTCTTATGAGGCTAAGCATTTACTCCTACACGCCACACCAAATCCTTTCGAGTTACAAGGTGTTGTTTAGGAGATACAAGCTAATTTTGTAACATGCATTAATTCTTCTCATAAAGTATTTACAATCTGTACCTATTTATCTTTACTTTGCAACACTGTATTTACTTATAACGTGGTATTCTTACATATTCTTTTGAGAGAAAACTCTCCTCTGCATTCTCTTTTGAGGCTACACGCGTAGATATACACGCCACACCAAAGCTTTTCGTGTTACAACATTTTGTTTGTGAAAAACAAGATAATTTCGCAGGATGCGAGATTTCCTTAAAACGTGGTTTCTGACAAATTTTGATGAAAGAAAATTCTCCTGTGGGTTCTCTTTTGAGACTACACGAAGAAATAATGCATCGTTCAAAATTAGCTTGTATCTCCTAAACAACACGTTGTAACTCAAAAAGATTTGGTGTAGCGTGTACATCTAAACGTGTAGCCTCAAAAGAGAACCCACAGGAGAGTTTTCTCTCGAGAGAACATGTAAGAATACCACGTTATAAGGAAATACAGTGTTGCAGAATAAAGACAAATATGTACACATTGTAAACACTTTACGAGAAGAAATAACGCATCATACAAAATTAGCTTGTATCTCCTAAACAACACGTTGTAACTCGAAAAGATTTGGTGTGGCATGTACGTCTAAATGTGTAGCCTCAAAAGAGAACCCACAGGAGAATTTTTGTTCGTCAAAATATGTCAGAAAACCACGTTTTAAGGAAATCCCGCATCGTGTGAAATTATCTTGTTTTTCTTTTCTTTTTTTTTTAATTATTCGATATAATTTATTTACATTTCAAATGATTTCCCCTTTTCTAGCCCCCCCACTCCCTGAAAGTCCCGCAAGCCCCCTTCTCTTCCCCTGTCCTCCCACCCACCCCTTCCCACTTCCCCGTTCTGGTTTTGCTGAATACTGTTTCACTGAGTCTTTCCAGAACCAGGGGCCACTCCTCCTTTCTTCTTGTACCTCATTTGATGTGTGGATTATGTTTTGGGTATTCCAGTTTTCTAGGTTAATATCCACTTATTAGTGAGTGCATACCATGATTCACCTTTTGAGTCTGGGTTACCTCACTTAGTATGATTTAAAATCACTGGTCATGATGCTGGTACAGGAACACATGAAGGTCATACATAAAGAAATTCAGGAGACAATGGATCAAAAGGTAGAAGCCCTTGTTTTTCTTAAACAACACGTTGTAACTTGAAAAGATTTGGTGTTGCGTGTATGTCTAAGCATGTAGCCTCAAAAGCGAATGCACAGGAGAGTTTTCTCTCGAAAGAAGATGTAAGAATACCACGTTCTAGGAAATACAGTGTTGTAGACTAAAGACAAATACGTACGTATTGGAAACACTTTTAGAGATGAAATAATGCATCGTTCAAAATTAGCTTGTATCTCCCTAACAACACGTTGTAACTCGAAACGATTTGGTGTGGCGTGTACGACTAAACGTGTAGTCTCAAAAGAGAACCCAGAGGAGAATTTTCTTTCTTCAAAATGTTTCAGAAATCACGTTTTTAGGAAATCCAGCATTGTGGGAAATTATCTTGATTTTCCTAAACAACACGTTGTAACTCGAAAAGCTTTGGTGTTACGTGTATGTCTAAGCGTGTAGTCTCAAAAGAGAACGCAGAGGAGAGTTATCTCTCGAAAGAATATGTAAGAACACCACGTTATAAGGAAATACAGTATTGCGGAATAAAGACAAATACGTATGTATTGGAAACACTTTACGAGAAGAAATAAAACATCGTTCAAAATTAGTTTGTATCTCCTAAACAACACGTTGTAACTCGAAAAGATTTGGTGTGGCGTGTATGTCTAAGCGTGTAGCCTCAAAAGAGAACGCACAGGAGAGTTTTCTCTCGAAAGAATATTTAAGAATACCACGTTATAAGGAAATACAGTGTTGCAGAATAAAGACAAATACGTACATATTGGAAACACTTTATGAGAAGAAATAACGCATCGTACAAAATTAGCTTGTATCTCCTAAACAACACATTGTAACTCGAAAAGAGTTGGTGTGGCATGTACGTCTAAATGTGTAGCCTCAAAAGAGAACCCACAGGAGAATTTTCTTTCGTCAAAATATGTCAGAAAACCACGTTTTACGGTAATCCCGCATCGTGTGAAATTATCTTGTTTTTCCTAAACAACACGTTGTAACTTGAAAAGCTTTGGTGTTGCGTGTATGTCTAAGCGTGTATCCTCAAAAGCGAACGTACAGGAGTGTTTTCTCTCGAAATAAGATGTAAGAATACCACGTTCTAAGGAAATACAGCGTTGCAGACTGAAGACAAATAGGTACTTATTGGAAACACTTTTAGAGATGAAATAACGCATCGTTCAAAATTAGCTTGTATCTCCTAAACAACACGTTGTAACTCGAAAAGATTTGGTGTGGCGTGTACGTCTAAATGTGTAGCCTCAAAAGAGAACCCACAGGAGAATTTTCTTTCGTCAAAATTTTTCAGAAATCACGTTTTTAGGAAATCCCGCATTGTGCGAAATTATCTTGTTTTTCCTAAACAACACGTTGTAACTCGAAAAGCTTTGGTGTTACTTGTATGTCTAAGCATGTAGCCTCAAAAGAGAACCCACAGGAGAGTTTTCTCTCGAAAGAATATGTAAGAATACCACGTAATAAGGATACGGTGTTGCAGAGAAAAGACAAATACTTATGTATTGGAAACACTTAATGAGAAGAAATAACGCATGGTACAAAATTAGTTTGTATCTCCTAAACAACACCTTGTAACTCGAAAAGATTTGGTGTGATGTTTACATCTAAACGTGTAGCCTCAAAAGAAAACCCACAAGAGAATTTTCTTTCGTCAAATTTTTTTCAGAAAACCACGTTTTAAGGAAGTCCTGCATCGTGCGAAATCATCTTGTTTTTCCTAAACAACACGTTGTAACTCGAAAAGCTTTGGTGTTGCGTGTATGTCTAAGCGTGTAGCCTCAAAAGAGAAGGCACAGTAGTGTATTCTCTCGAAAGAATATGTAAGAATACCACGTTATAAGGAAATACAGTGTTGCAGAGTAAAGACAGATACTTACTTATTGGAAACACTTTACGAGAAGGAATAATACATAGTACAAAATTAGCTTGTATTTCCTAAACAACACGTTGTAACTCGAAGGATTTGGTGTGGCATGTAATTTGAAACTTGTAGCCTCAAAAGAGAACCCACAGGAGAATTTTCTTTTGTCAATATTTGTCAGAAAACCACGTTTTAAGGAAATCCCGCATTGTGCGAAATTATCTTGTTTTTCCTAAACAACACGTTATAACTCGAAAAGCTTTGGTGTTGCGTGTATGTCTAAACGTGTGGCCTCAAAAGAGAACGGACAGGAGAGTTTTCTCTCGAAAGAATATATAAGAATACCACGTTATAAGGAAATACAGTGTTGCAGAGTAAAGACAAATACGTATGTATGGGAAACACTTTACGAGAAGAAATAACACATCGTAAAAAATTAGCTTGTATCTCCTAAACAACACGTGGTAACTCGAAAAGATTCAGTGTGGCGTGTACGTCTAAACCTGTAGCCTCAAAAAAGAAGACACAGTAGAATTTTCTTTCGTCAAAATTTGTCAGAAAACCACGTTTTAAGGAAATCCCGCATCGTGCGAAATTATCTTGTTTTTCCTAAACAACACGTTGTAACTCGAAAAGCTTTGGTGTTGCGTGTATGTCGAAGCGTGTAGCCTCTAAAGAGAACTCCCAGGAGAGTTTTCTCTTGAAAGAACATGTAAGAATACAATGTTATAAGGAAATAGAGTGTTGCAGAGTAAAGACAAATGCGTACTTATTGGAAACACTTTAAGAGAAGAAATAACACATAGTACAAAATTAGCTTGCATCTCCTAAACACTTGGTTACTGGAAAGGATTTGGTGTGGCGTGCACGTCTAAACGTGTAGCATCAAAAGAGAACCCACAGGAGAATTTTCTTTCCTCAAAATTTGTCAGAACACAATGGTTTAAGGAAATCCCGCATTGTGCGAAATTATCTTGTTTTTCATAAACAACACGTTGTAATTCGAAAAGCATTGGTGTTGCCTGTATGTCTAAATGTGTAGCCTCAAAAGGGAATGCAAAGGATAGTTTTCTCTCGAAAGAATATGTAAGAATACCATGTTATAAGGAAATACAGTGTTGCAGAGTAAAGACAAATACGTACGTTTTGGAAACACTTTACGAGAAGAATTAAAGCATCGTACAAAATTAGCTTGTATCTCCTAAACAACACGTTGTAACTCGAAAAGGTTTGGCGTGGCGTGTACTTCTAAACATGTAGCCTCAAAAGAGAACCCACAGGAGAATTTTCTTTCGTCCAAATTTTTCAGAAAACCACGTTTTAAGGAAATCCCCCATCGTGCGAAATCATCTTCTTTTTCCTAAACAACATGTTGTAACTCGAAAAGCTTTGGTGTTGCGTGTATGTGTAAGCGTGGAGCCTCAAAATAGAAGGCACAGGAGAGTTTTCTCTCGAAAGAATATGTAAGAATCCCACGTTATAAGGAAATACAATTTTGCAGATTAAAGACAAATAAGTACAGATTGGAAACACTTTACGAGAAGAAAGAATGCATCGTAAAAAATTAGCTTGTATCTCCTAAACAACATGTTGTAACTCGAAAAGATTTGGTGTGACGTGTACGTCTAAACGTGTAGCCTCAAAAGAGAACCCACAGGAGAATTTTCTTTCTTTCTTTTTTTTTTTTACGTTTTTTAAATTAAATATTTTCTTTATTTACATTTTAAATATTATCTGCATTCCTGGTTTCCCCTCTGAAAACACACTATCCCATAACCCCTTCTCCCTGCTCACCAACCCATCCACTCCCACTCCTTTTTTTTTTGTCTTATTTTTTTTTAGTGTTAACTTTTTTTTATTCGATATAATTTATTTACATTTCAAATGATTTCCCCTTTTCTAGCCCCCCCACTCCCCGAAAGTCCCGAAAGCCCCCTTCTCTTCCCCTGTCCTCCCATCCACCCCTTCCCACTTCCCCGTTCTGGTTTTGCTAAATACTGTTTCACTGAGTCTTTCCAGAACCAGGGGCCACTCCTCCTTTCTTCTTGTTCCTCATTTGATGTGTGGATTATGTTTTGGGTATTCCAGTTTTCTAGGTTAATATCCACTTATTAGTGAGTGCATACCATGATTCACCTTTTGAGTCTGGGTTACCTCACTTAGTATGATATTCTCTAGCTCCATCCATTTGCCTAAGAATTTCATGAATTCATTGTTTCTAATGGCAGAATAGTGCTCCATTGTGTAGATATACCACATTTTTTGCATCCACTCTTCTGTTGAGGGATACCTGGGTTCTTTCCAGCATCTGGCAATTATAAATAGGGCTGCTATGAACATAGTAGAACATGTATCCTTATTACATGGAGGGGAGTCTTCTGGGTATATGCCCAGGAGTGGTATAGCAGGATCTTCTGGAAGTGAGGTGCCCAGTTTTCGGAGGAACCGCCAGACTGATTTCCAGAGTGGTTGTACCAATTTGCAACCCCACCAGCAGTGGAGGAGTGTTCCTCTTTCTCCACACCCTCTCCAACACCTGCTGTCTCCTGAATTTTTAATCTTAGCCATTCTGACTGGTGTAAGATGAAATCTTAGGGTTGTTTTGATTTGCATTTCCCTGATGACTAATGAAGTTGAGCATTTTTTAAGATGCTTCTCCGCCATCCGAAGTTCTTCAGGTGAGAATTCTTTGTTTAACTCTGTACCCCCATTTTTTAATAGGGTTGTTTGGTTTTCTGGAGTCTAACTTCTTGAGTTCTTTATATATATTGGATATTAGCCCTCTATATGATGTAGGATTGGTGAAGATCTTTTCCCAATTTGTTGGTTGCCGATTTTTCCTCTTGATGGTGTCCTTTGCCTTACAGAAACTTTGTAATTTCATGAGGTCCCATTTGTCAATTCTTGCTCTTAGAGCATACGCTATTGGTGTTCTGTTCAGAAACTTTCTCCCTGTACCGATGTCCTCAAGGTTCTTCCCCAGTTTCTTTTCTATTAGCTTCAGAGTGTCTGGCTTTATGTGGAGGTCCTTGATCCATTTGGATTTGAGCTTAGTACAAGGAGACAAGGATGGATCAATTCGCATTCTTCTGCATGCTGACCTCCAGTTGAACCAGCACCATTTGTTGAAAAGGCTATCTTTTTTCCATTGATGTTTTCAGCCTCTTTGTCAAGGATCAAGTGGCCATAGGTGTGTGGGTTCATTTCTAGATCTTCAATCCTGTTCCATTGATCCTCCTGTCTGTCACTGAACCAACACCATGCAGTTTTTAACACTATTGCTCTGTAGTATTGCTTGAGGTCAGGGATACTGATTCCCCCAGATTTTCTTTTGTGCTGAGAATAGTTTTAGCTATCCTGGGTTTTTTTGTTGTTCCAGATGAATTTGATAATTGCTCTTTCTAACTCTGTGAAGAATTGAGTTGGGATTTTGATGGGTATTGCATTGAATCTGTATAGTGCTTTAGGCAGAATGGCCATTTTAACTATATTGGTTCTACCGATCCATGAGCATGGGAGGTTTTCCCATTTTTTGAGGTCTTCTTCCATTTCCTTCTTCAGAGTCTTGAAGTTCTTGTCATACAGATCTTTCACATGTTTGGTAAGGGTCACCCCAAGATACTTTATACTGTTTGAGGCTATTGTGAAGGGGGTCATTTCCCTAATTTCTTTCTCAGCCTGCTTATCCTTTGAGTATAGGAAGGCCACTGATTTGCTTGAGTTGATTTTATAACCTGCCACTTTGCTGAAGTTGTTTATCAGCTGTAGGAGCTCTCTAGTGGAGTTCTTTGGGTCACTTAGGTAGACGATCATGTCGTCTGTAAATAATGATAGTTTGACTTCTTCCTTTCCAATTTGTATCCCTTTGACCTCCTTATGTTGTCGAATTGCCCGAGCTAGTACCTCAAGTACAATATTGAAAAGATAAGGAGAAAGGGGGCAGCCTTGTCTGGTCCTTGATTTCAGTGGGATTGCTTCAAGTTTCTCTCCATTTAGTTTGATGCTGGCTACCGGTTTGCTGTATATTGCTTTTACTATGTTTAGGTATGGGCCTTGAATTTCTGTTCTCTCCAAGACTTTAAGCATGAAGGGATGCTGAATTTTGTCAAATGCTTTTTCAGCATCCAATGAAATGACCATGTGGTTTTTTTTATTTGAGTTTGTTTATGTAGTGGATTGTATTGATGGATTTCCGTATATTGAACCAACCCTGCATTCCCGGGATAAAGCCTACTTGATCATGGTGGATGATCGTTTTGATGTGTTCTTGGATTCGGTAAGCAAGAATTTTATTGAGTATTTTTGCATCGATGTTCATAAGGGAAATTGGTCTGAAGTTCTCTTTCTTTGTTGGATCTTTTTGTGGCTTTGGTATCAGCGTAATTGTGGCTTCGTAGAAGGAATTGGGTAGTGTTCCTTCTGTTTCTATTTTGTGGAATAGTTTGAAGAGTATTGGTGTTAACTCTTCTTTGAAGGTCTTGTAGAATTCTGCACTGAAGCCATCTGGTCCTGTGCTTTTTTTGGTTGGAAGACTTTCTATGACTCCTTCTATTTCTTTAGGCATTATGGGACTGTTTAGATGGTCTAGTTGGTCCTGATTTAATTTTGGTATTTGGTATCTGTCAAGGAAATTGTCCATTTCCTCCAGATTCTCCAGTTGTGTTGAGTACAGGCTCTTGTAGTAGGATCTGATGATTTTTTGGATTTCCTCAGTTTCCGTTGTTATATCTCCCTTTTCATTTCTAAGTTTGTTAATTTGGATACTTTCTCTGTGCCCTTTGGTCAGTATGGCTAAGGGTTTATCTCTCTTGTTGATTTTCTCAAAGAACCAGCTCCTGGTTTTGTTGATTTTTTGTATGGTTCTCTTTGTTTCTACTTGATTGATTTCGGCCCTGAGTTTGATGATTTCCTGCCTTCTACTCCTCCTGGGTGAAATAGCTTCTTTTTGTTCTAGGGCTTTCAGGTGTGTCATTAAGCTGGTAATGTATGCTCTCTCCATTTTCTTTTTGGAGGCACTCAGGGCTATGAGTTTTCCTCTTAGCACTGCTTTCATTGTGTCCCATTGATTTGGGTATGTTGTGTTTTCATTTTTATTGTGTTCTAAAAAGTCTTTAATTTCTTTCTTTATTTCTTCCTTGACCAAGGTATCATTGAGTAGAGTATTGTTCAGTTTCCACGTGTATGTGGGTTTTCTGTTGTTTCTGTTGCTATTGAAGACCACTTTTACTCCATAGTGATCAGATAGGAGGCATGGTATTAGTTCTATCTTCTTATATTTGTTGAGGTCTGTCTTGTGACCAATTATATGGTCGATTTTGGAGAAGGTACCATGAGGTGCTGAGAAAAAGGTATATTCTTTTGTTTTAGGATAGAATGTTCTATATATATCTGTTAAATCTAATTGGTCCAAAGCTTCAATTAGTTTCATTGTGTCCTTGTTTAGTTTCTGTTTTCCTGATCGGTCCATTGAGGAAAGTGCAGTGTTGAAGTCACCCACAATTATTGTGTTAGGTGCAATGTGTGCTTTTAGTTTTAATAAAGTTTCTTTTACGAAAGAGGGTGCCCTTGCATTTGGGGCATAGATGTTCAGGATTGACAGTTCTTCTTTTTGTATTTTTCCTTTGACCAGCAAGAAGTGTCCCTCAGGGTCTCTTTTGATGACTTTGGGTTGAAAGTCAATTTTATCTGATATTAAAATGGCTACTCCAGCTTGTTTCCTGAGACCATTTGCTTGTAAAATTGTCTTCCAGACTTTTACTCTAAGGTAGTGATTGTCTTTGAACCTGAGGTGTGTTTCCTGTAAGCAGCAAAATGTAGGGTCCTGTTTACGTATCCATTCAGTTAGTCTGTGTCTTTTTGTTGGGGCATTAAGTCCATTGATGATAAGAGATATTAAGGAATAGTGATTGTTACTTCCTATCATTTTTGACGTTATTTTTTAAATTTTAATGCTTAACTTCTTTTGGGTTTGATGAAAGGTTACTATCTTGCTTTTTCCAGGGTGAAGTTTCCCTCCTTGTATTGGTGTTGTCTTCCTATTATCCTTTTTAGGGCCGGGTTTGTGGATAGATATTGGGTAAACTTGGTTTTGTCATGAAATATCTTAGTTTCTCCATCTATGGTGATTGAGAGTTTTGCTGGATATAGTTGTTTTCGTTGGCATTTGTGTTCTCTTAGAGTCTGCATGAGATCTGCCCAGGACCTTCTAGCCTTCATAGTCTCCGGTGAAAAGTCTGCTGTGATTCTGATAGGTCTTCCTTTACATGTTACTTGGCCTTTTTCTCTTACTGCCTTTAGTATTCTTTCGTTGTTTAGAACATTTGGTATTTTGATTATTATGTGACGGGAAGTATTTCTCTTCTGGTCCAGTCTGTTTGGAGTTCTGTAGGCTTCTTGTATATTCATGGGCATCTCTCTCTTTAGGTTAGGGAAGTTTTCTTCCATAATTTTATTGAAGATATTTGCTGGCCCTTTAAGTTGTAAATCTTCACTCTCATCTATGCCTATAATCCTTAGGTTTGGTCTTCTCATTGTGTCCTGGATTTCCTGGATATTTTGGGTTACAAGCTTTTTGCATTTTGCATTTTCTTTAACTGTTGAGTCCATGGTTTCTATGGAATATTCAGCATCTGAGATTCTTTCTTCTATCTCGTGTATTCTGTTGTTGATATTTGCATCTCTGTCCCCTGATTTCTTCCCAAGGCTTTCTATCTCCAAAGTTGTCTCCCTTTGAGTTTTCTTAGTTGTTTCTACTTCTGATTTTTGATCCTGGATGGTTTTGCTTAGCTCCTTCACTTGCATGTTTGTGTTTTCCTGTAATTCTTTAAGAGATTTTTGTGTTTCCTCTTTCATGAGCTCAGCCTGTTGACCAAAGTTCTCCTGCATTTCATTAAGAGATTTTTGTGTTTCATCTTTCATGACCTCAGCCTGTTGACCAAAGTTCTCCTGTATTTCTTTAAGTGTTTTTTGCATTTCCTCCTTGTTGGCTTTTGTATTCTCCTGGATTTCTTTCAATGATTTTTGTGTTTCCCTTGCAAGGGCTTCTAACTTTTGATCCATTTTCTCCTGAATTTCTTTAAGTATGTCCTTCATGTGTTCCTGTACCAGCATCATGACCAGTGATTTTAAATCCAAATCTTGTTTTACTGGTGTGATGGGGTATCCAGGACATGTTGGTAGAGGAGAATTGGGTTCAGATGTTGCCATATTGCCTTGATTTCTGTTAGTGACGTTCCTGCGTTTGCCTTTTGCCATCTAGTTCTCACTGGTGTTAGTTTGCCTTGTCAGTGCTGGACTCACCAGTGCAAGCTGCCCCTTCCCCGTTGGCCTCTGGTGCACAGCTTACCTCCTGCACTGCTTGTAGACAGGGTGCTGCTGCCCAGGCTGTTCAGATCCCAAAGCAGGCACCCGAAGGCTCCTGCTGGGGCCCGCTGGATTCACTGGAGCACACTGACTTCTCCCAGCTGGCCGCCCGGAAACCCAGCTAGCCACTTGCAGGACTTGGAGATGTGGTGCTGCCGCCCAGGCTGATCTGGGCAGCAGAACTCCCAACCGGGTTGGTGCACACAAGGCTAGCCTAGCTGCTCAGGCCCTGAGTCTAGGCAAAAGCCTGGCAGGCCAATGTCGGTGCAAAGTTCCCCTCAGCTGTGGGTGTTAATTGGGTGTGTCAGGTGGCTAGGATGGTGGCGTGTGCGAGTTCCCTGAGAGTGCTGGGAGAGTCTGCTGGGCTAACAACCTCCTGGCTGGGTCAGCACACAGATGGCCCAACGAGCAGCCCAGGGCCTGGGGGTCAGTCTAGGGCCTGACCGTCTGAGACCCCTGCTATGTCCGCCTCGGGCTATGCCTGTTAGCTAGTTTGGTTTTGCCTGCTAGGTCTCTCTGGCTTCCCGTAGGCAAAATGGTGGTGGTGCGCAAACTGGCCCGGATAAACAACCTCCTGGCCGGGTCAGCACACAGATGGCCCACCGAGCAGTCCAGGGCCTGGGGGAAGTCCAGGGACTGACCGTCTGAGACCCCTGCTATGTCCGCCTCGGGCTATGCCTGTTAGCCGGTTTGGTTTTGCCTGCTAGGTCTCCCTGGCTTCCCCCAGGCAAAATGGTGGTGGTGCGCGCGCCGGCCCGGGAGGAAAAAAACCTCCTGCCCGGGTTTGCACCCCGGTGGACCCCCGATCAGCTCAGGGCCTGGGTGCCTGCCAACGCCCGTCGGGCTTAGACCCCCGCGATGTTGTTCTCGGGTTATATTTGCGTACCTCAGTCTGATTTCTCTGGCGACCGAGAACCAATATGGAGCCCACGTAACTGACTGGCGGGAGGCAGAGTTCTGATGTGGCTTCCGTGTGGTGAAAGGCACCGTAAATCCGCCGCTGCTTGCAGCCTGGCTGGCCAGCGATGGCCAGTGGTCGTGGGTACCAGGTCTGCCTGGACCCTGTCCGCTTGGTTCTACTGCTGATGGCCCTTCCTCTGGACCAGCCGCTGCTGCTGCTACTGCTGCTGCTGCCGCCGCTCCCAGGCCCAAGAATTTTCTTTCATCAAAATTTGTCAGAAACCACGTTTTAAGGAAATCTCGCATCGTGTGAAATTATCTTGTTTTTCATAAACAACACGTTGTAAATCGAAAAGCTTTGGTGTTGCGTGTATGTCTAAGCGTGTAGCCTCAAAAGAGAACGCACAGGAGAGTTTTCTCTCGAAAGAAAATGTAGGAATACCACGTTATAAGGAAATACAGTGTTGCAGAGTAAAGACAAATACGTACATATTGGAAACACTTTAAGAGAAGAAATAACGCATCGTACAAAATTAGCTTGTATCTCCTAAACAAAACTTTGTAACTCGAAAAGATTTGGTGTGGCTCATACCTCTACAAGTGTAGCCTCAAAAGAGAACCCACAGGAGGAAATTCTTTCGTTAAAATTTTTCAGAAACCACGATTTATGGAAATCTCGCATCATGCGAAATTATCTTGTTTTTTCCTAAACAACACGTTGTAACTCGAAAAGCTTTGGTGTTGTGTGTTTGTCTAAGCGTGTAGCCTCGAAAGAGAACGCACAGGAGAGTTTTCCCTCGAAAGAATATGTAAGAATACCACGTTATAAGGAAATACAGTGTTGCAGAGTAAAGACAAATTCGTACGTATTGGAAACACTTTATGAGAAGAATTAACGCATCTTACAAAATTAGCTTGTATCTCCTAAACAAAACGTTGTAACTCGAAAGGATTTGTTGTGGCGTGTACATCTTTTTTTTTTTTTTTTATTTTTTTAATATTATTATTTTCTATATTTGTTTACATTCCAAATGATTTCCCCTTTCCCGGATCCCCCCTCCCCATATGACCCATAAACCTTCTTCTCTCCATCCCTTCTCCAATCACCTCCCTCCTTTTTCTCTGTCCTTATATTCCCTTCCAATGCTAGATCGATCCTTTCCAGGATTAGGACCCTCTCCATACTTCTTCTTTTTTTTTTTTTTTTAATTTGATATAATTTATTTACATTTCAAATGATTTCCCCTTTTCTAGCCCCCCCCTTTCCCCGAAAGTCCCGTAAGCCCCCTTCTCTTCCCCTGTCCTCCCTCCCACCCCTTCCCAGTTCCCCGTTCTGGTTTTGCCAAATACTGTTTCACTGAGTCTTTCCAGAACCAGGGACCACTCCTGCTTTCTTCTTGTATCTCATTTGATGTGTGGATTATGTTTTGGGTATTCCAGTTTTCTAGGTTAATAACCACTTATTAGTGCGTGCATACCATGATTCACCTTTTGAGTCTGGGTTACCTCACTTAGTATGATGTTCTCTAGCTCCATCCATTTGCCTAAGAATTTCATGAATTCATTGTTTCTAATGGCTGAATAGTACTCCATTGTGTAGATATACCACATTTTTTGTATCCACTCTTCTGTTGAGGGATACCTGGGTTCTTTCCAGCATCTGGCAATTATAAATAGGGCTGCTATGAACATAGTAGAGCATGTATCCTTATTACATGGTGGGGAATCCTCTGGGTATATGCCCAGGAGTGGTATAGCAGGATCTTCTGGAAGTGAGGTGCCCAGTTTTCGGAGGAACCGCCAGACTGATTTCCAGAGTGGTTGTACCAATTTGCAACCCCACCAGCAGTGGAGGAGTGTTCCTCTTTCTCCGCACCCTCTCCAACACCTGCTGTCTCCTGAATTTTTAATCTTAGCCATTCTGACTGGTGTAAGATGAAATCTTAGGGTTGTTTTGATTTGCATTTCCCTAATGACTAATGAAGTGGAGCATTTTTTAAGATGCTTCTCCGCCATCCGAAGTTCTTCAGGTGAGAATTCTTTGTTTAACTCTGTACCCCATTTTTTAATAGGGTTGTTCGGTTTTCTGGAGTCTAACTTCTTGAGTTCTTTATATATATTGGATATTAGCCCTCTATCTGATGTAGGATTGGTGAAGATCTTTTCCCAATTTGTTGGTTGCCGATCTGTCCTCTTGATGGTGTCCTTTGCCTTACAGAAACTCTGTAACCTTATGAGGTCCCATTTGTCAATTCTTGCTCTTAGAGCATACGCTATTGGTGTTCTGTTCAGAAACTTTCTCCCTGTACCGATGTCCTCAAGGGTCTTCCCCAGTTTCTTTTCTATTAGCTTCAGAGTGTCTGGCTTTATGTGGAGGTCCTTGATCCATTTGGATTTGAGCTTAGTACAAGGAGACAAGGATGGATCAATTCGCATTCTTCTGCATGCTGACCTCCAGTTGAACCAGCACCATTTGTTGAAAAGGCTATCTTTTTTCCATTGGATGTTTTCAGCCTCTTTGTCGAGGATCAAGTGGCCATAGGTGTGTGGGTTCATTTCTGGATCTTCAATCCTGTTCCATTGATCCTCCTGCCTGTCACTGTACCAATACCATGCAGTTTTTAACACTATTGCTCTGTAGTATTGCTTGAGGTCAGGGATACTGATTCCCCCAGATTTTCTTTTGTTGCTGAGAATAGTTTTAGCTATCCTGGGTTTTTTGTTGTTCCAGATGAATTTGATAATTGCTCTTTCTAACTCTGTGAAGAATTGAGTTGGGATTTTGATGGGTATTGCATTGAATCTGTATAGTGCTTTAGGCAAAATGGCCATTTTAACTATATTGATTCTACCGATCCATGAGCATGGGAGGTTTTCCCATTTTTTGAGGTCTTCTTCCATTTCCTTCTTCAGAGTCTTGAAGTTCTTGCCATACAGATCTTTCGCATGTTTGGTAAGAGTCACCCCAAGATACTTTATACTGTTTGTGGCTATTGTGAAGGGGGTCATTTCCCTAATTTCTTTCTCAGCCTGCTTATCCTTTGAGTATAGGAAGGCCACTGATTTGCTTGAGTTGATTTTGTAACCTGCCACTTTGCTGAAGTTGTTTATCAGCTGTAGGAGCTCTCTAGTGGAGTTCTTTGGGTCACTTAGGTAGACGATCATGTCGTCTGCAAATAATGATAGTTTGACTTCCTCCTTTCCAATTTGTATCCCTTTGACCTCCTTATGTTGTCGAATTGCCCGAGCTAGTACCTCAAGTACAATATTGAAAAGATAAGGAGAAAGGGGGCAGCCTTGTCTGGTCCCTGATTTCAGTGGGATTGCTTCAAGTTTCTCTCCGTTTAGTTTGATGCTGGCTACCGGTTTGCTGTATATTGCTTTTACTATGTTTAGGTATGGGCCTTGAATTCCTGTTCTCTCCAAGACTTTAAGCATGAAAGGATGCTGAATTTTGTCAAATGCTTTTTCAGCATCCAATGAAATGACCATGTGGTTTTGTTCTTTGAGTTTGTTTATGTAGTGGATTGTATTGATGGATTTCCGTATATTGAACCAACCCTGCATTCCCGGGATAAAGCCTACTTGATCATGGTGGATGATCGTTTTGATGTGTTCTTGGATTCGGTTGGCAAGAATTTTGTTGAGTATTTTTGCATCGATGTTCATAAGGGAAATTGGTCTGAAGTTCTCTTTCTTTGTTGGATCTTTGTGTGGCTTTGGTATCAGCGTAATTGTGGCTTCGTAGAAGGAATTGGGTAGTGTTCCTTCTGTTTCTATTTTGTGGAATAGTTTGAAGAGTATTGGTGTTAACTCTTCTTTGAAGGTCTGGTAGAATTCTGCACTGAAACCATCTGGTCCTGTGCTTTTTTTGGTTGGAAGACTTTCTATGACTCCTTCTATTTCTTTAGGCTTTATGGGACTGTTTAGATGGTCTAGTTGGTCCTGATTTAATTTTGGTATTTGGTATCTGTCAAGGAAATTGTCCATTTCCTCCAGATTCTCCAGTTGTGTTGAGTACAGGCTCTTGTAGTAGGATCTGATGATTTTTTGGATTTCCTCAGTTTCCGTTGTTATGTCTCCCTTTTCATTTCTAAGTTTGTTAATTTGGATACTTTCTCTGTGCCCTTTGGTCAGTCTGGCTAAGGGTTTATCTATCTTGTTGATTTTCTCAAAGAACCAGCTCCTAGTTTTGTTGATTTTTTGTATGGTTCTCTTTGTTTCTACTTGATTGATTTCGGCCCTGAGTTTGATGATTTCCTGCCTTCTACTCCTCCTGGGTGAAATAGCTTCTTTTTGTTCTAGGGCTTTCAGGTGTGTCATTAAGTTGGTAATGTATGCTCTCTCCATTTTCTTTTTGGAGGCACTCAGGGCTATGAGTTTTCCTCTTAGCACTGCTTTCATTGTGTCCCATAGATTTGGGTATGTTGTGTTTTCATTTTCATTGTGTTCTAAAAAGTCTTTAATTTCTTTCTTTATTTCTTCCTTGACCAACGTGTCATTGAGTAGAGTATTGTTCAATCTCCACGTGTTTGTGGGTTTTCTGTTGTTTCTGTTGCTATTGAAGACTACTTTTATTCCATAGTGATCAGATAGGAGGCATGGGATTAGTTCTATCTTTTTATATTTGTTGAGGTCTGTCTTGTGACCAATTATATGGTCGATTTTGGAGAAGGTACCATGAGGTGCTGAAAAAAAGGTATATTCTTTTGTTTTAGGATAGAATGTTCTATATATATCAGTTAAATCTAATTGGTCCAAAGCTTCAATTAGTTTCATTGTGTCCTTGTTTAGTTTCTGTTTTCCTGATCGGTCCATTGAGGAAAGTGCAGTGTTGAAGTCACCCACAATTATTGTGTTAGGTGCAATGTGTGCTTTGAGTTTTAATAAAGTTTCTTTTATGAAAGAGGGTGCCCTTGCATTTGGAGCATAGATGTTCAGGATTGAGAGTTCTTCTTGTTGTATTTTTCCTTTGACCAGCAAGAAGTGTCCCTCAGAGTCTCTTTTGATGACTTTGGGTTGAAAGTCAATTTTATCTGATATTAAAATGGCTACTCCAGTTTGTTTCCTGAGACCATTTGCTTGTAAAATTGTCTTCCAGCCTTTTACTCTAAGGTAGTGTTTGTCTTTGACCCTGAGGTGTGTTTCCTGTAAGCAGCAAAATGTAGGGTCCTGTTTACGTATCCAGTCAGTTAGTCTGTGTCTTTTTATTGGGGCATTAAGTCCATTGATGTTAAGAGATATTAAGGAATAGTGATTGTTACTTCCTATCATTTTTGACGTTATTTTTTAAATTTGATTGCTTAACTTATTTGGGTTTGATGAAAGGTTACTATCTTGCTTTTTTCAGGGTGGAGTTTCCCTCCTTGTATTGGTGTTGTCTTCCTATTATCCTTTTTAGGGCTGGGTTTGTGGATAGATATTGGGTGAACTTGGTTTTGTCGTGAAATATCTTAGTTTCTCCATCTATGGTGATTGAGAGTTTTGCTGGATATAGTAGTTTTGGTTGGCATTTGTGTTCTCTTAGAGTCTGCATGAGATCTGCCCAGGACCTTCTAGCCTTCATAGTCTCAGGTGAAAAGTCTGCTGTGATTCTGATAGGTCTTCCTTTATATGTTACTTGGCCTTTTTCTCTTACTGCCTTTAGTATTCTTTCTTTGTTTAGAACATTTGGTGTTTTGATTATTATGTGACGGGAAGTATTTCTGTTCTGGTCCAGTCTGTTTGGAGTTCTGTAGGCTTCTTGTATATTCATGGGCATCTCTCTCTTTAGGTTAGGGAAGTTTTCTTCCATAATTTTATTGAAGATATTTGCTGGCCCTTTAAGTTGTAAATCTTCACTCTCATCTATGCCTATAATCCTTAGGTTTGGTCTTCTCATTGTGTCCTGGATTTCCTGGATATTTTGGGTTACAAGCTTTTTGCACTTTGCATTTTCTTTAACTGTTGAGTCCATGGTTTCTATGGAATCTTCAGCATCTGAGATTCTTTCTTCTATCTCTTGTATTCTGTTGTTGATATTTGCATCTCTGTCCCCTGATTTCTTCCCAAGGCTTTCTATCTCCAAAGTTGTCTCCCTTTGAGTTTTCTTAGTTGTTTCTACTTCTGATTTTAGATCCTGGATGGTTTTGCTTAGCTCCTTCCCTTGCATGTTTGTGTTTTCCTGTAATTCTTTAAGAGATTTTTGTGTTTCCTCTTTCATGAGCTCAGCCTGTTGACCAAAGTTCTCCTGTATTTCTTTAAGAGATTTTTGTGTTTCGTCTTTCATGACCTCAGCCTGTTGAGCAAAGTTCTCCTGTATTTCTTTAAGTGTTTTTTGCATTTCCTCCTTGTTGGCTTTTGTATTCTCCTGGATTTCTTTCAATGATTTTTGTGTTTCCCTTGCAAGGGCTTCTAACTTTTGATCCATTTTCTCCTCAATGTCCTTCATGTGTTCCTGTACCAGCATCATGACCAGTGATTTTAAATCCAAATCTTGTTTTACTGGTGTGATGGGGTATCCAGGACTTGCTGGTAGAGGAGAATTTGGTTCAGATGTTGCCATATTGCCTTGATTTCTGTTAGTGACGTTTCTGCGTTTGCCTTTTGCCATCTAGCTCTCACTGGTGTTACTTGGTCTTGTCAGTGCTGGACTCACCAGTGCAAGCTGCCCCTTCCCCGTTGGCCTCTGGTGCACAGCTTACACTCTGCACTGCCTATAGACAGGGTGCTGTTGTCCAGGCTGTTCAGATCCCGAAGCAGGCACCTGAAGGCTCCCGCTGGGGCCCGCAGGATTTATTGGAGCACACCGACTTCTCCCAGCTGGCCGCCCGGAAGCCCCCACTAGCCTCTTGAGGGACCTGGAGATGTGGCGGCCACCCAGGCTGATCTGAAGCGGAGAGAGTTGAGCTGGGGACTTCTGCCTGAGGCCTTGCCTCAGATTGTGTCTGTGGACCAGGTGGAACCTGTGTGCACCCCCAGGGAGCTCCGAAGGTGAATGTTGCTGTGACCTCCCCTGTGCTCCGCTCACTCCGCTGGGCAGCCGATTTCCCCAACTGGGCTGGCGCACACTAGGTTAGCCTTGTTGCCTGGGCCCTGAGTCCAGGCAAACGCCTGGGAGGCCAAGGTCCGAGCAAAGTTCCCCTAGGGCTATGTCTGTTATTTGGGTCCGCCAGGTGACCTGGATGGCGGGCGTGCGCGTCCGAGCTCCGCGAAAGCACCGGGAGAGTCTGTTGTGCTAATAACCTCCTGGGCTGGTTGACACACAGATGGCCCACCAAGCCGCCCAGTTCTTGGGGTCAGTCCTGTGCCTTTTGGGGCCTAGACCCCCGTTTTGTTAGCCTCAGGCTACACTTGTTAGCAGTCTCTGCCCTCCCGAGCACTCTGGCTCCTGTAGGCAAAGTGGCGGCGCGTGCACCGGCCGGGGCAAAAAAAAAAAAAAACTCCTGGCTGGGTTGGCGCCCCGATGGCCACTCGAACAGCCCAGGGCCTGGGTGCAGGCCAACGCCCGTCTGGCTCAGACCCCTGCGGTGTTGGGCCTAGGATTATGTTTGTGTACCTCAGTCTGACCGATCTCTGGAGCCCGGGATCAAGATGGCGGTGAGTCTCTCCTGACTGGCGGGCAGCCGAGTTCTGAAGTGGCTTCCGTGCAGCGAAAGGCTCCGCAGAACCGCAGTTGCTTGCCGCCCGGCTGGTCAGCGAAGGTCAGTGGTCGTGGGCGCAGAGCCTAACTGGACCCTGTGTCGCCTTGGTTCCACTGCTGATGGCCCTTCAGCTGGAGCAGCCACTGCTACCCGTGGCGTGTACATCTAAACATGTAGCCTCAAAAGAGAACCCACAGGAGAATTTTCTTTCGTCAAAATTTTTCAGAAAACCACGTTTTAAGGAAATCCCGCATCGTGCGAAATTATCTTGTTCTTCCTAAACAACACGTTGTAACTCGAAAAGCTTTGGTGTTGCGTGTATGTCTAAGCGTGTAGCCTCAAAAGAGAAGGCACAGGAGAGTATTCTCTCGAAAGAATATGTAAGAATACCACGTTATAAGGAAATACAGTGTTGCAGAGTAAAGACGGATACTAAATTATTGGAAACACTTTACGAGAAGGAATAATACATCGTAAAAAATTAGCTTGTATTTCCTAAACAACACGTTGTAACTCGAAGGATTTGGTGTGGCGTGTAAGTTGAAACGTGTAGCCTCAAAAGAGAACCCACAGGAGAATTTTCTTTCGTAAAAATTTGTCAGAAAACCACGTTTTAAGGAAATCTCGCATTGTGCGAAATTATCTTGTTTTTCCTAAACAACACGTTGTAAGTCGAAAAGCTTTGATGTTGCGTGTATGTCTAAACGTGTGGCCTCAAAGGAGAACGCACAGGACAGTTTTCTATTGAAAGAATATGTAAGAATACCACGTTATAAGGAAATACAATGTTGCAGAGTAAAGACAAATATGTATGTATTGGAAACACTTTATGAGAAGAATTAACGCATTGTAAAAAATTAGCTTGTATCTCCTAAACAATACGTTGTAACTCGAACAGATTTGGTGTGGCGTGTACGTCTAAACATGTAGCCTCAAAAGAGAACCCAAAGGAGAATTTTCTTTCGTCAAAATTTTTCAGAAAACCACGTGTTAAGGAAATCCCCATCGTGCGAAATCATCTTCTTTTTCCTAAACAACATGTTGTAACTTGAAAAGCTTTGGTGTTGCGTGTATGTGTAAGCATGGAGCCTCAAAAGAGAAGGCACAGGAGAGTTTTCTCTCGAAAGAATATGTAAGAATACCACGTTATAAGGAAATACAATTTTGCAGAGTAAAGACAAATAAGTACATATTGGAAACACTTTATGAGAAGGAAGAATGAATCGTAAAAAATTAGCTTGTATCTCCTAAACAACACGTTGTAACTCGAAAAGATTTGGTGTGACGTGTATGTCTAAACGTTTAGCCTCAAAAGAGAACCCACAGGAGAATTTTCTTTCATCAAAATTTGTCAGAAACCACGTTTAAAGGAAATCTCGCATCGTGCGAAATTATCTTGTTTTTCCTAAACAACACGTTGTAAATCGAAAAGCTTTGGTGTTGCGTGTATGTCTAAGCTTGTAGCCTCAAAAGAGAACGCACAGGAGAGTTTTCTCTTGAAAGAATATGTAGGAATACCATGTTATAAGGAAATACAGTGTTGCAGAGTAAAGACAACTACGTACATATTGGAAACACTTTAAGAGAAGAAATAACGCATCGTCCAAAATTAGCTTGTATCTCCTAAAGAACACTTTGTAACTCGAAAAGATTTAGTGTGGCTCGTACCTCTAGAAGTGTAGCCTCAAAAGAGAACCCACAGGAGAACTTTCTTTCATCAAAATTTTTCAGAAAACCACGTTTTATGGAAATCTCGCATCGTGCGAAATTATCTTGTTTTTCCTAAACAACACGTTGTAACTCGAAAAGCTTTGGCGTTGCGTGTATGTCTAAACGTGTAGCCTCAAAAGAGAACGCACAGGAGCGTTTTCCCTCGAAAGAATATGTAAGAATACCACGTTATATGGAAATACAATGTTGCAGAGTAAAGGCAAATAAGGACATATTGGAAACACTTAGGAGAAGAAATAACGCATCTTACAAAATTTGCTTGTATCTCCTAAACAACACGTTGTAACTCGAAAAGATTTGGTGTGGCTCGTACGTCTACACGTGTACCCTCAAAAGAGAAACCACAGGATAACTTTCTTTCGTCAAAATTTGTCAGAAAACCACGTTTTAAGGAAATCTTGCATCGTGCAAAATTATCTTGTTTTTCATAAACAACATGTTGTAACTCAAAAAGCTTTGGTGTTTCGTGTATGTCTAAGCCTGTAGCCTCTAAAGAGAATGCACAGGAGAGTTTTCTCTCGAAATAACATGTAAGAATACAACGTTATAAGGAAATACAGTGTTGCAGAGTAAAGACAAATACGTAATTATTGGAAACACTTTACGAGAAGAAATAACGCATCGTAGAAAATTAGCTTGTATCTCCTAAGCAACACGTGGTAACTCGAAAGGATTTGGTGTGGCGTGTATGTCTAAACGTGGAGCCTCAAAAGAGAACCCACAGGAGAATTTTCATTCGTCAAAATTTGTCAGAAAACCACGTTTTAAGGAAATCCCGCATCGTGCGAAATAATCTTGTTTTTCATAAACAACACGTTGTAACTCTAAAAGCATTGATGTTGCCTGTATGTCTAAGTGTGCAGCCTCAAAAGGGAACGCACAGGATACTTTTCTCTCGAAAGAATATGTAAGAATACCACGTTATAAGGAAATACAGTGTTGCAGAGTAAAGACAAATACGTATGTATTGGAAACACTTTATGAGAAGAATTACCGCATCGTACAAAATTAGCTTGTATCTCCAAAACAACACGTTGTAACTCGAAAAGATTTGGTGTGGCGTGTACATCTAAACATGTAGCCTCAAAAGAGAACCCACAGGAGAATTTTCTTTCTTCAAAATTTTTCAGAAAACCACGTTTTAAGGAAATCCCGCATCGTGCGAAATCATCTTCTTTTTCCTAAACAACATGTTGTAACTCGAAAAGCGTTGGTGTTGCGTGTATGTGTAAGCGTGGAGACTCAAAAGAGAAGGCACAGGAGAGTGTTCTCTTGAAAGAATATGTAAGAATACCACGTTAAAAGGAAATACAATTTTGCAGAGTAAAGACAAATAAGTACATATTGGAAACACTTTACGAGAAGAAATAATGCATCGTAAAAAATGAGCTTGTATCTCCTAAACAACACGTTGTAACTCGAAAAGATTTGGTGTGACATGTACGTCTAAAAGTGTAGCCTCAAACGAGAACCCACAGGAGAATTTTCTTTCATCAAAATTTGTCTGAAACCACGTTTTAAGGAAATAGCGCATCGTGCGAAATTATCTTGTTTTTCCTAAACAACACGTTGTAACTCGAAAAGCTTTGGTGTTGCGTGTATGTCTAAGCATGTAGCCTCAAAAGAGAATGCACAGGAGAGTTTTCTCTCGAAAGAATATGTAAGAATACCACGTTATAAGGAAATACAGTGTTGCAGAATAAAGACAACTACGTACATATTGGAAACACTTTAAGAGAAGAAATAACGCATTGTACAAAATTAGCTTGTATCTCCTAAACAACACATTGTAACTCGAAAAGATTTGGTGTGGCTCGTACCTCTACACGTGTAGCCTCAAAAGAGAACCCAGAGGAGAACTTTCTTTCGTCAAAATTTGTCTGAAAACCACGTTTTATGGAAATCTCGCATCGTGCGAAATTATCTTCTTTTTCCTAAACAACACGTTGTAACTCGAAAAGCTTTGGCGTGCGTGTTCGTCTAAGGGTGTAGCCTCAAAAGAGCATGCACAGGAGAGTTTTCCCTCGAAAGAATATGTAAGAATACCACGTTATAAGAAAATACAGTGTTGCAGAGTAAAGATAAATAACGACATATTGGAAACAATTTAGGGAAGAAATAACGCATCGTACAAAATTTGCTTGTATCTCCTAAACAACACGTTATAACTCGAAAATATTTGGTGTGGCTCGTACTTCTACACTTGTAGCCTCAAAAGAGAACCAACAGGAGAACTTTTCTTCGTCAAAATTTGTCAAAGAACCACGTTTTAAGGAAATCCCGCATCGTGCAAAATTATCTTGTTTTTCCTAAACAACACGTTGTAACTCGAAAAGCTTTGGTGTTGCGTGTATGTCTGAGCATGTTGCCTCTAAAGACAATGCACAGGAGAGTTTTCTCTCAAAAGAACATGTAATAATACAACGTTAAAAGGAAATACAGTGTTGCAGAGTAAAGACAAATACGTACGTATTGGAAACACTTTACGAGAAGAAATAACGCATCATACAAAATTAGCTTGTATCTCCTAAACAACACGTGGTAACTCTAAAGGATTTGGTGTGGCGTGTACGTCTAAATGTGTAGCCCCAAAAGTGAACCGACAGGAGAATTTTCTTTCGTCAAAATTTGTCAGAAAACCACGTTTTAAGGAAACCCTGCATCGTGCGAAATTATCTTGTTTTTCCTAAACAACATGTTGTAACTCGAAAAGCTTTGGTGTTGCCTGTATGTCTAAGTGTGTAGCCTCAAAAGAGAACGCACAGGATAGTTTTCTCTCGAAATAATATGTAAGAATACCACGTTATAAGGAAATACAGTGTTGCAGAGCAGACAAATATGTACATATTGGAAATACTTTACGAGAAAAAGTAACGCATCGTAGAAAATTAGCTTGTATCTCCTAAACAAAACGTTGTAACTCGAAAAGATTTGGTGCGGCGTGTACGTCTAAACGTGTAGCCTCAAAAGAGAACCCACAGGAGAATTTTCTTTCGTCAAAATTTTTCAGAAAACCACGTTTTAAGGAAATCCCGCATCGTGCCAAATCATCTTCTTTTTCCTGAACAACATGTTGTAACTCGAAAAGCTTTGGAGTTGGGTGTTTGTCTAAGCTTGTAGCCTCAAAAGAGAATGCAGAGGAGAGTTTTCTCTCGAAAGAATTTGTAAGAATACCACGTTATGAGAAAATACAGTGTTGCAGAATAAAGACAAATACGTACGTTTTGGAAACACTTTAAGAGAGGAAATAACACATCGTACAAAATTATCTTGTATCTCCTAAACAACAATTGGAACTCGAAAAGATTTGTTGTGGCTCGTACTTCTACACGTGTAGCCTCAAAAGAGAACCCACAGGAAAACTTTCTTTTGTCAAAATTTTTCAGAAAACCACGTTTTATGGAAATCTCGCATCGTGCGAAATTATCTTGCTTTTCCTAAACAACACATTGTAACTCGAAAATCTTTGGCGTTGCGTGTATGTTTAAGCGTGTAGCCTCTAAAGAGTACGCACAGGAGAGTTTTCTCTCGAAAGAACATGTAAGAATACAACGTTATAAGGGAATACAGTGTTGCAGAGTAAAGACAAATACATACTTGATGGAAACACTTTACGAGAAGAAATAACGCATTGTAAAAAATTAGCTTGTATCTCCTAAACAACACGTGGTAACTCGAAAGGACTTGGTGTGGCGTGTACGTCTAAACGTGTAGCCTGAAAAGAGAACCCATAGGAGAATTTTCTTTCTTCAAAATTTTTCAGAAAATCACGTTTTAACGAAATCCCGCATCCTGCGAAATTATCTTGTTTTTCCTAAACAACAAGTTGTAACTCGAAAAGCTTTGGTGTTGCGTGTATGACTAAGTGTGTAGCCACAAAAGGGAATGCACAGGAGAGTTTTCTCTCGAAAGAATATGTAAGAATACCACGTTATAAGGAAATACAGTGTTGCAGAGTAAAGACAAATACGTACATATTGGAAACACTTTAAAAGAAGAAATATCGCATCATACAAAATTAGCTTGTGTCTCCTAAACAACTCGTTGTAACTCGAAAAGTTTTGGTGTGACGTGTACGTCTCAACGTGTAGCCTCAAAAGAGAACCCACAGGAGAATTTTCTTTCATCAAAATTTGTCAGAAACCACGTTTTAAGGAAATCTCGCATTGTGCGAAATTATCTAGTTTTTCCTAAACAACACGTTGTAACTCGAAAATCTTTGGTGTTGTGTGTATGTCTAAGCATGTAGCCTCAAAAGAGAACACACAGGAGAGTTTTCCCTCAAAAGAATATGTAAGAATATCACATTATAAGGAAATACAGTGTTGCAGAGTAAAGACAAATACGTATGTATTGAAAACACTTTACGAGAAGAACTAATGCATCATACAAAATTAGCTCGTATCTCCTAAACAACCGGTTGTAACTCGAAAAGATTTGGTGTGGCGTGTACAGCTAAACGTGTAGCCTCAAAAGAGAACCCACAGGAGAATTTTCTTTCGTCAAAATATGTGAGAAAACCACGTTTTAAGGAAATCCCTCATCGTGCAAAATTATCTTGTTTTTCCTAAACAACAAGTTGTAACTCGAAAAGCTTTGGTGTTGCGTGTATGTCTAAGCGTGTAGCCTCAAAAGAGAATGTAAAGGAGAGTTTTTTCTCGAAAGAATATTTAAGAATACCACGTTATAAGGAAATACATTGTTGCAGAGTAAAGACAATTACGTACATATTGGAAACTCTCTACGAGAAGAAATAACGCATCGTAAAAAATTAACTTGTTTCTCCTAAACAACACGTTGTAACTCGAAAAGATTTGGTGTGGCGTGTACGTCTAAAAGTGTAGCCTCAAAGGAGAACCCACAGGAGAATTTTCTTTCATCAAAATTTTTCACAGAACCAAGTTTTAAGGAAATCCCGCATCGTGTGAAACCATCTTCTTTTTCCTAAACAACATATTGTTACTCGAAAAGTTTAGTGTTGCGTGTATGTCTAAGCGTGGAGCCTCAAAAGAGAAGGCACAGGATAGTTTTCTCTCGAGAGAATATGTAAGAATACCACGTTATTAGGAAATACAATTTTGCAGAGTAAAGACAAATAAGTACATATTGGAAACACTTTACGAGAAGAAATAATACATCATACAAAGTTACCTTGTATCTCCTAACAACACGTGGTAACTCGAAAAGATTTGGTTTGGCGTGTCCGTCTAAACGTGTAGCCTCAAAAGAGAACCAACAGGAGAATTTTCTTTCATCAAAATTAGATAACCACGTTTTAAGGAAATTCCGCATCGTGCAAAATTATCTTGTTTTTCCTAAACAACACGTTGTAACTCGAAAAGCTTTGGTGTTGCGTGTATATCTAAGCGTGTAGCCTCAAAAGAGAATGCACAGGAGAGTTTTCTCTCAAAGGAACATGTAAGACTACAACGTTATAAGGAAATACAGTGTTGCAGAGTAAAGACAAAAACATAAATATTGGAAACACTTTACGAGAAGAAATGACGCATCATAAAATATAAGCTTGTATCTCCTAAACAACAAGTGGTAACTCGAAAAGATTTGGTTTGGCGTGTACGTCTAAAAGTGTAGCCTCAAAAGAGACCCCACAGGAGAATTTTCTTTCTTCAAAATTTGTCAGAAAACCACGTTATAAGGAAATCCCGCATCCTGGGAAATTATCTTGTTTTTCCTAAACAACAAGTTGTAACTCGAAAAGCTTTGGTGTTTCATGTATGTTTAAGTGTGTAGCCTCTAAAGGGAATGCGCAGGAGAGTTTTCTATCGAACGAATATGTAAGAATACCACGTTATAAGGAAATACAGTGTTGCAGAGTAAAGACAAATACATACATATTGGAAACACTTTATGAGAAGAAATAACGCATCGTTCAAAATTAGCTTGTATCTCCTAAACAACACGTTGTAACTCGAAAAGATTTGGTGTGGCCCGTATGTCTACACGTGTAGCCTCAAAAGAGAACCCACAGGAGAATTTTCTTTCGTCAAAATTTGTCAGAAAACCACGTTTTAAGGAAATCCCGCATCGTGCAAAATTATCTTGTTTTTCCTAAACAACACGTTGTAACTCGAAAAGCTTTGGTGTTGCGAGTATGTCTAAGCGTGTAGCCTCTAAAGAGTACACACAGGAGTGTTTTCTCTCGAAAGAACATGTAAGAATACAACGTTATAAGGAATACAGTGTTGCAGAGTAAAGACAAAAACATACTTGTTGGAAACACTTTACGAGAAGAAATAACGCATTGTAAAAAATTAGCTTGTATCTCCTAAACAACACGTGGTAACTCGAAAGGACTTGGTGTGGCGTGTACATCTAAATGTGTAGCCTCAAAAGAGAACCCATAGGAGAATTTTCTTTCATCAAAATTTGTCAGAAAACACGTTGTATGGAAATCCCGCTTCGTGCGAAATTTTCTAGTTTTTCCTAAACAACACATTGTAACTCGAAAAGCTTTGGTGTTGCGTGTATGTCTAAGCGTGTAGCCTCAATAGAGAACGCACAGGAGAGTTTTCTCTTGAACGAATATGTAAGAATACCACGTTATAAGGAAATACAGTGTTGCACAGAAAAGACAATTACATACCATTGGAAACACTTTAAGAGAAGAAATAATGCATCGTACAAAATTAGCTTGTATCTCCTAAACAACACGTTGTAACTCGAAAAGATTTGGTGTGGCTCGTACGTCTACACGTGTAGCCTCAAAAGAGAACCCACAGGATAACTTTCTTTCTTCAAATTTTTTCAGAAAACCACGTTTTAAGTAAATCCCGCATCGTGAAAATTATCTTGTTTTTCCTTAAAAACACGTTGTAACTCGAAAAGCTTTGTTGTTGCGTGTATGTCTAAGCGTGTAGCCTCTAAAGAGTATGCACAGGAGAGTTTTCTCTAGAAAGAACATGTAAGAATACAACGTTATAAGGAAATACAGTGTTGCAGAGTAAAGACAAATACATACTTGTTGGAAACACTTTACAAGAAGAAATAATGCATCGTAAAAAATTAGCTTGTATCTCCTAAACAACACGTGGTAACTCGAAAGGACTTCATGTGGTGTGTACTTCTAAACGTGTAGCCTCAAAAGAGAACCAATAGGAGAATTTTCTTTCTTCAAAATTTGTCAGAAAATCACGTTTTAACGAAATCCCGCATCCTGCGAAATTATCTTGTTTTTCCTAAACAACAAGTTGTAACTCGAAAAGCTTTGATGTTGCGTGTATGTCTAAGTGTGTAGCCACAAAAGTGAATGCACAGGAGAGTTTTCTCTCGAAAGAATATGTAAGAATACCACGTTGTAGGAAATACAGTGTTGCAGAGTAAAGACAAATACGTACATATTGGAAACACTTTAAGAGAAGAAATAACGCATCGTACAAAATTAGCTTGTATCTCCTAAACAACACGTTGTAACTCTCAATGATTTGGTGTGGCATGTACGTCTAAACGTGTAGCCTCAAAAGAGAACCCACAGGAGAATTTTCTTTGGTCAAATTTGTCAGAAAACCACGTATTAAGAAAATCTTGCATCGTGCGAAATTATCTTGTTTTTCCTAAACAACACGTTTTAACTCGAAAAGCTATGGTGTTGCGTGTATGTCTCAGCATGTAGCCTCAAAAGAGAACACACAGGAGAGTTTTCTCTCAAAAGAATATGTAAGAATACCACGTTATAAGGAAATACAGTGTTTCAGAGTAAAGACAAATAGGTACGTATTGGAAACCCTTAAACTTTACGAGATGAAATAAAGCATCGTACAAAATTAGCTCATATCTCCTAAACAACACGTTGTAACTCGAAAAGACTTTGTGTGGCGTGTACGTCTAAACGTGTAGCCTCAAGAGAGAACCCATAGGAGAATTTTCTTTCGTCAAATATTCAGAAAACCACGTTTATGAAATCCCGCATCGTGCGAAATTATCTTGTTTTTCCTAAACAAAACCTTGTAACTCGAAAAGCTTTGGTGTTGCATGTATGTTTAAGCGTGTAGACTCAAAAGAGAGCACACAGGAGAGTTTTCACTCGAAAGAATGTGTAAGAATACCACGTTATAAGAAAATACAGTGTTGCAGATTAAAGACAAATACGTACTTATTGGAAATACTTTATGAGAAGAAATAACATATCGTAAAAAATTAGCTTGTATCTCCAAAACAACACATTGAAACTCCAAAAGATTTGGTGTGGCGTGTACGTCTAAACGTGTAGCCTCAAAAGAGAACCCACAGGAGAATTTTCTTTGGTCAAAATTTGTCAGAAAACCACGTATTAAGGAAATCCCGCATCGTGTGAAATTATCTTGTTTTTCCTAAACAACGCGTTGTAACTCGAAAAGCTTTGGTGTTGGGTGTATGTCTAAGCGTGTAGCCTCAAAAGAGAACACACAGGAGAGTTTTCTCTCGAAAGAATATGTAAGAATACCACGTTATAAGGAAGTACACTGTTGCAGAATAATGACAAATACTTTCGTATTGGAAACCCTTAAACTTTACGAGATGAAATAAAGCATCGTACAAAATTAGCTTGTATCTCCTAAACAACACGTTGTAACTCGAAAAGATTTGGTGTGGCATGTACATCTAAACGTGTAGCCTCAAAGAGAACCACAGGACAAATTTCTTTCGTCAAAATTTGTCAGAAAACCATGTTTTAAGGAAATCCCGCATCGTGAGAAATTATCTTGTTCTTCCTAAAAAACACGTTGTAACTCGAAAAGCGTTGGTGTTGCGTGTATGTCTAAGCATGTAGCCTCAAAAGAGAACGCACAGGAGAGTTTTCTCTCGAAAGAATATGTAAGAATACCACGTTATAAGGAAACACAGTGTTGCAGAGTAAAGACAAATACGTACTTATTGGAAACACTTTACGAGAAGAAATAACGCATCGTAAAAAAATTAGCTTGTATCTCCTAAACAACAGGTTGTAACTCGAAAAGATTTGGTGTGGCGTGTACGGCTAAACGTGTAGCCTCAAAAGAGAACGCACAGGAGAATTTTCTTTGGTCAAAATTTGTCAGAAAACCACGTACTAAGGAAACCCCGCATCGTGCGAAATTATCTTGTTTTTCCTAAACAACACATTGTAACTCGAAAAGCTTTGGTGTTGCGTGTATGTCTAAGCATGTAGCCTCAAGAGAGAACGCACAGGAGAGTTTTCTCTCGAAAGAATAGTTAAGAATACCACTTTATAAGGAAGTACAGTGTTGCTGAGTAAAGACGAAAGCGTACATATTGGAAACACTTAAACTTTACGAGATGTATTAAAGCATCGTACAAAATTAGCTTGTATCTCCTAAACAACACGTTTTTACTGGAAAAGATTTGGTGTGGCTTGTACGTCTAAACGTGTAGCCCCAAAAGAGAACCCACAGGACAATTTTCTTTCGTCAAAATTTGTCAGCAAACCTCGTTTTAAGGAAATCCCGCATCGTGAGAAATTATCTTGTTCTTCCTAAACAACACGTTGTAACTCGAAAAGTTTTGGTGTTGCATGTATGTCTAAGCGTGTAGCCTCAAAAGAGAACGCACAGGAGAGTTTTCTCTCGAAGGAATATGTAAGAATACCACGTTATTAGGAAAACAGTGTTGCAGAGTAAAGGCAAATACGTACGTATTGGAAACACTTAAACTTTACGAGAAGAAATAATGCATCTTAAAAAATTAGCTTGTATCTCCTAAACAACACGTTGTAACTCGAAAAGATTTGGTGTGGCGTGTACGTCTAAACGTGTAGCCTCAAAAGAGAAACCTCGGGAGTATTTTCTTTCGTCAAAATTTGTCAGAAAACCACGTTTTAAGGAAATCCCGCATCGTGCTAAATTATCTTGTTTTTCCTAAACAACACATTGTAACTCGAAAAGCTGTGGTGTTGCCTGTATGTCTAAGCGTGTAGCCTCAAAAGAGAATGCACAGGAGAGTTTTCTCTCGAAAGAATATGTAAGAATACCACGTTATAAGGAAATACAGAGTTGCAGTGTAAAGACAAAAACGTATGTATTGGAAACACTTAAACTTTATGAGAAGAAATAACGCATCGTAAAAAAAAATTAGCTTGTATCTCCTAAACAGCACGGTGTAACTCAAAAAGATTTGGTGTGGTGTGTACGTCTAAAGGTGTAGCCTCAAAAGGGAACCCACAGGAGTATTTTCTTTCATCAAAATTTGTCAGAACACCACGTTTTAAGGAAATCCCGCATCGTGGGAAATTATCTTGTTCTTCCTAAGCAACATGTTGTAACTCGAAAGGCTTTGCTGTTGCGTGTATGTCTAAGCGTGTAGCCTCCAAAGAGAACGCACAGGAGAGTTTTCTCTCGAAAGAATATGAAAGGATACCACGTTATAAGGAAATACAGTGTTACAGAGTAAAGACAAATACGTATGTATTGGAAACCCTTAAACTTTACGAGATGAATTAAAGCATCGTACAAAATTAGCTTGTATCTCCTAAACAACACGTTGTAACTCGAAAAGATTTGGTGTGGCATGTACGTCTAAACGTGTAGCCTCAAGAGAGAACCCACAGGACAATTTTCTTTCGTCAAAATTTTTCAGAATACCACGTTTTAAGGAAATCGCGCATCGTGAGAAATTATCATGTTCTTACTAAACAACACGTTTTAACTCGAAAAGCTTTGGTGTTGGGTGTATGTCTAAGCATGTAGCCCCAAAAGAGAATGCATAGGAGATTTTTCTCTCAAAAGAATATATAAGAATACCACGTTATAAGGAAATACAGTGTGGCAGAGTAAAGACAAATACATACATACTGGAAACACTTTATGAGAGAAATAACGCATCTTGCAAAATTTGCTTGTATGTCCTAAACAACATGTTGTAACTCGAAAAGATTTGGTGTGGCGTGTACGTCTAAACGTGTATCCTCAAAAGAGAACCCACAGGAGAGTTTTCTTTCGTCAAAATTTGTCAGAAAACCACGTTTTAAGGAAATCCCGCATCGTGCGAAATTATCTTGTTTTTCCTAAACAACACGTTGTAACTCGAAAAGCTTTGGTGTTGCATGTATATCTAAGTGTGTAGCCTCTAAAAGGAATGCAAGGAGAGTTTTCTCTCGAAAGAATATGTAAGAATACCACGTTATAAGGAAATACAGTGTTGAAGAGTAAAGACAAATACGTACATATTGTAAAACTTTAAGAGAAGAAATAAAAAATCATACAAAATTAGCTTGTATCTCCTAAACAACACGTTGTAACTCGAAAATATTTGGTGTGACGTGTACGTCTAAATGTGTAGCCTCAAAAGAGAACCGACAGGAGAATTTTTTATCATCAAAATATGTAAGAAAACCACGTTTTAAGGAAATCCCTTATCGTGCAAAATTATCTTGTTTTTCCTAAACAATGCGTTGTAACTCGAAAAGCTTTGGAGTTGCGTGTATGTCTAAGCGTGTAGACACAAAAGAGAGCACACAGGAGAGTTTTCTCTAAAAAGAATATGTAAGAATACCACCTTATAAGGAAATACAGTGTTGCAGAGTAAAGACAAATACGTACTTATTGGAAACACTTTATGAGAAGAAATAACGCATCGTAAAAAATTAGCTTGTATCTCCTAAACAACACGTTGTAACTCGAAAAGATTTGGTGTGACCTGTACGTCTAAACGTGTAGCCTCAAAAGAGAACACACAGGAGAATTTTCTTTGGTCAAAATTTGTCAGAAAACCACGTATTAAGGAAATCCCGCATCGTGCGAAATTATCTTGTTTTTCCTAAACAACGCGTTGTAACTCGAAAAGCTTTGGTGTTGCGTGTATGTCTAAGCGTGTAGCCTCAAAAGAGAACACACAGGAGAGTTTTCTCTCGAAAGAATATGTAAGAATACCACATTATAAGGAAGTACACTGTTGCAGAATAATGACAAATACTTTCGTATTGGAAACCCTTAAACTTTACGAGATGAAATAAAGCATCGTACAAAATTAGCTTGTATCTCCTAAACAACACGTTGTAACTCGAAAAGATTTGGTGTGGCGTGTACATCTAAACGTGTAGCCTCAAAGAGAACCACAGGACAAATTTCTTTCGTCAAAATTTGTCAGAAAACCACGTTTTAAGGAAATCCCGCAACGTGAGAAATTATCTTGTTCTTCCTAAAAAACACGTTGTAACTCGAAAAGCTTTGGTGTTGCGTGTATGTCTAAGCATGTAGCCTCAAAAGAGAACGCACAGGAGAGTTTTCTCTCGAAAGAATATGTAAGAATACCACGTTATAAGGAAACACAGTGTTGCAGAGTAAAGACGAATACGTACTTATTGGAAACACTTTACGAGAAGAAATAACGCATCGTAAAAAAATTAGCTTGTATCTCCTAAACAACAGGTTGTAACTCGAAAAGATTTGGTGTGGCGTGTACGGCTAAACGTGTAGCCTCAAAAGAGAACCCACAGGAGTATTTTCTTTCGTCAAAATTTGTCAGAAAACCACGTTTTAAGGAAATCCCGCATCGTGCTAAATTATCTTGTTTTTCCTAAACAACACATTGTAACTCGAAAAGCTGTGGTGTTCCCTGTATGTCTAAGCGTGTAGCCTCAAAAGAGAACGCACAGGAGAGTTTTCTCTCGAAAGAGTATGTAAGAATACCACGTTATAAGGAAAAACAGTTGCAGTGTAAAGACAAAAACGTATGTATTGGAAACACTTAAACTTTACGGGAAGAAATAATGCATCGTAAAAAAAATTAGCTTGGATCTCCTAAACAGCACGGTGTAACTCAAAAAGATTTGGTGTGGTGTGTACGTCTAAAGGTGTAGCCTCAAAAGAGAACCCACAGGAGAATTTTCTTTCATCAAAATTTGTCAGAACACCACGTTTTAAGGAAATCCCGCATCGTGGGAAATTATCTTGGTCTTCCTAAACAACATGTTGTAACTCGAAAAGCTTTGCTATTGCGTGTATGTCTAAGCGTGTAGCCTCAAAAGAGAACGCACAGGAGAGTTTTCTCTCGAAAGAATATGAAAGAATACCACGTTATAAGGAAATACAGTGTTGCAGAGTAAAGACAAACACGTATGTATTGGAAACCCTTAAACTTTATGAGATGAAATAAAGCATCGTACAAAATTAGCTTGTATCTCCTAAACAACACGTTGAAACTCGAAAAGATTTGGTGTGGCATGTACGTCTAAACCTGTAGCCTCAAAAGAGAACCCACAGGACAATTTTCTTTCGTCAAAATTTTTCAGAAAACCACGTTTTAAGGAAATCGCGCATCGTGAGAAATTATCTTGTTCTTCCTAAACAACACGTTTTAACTCGAAAAGCTTTGGTGTTGGGTGTATGTCTAAGCATGTAGCCCCAAAAGAGAATGCATAGGAGAGTTTTCTCTCGAAAGATTATGTAAGAATACCACGTTATAAGGAAATACAGTGTGGCAGAGTAAAGACAAATACGTACATACTGGAAACACTTTATGAGAGAAATAATGCATCTTGGAAAATTAGCTTGTATGTCCTAAACAACATGTTGTGACTCGAAAAGATTTGGTGTGGCGTGTACGTCTAAACGTGTATCCTCAAAAGAGAACCCACAGGAGAGTTTTCTTTCGTCAAAATTTGTCAGAAAACCACGTTTTAAGGAAATCCCGCATCGTGCGAAATTATCTTGTTTTTCCTAAACAACACGTTGTAACTCGAAAAGCTTTGGGGTTGCGTGTATGTCTAAGTGTGTAGCCTCTAAAGGGAATGCAAGGAGAGTTTTCTCTCGAAAGAATATGTAAGAATACCACGTTATAAGGAAATACAGTGTTGCAGATTAAAGACAAATACGTACATATTGTAAAACTTTAAGAGAAGAAATAAAAAATCGTACAAAATTAGCTTGTATCTCCTAAACAACACGTTGTAACTCGAAAATATTTGGTGTGACGTGTACGTCTAAACGTGTAGCCTCAAAAGAGAACCGACAGGAGAATTTTTTATCGTCAAAATATGTAAGAAAACCACGTTTTAAGGAAATCCCTTATCGTGCAAAATTATCTTGTTTTTCCTAAACAATGCGTTGTAACTAGAAAAGCTTTGGTGTTGCGTGTATGTCTAAGCGTGTAGACTCAAAAGAGAGCGCACAGGAGAGTTTTCTCTAAAAAGAATATGTAAGAATACCACGTTATAAGGAAATACAGTGTTGCAGAGTAAAGACAAATACGTACTTATTGGAAACACTTTATGAGAAGAAATAACGCATCATAAAAAATTAGCTTTTATCTCCTAAACAACACGTTGTAACTCGAAAAGATTTGGTGTGACCTGTAGGTCTAAACGTGTAGCCTCAAAAGAGAACCCACAGGAGAATTTTCTTTGGTCAAAATTTGTCAGAAATCCACATATTAAGGAAATCCCGCATCGTGAGAAATTATCTTGTTTTTCCTAAACAACGCGTTGTAACTCGAAAAGCTTTGGTGTTGCGTGTATGTCTAAGCGTGTAGCCTCAAAAGAGAACACACAGGAGAGTTTTCTCTCGAAAGAATATGTAAGAATACCACGTTATAAGGAAGTACACTGTTGCAGAATAATGGCAAATACTTTCATATTGGAAACCCTTAAACTTTACGAGATGAAATAAAGCATCGTAAAAAATTAGCTTGTATCTCCTAAACAACACGTTGTAACTCGAAAGGATTTGGTGTGGCGTGTACATCTAAACGTGTAGCCTCAAAGAGAACCACAGGACAAATTTCTTTCGTCAAAATTTGTCAGAAAACCACGTTTTAAGGAAATCCCGCATCGTGAGAAGTTATCTTGTTCTTCCTAAAAAAAACGTTGTAACTCGAAAAGCTTTGGTGTTGCGTGTATGTCTAAGCGTTTAGCCTCAAAAGAGAACGCACAGGAGAGTTTTCTCTCGAAAGAATATGCAAGAATACCACGTTATAAGGAAAACAGTGTTGCAGAGTAAAGGCAAATACATACGTATTGGAAACACTTAAACTTTACGAGAAGAAATAACGCATCTTAAAAAATTAGCTTGTATCTCCTAAACAACACGTTGTAACTCGAAAAGATTTGGTGTGGCATGTACGTCTAAACGTGTAGCCTCAAAAGAGAACCCTCAGGAATATTTTCTTTTGTCAATATTTGTCAGAAACCACGTTTTAAGGAAATACTGCATCGTGCGTTATTATCTTGTTTTTCCTAAAGAACACGTTGTAACTCGAAAAGCTGTGGTGTTGCGTTTTTGTCTAAGCGTGTAGCCTCAAAAGAGAACGCACAGGAGAGTTTTCTCTCGAAAGAATATGTAAGAATACCACGTTATAAGGAAATACAGAGTTGCAGAGTAAAGACAAAAACGTATGTATTGGAAAAACTTAAACTTTACGAGAAGAAATAACGCATCGTAAAAAAAAATTGCTTGTATCTTCTAAACAGCACGGTGTAACTCAAAAAGATTTGGTGTGGTGTGTACGTCTAAAGGTGTAGCCTCAAAAGAGAACCCACAGGTGAATTTTCTTTCATCAAAATTTGTCAGAAACCACGTTTTAAGGAAAACTAGCATCGTGCGAAATTATCTTGCTTTTTATAAACAACAAGTTGTAACTCGAAAAGCTCTGGAGTTGCGTGTATGTCTAAGCATGTAGCCTCAAAAGAGAATGCACAGGAGAGTTTTTTCTCGAAAGAATATGTAAGAATACCACGTTATAAGGAAATACAGTGTTGCAGAGTAAAGACAAACACGTATGTATTCGAAACACTTTACGTAAAGAATTAACGCATAGTACAAAATTAGCTTGTATCTCCTAAACAACATGTTGTAACTCAAAAAGATTTGGTGTGGCATGTACGTCTAAACGTGTAGCTTTAAAAGAGAACCCCCAGGAGAATTTTCTTTCGTTAAAATTTTTCAGAAAACCACGTATTAAGGAAATCCTGCATCGTGCAAAATCATCTTCTTTTTCCTAAACAACATGTTGTAACTCGAAAAGCTTTGGTGTTGCGCGTATGTCTAAGCGTGGAGCCTCAAAAGAGAAGGCACAGGAGAGTTTTCTCTCGAAAGAAAATGTAAGAATACCACGTTATAAAGAAATACAATTTTGCAGAGTAAAGGCAAATAAGTACATATTGGAAACACTTTACAAGAAAAAATAACGCATCGTACAAAATAAGCTTGTATCTCCTAAACAACACGTGGTAACTCGAAAAGATTTGATGTGTCGTGTACGTCTAAACGTGTAGCCTCAAAAGATAACCCACAGGAGAATTTTCTTTTGTCAAAATTTGTCAGAAAACCACGTTTTAAGGAAATCCCGCATCGTGCGAAATTATCTTTTTATTCATAAACAACATGTTGTAACTTGAAAAGCTTTGGTGTTGCGTGTATGTCTCCGCGTGTAGCCTCAAAAGGGAACGCACAGGATAGTTTTCTCTCGAAAGAATATATAAGAATACCACGTTATAAGGAAATACAGTGTTTCAGAGTAAAGACAAATACTTACGTATTGGAAACACCTTACAAGAAGAATTAACGCATCGTACAAAATTAGCTTGTATCTCCTAAAAAGCACTTTGTAACTCGAAAACATTTGGTGTGGCGTGTACGACTAAATGTGTAGCCTCAAAAGAGAACCCACAGGAGAATTTTCTTTCCTCAAAATTTTTCAGAAAACCACGTCTTAAAGAAATCCCGCATCGTGCGAAATCATCTTCTTTTTCCTAAACAACATGTTGTGACTCGAAAAGCTTTAGTGTTGCGTGTATGTGTAAGCCTGGAGCCTCAAAAGAGAAGGCACAGGAGAGTTTTCTCTTGAAAGAATATGTAAGAATACCACGTTATTAGGAAATACAATTTTGCAGAGTAAATACAAATAAGTATATATTGGGAACACTTTACGAGAAGAAATAACGCATCGAACAAAATTAGCTTATATCTCCTAAACAACACGTGGTAACTCGAAAAGATTTGGTTTGACGTGTATATCTAAAGGTGTAGCCTCAAAGAAGAACAAAAAGGAGAATTTTCTTTCGTCAAAAATTTGTCAGAAAACCACGTTTTAAGGAAACACCGCATCTTGCGAAATTATCTTGTTTTTCCTAAACAACACGTGGTAACTCGAAAAGCTTTGGTGTTGCGTGTTTGTCTAAGCGTGTAGCCTCAAAAGAGAATGCACAGGAGAGTTTTCTCTCGATAGAACATGTAAGAATTCAACGTTATAAGGAAATACAGTGTTGCAGAGTAAGGACAAATACGTACATATTGGAAACACTTTACGAGAAGAAATTAAGCATCATACAATATTAGCTTGTATCTCCTAAACAACAAGTGGAAACTCAAAGATATTTGGTTTGGCGTGTACGTGTAAAAGTTTAGCCTCAAAAGAGAACCCACTGGAGAATTTTCTTTCGTCAAAATTTGTCAGAAAACCACGTTTTAAAGAAATCCCGCATCCTGCGAAATTATCTTGTTTTTCCTAAACAACACGTTGTAACTCGAAAAGCTTTGGTGTTGCGTGTATGTCTCAGTGTGTAGCCTCAAAAGAGACCGCACAGGAGAGTTTTCACTCGAAAGAATATGTAAGAGTACCAGGTTATAAGGAAATACAGTGTTGCAGAATAAAGACAAATACATACGTATTGGAAACACTTTACGAGAAGAAATACCGCATCATACAAAATTAGCTGTATCTCCTAAAATACACGTTGTAACTCGAAAGATTTGGTGTGGCGTGTACGTCTAAACGTGTAGCCTCAAAAAGAGAACCCACAGGAGAATTTTCTTTGGTCAAATTTGTCAGAAAACCACGTATTAAGGAAATCCTGCATCATGCGAAATTATCTTGTTTTTCCTAAACAACACGTTGTAACTCAAAAAGCTTTGGTGTTGCGTGTATGTCTCAGCGTGTAGCCTCAAAAGAGAATACACAGGAGAGTTTTCTCTCAAAAGAATGTGTAAGAATACCACGTTATAAGGAAATACAGTGTTGCAGAGTAAAGACAAATACGTACATATTGGAAACCCTTAAACTTTACGAGATGAAATAAAGCATCGTACAAAATGAGCTCGTATCTCCTAAACAACACGTTGTAACTCGAAAAGATTTGGTGTGGCGTGTACGTCTAAATGTGTAGCCTCAAAAGAGAACAGATAGGAGAATTACTTTCGTCAAAATTTTCAGAAAACCACGTTTTAAGGAAATCCAGCATCGTGCAAAATTATCTTGTTTTTCTTAAACAACACGTTGTAATTCGAAAAGCTTTTGTGTTGCGTGTATGTCTCAGCGTGTAGCCTCAAAAGAGAACACACAGGAGAGTTTTCTCTCGAAAGAATATGTAAGAATACCACGTTATAAGGAAATACAATTTTTCAGAATAAAGACAAATGAGTACACATTGGAAACACTTTACGAGAAGAAATAATGCATCATACAAAATTAGCTTGTATCTCCTAAACAACACGTTGTAACTCAAAAGGATTTGGTGTGTCGTATACGTCTAAACGTATAGCCTCAAAAGAGAACCCACAGGAGAATTTTCTTAAGTCAAAATTTGTCAAAAAACCACGTTTTAAGGAAATCCCGCATCCTGCGAAATTATCTTGTTTTTCCTAAACAACACGTTTTAACTCGAAAAGCTTTGGTGTTGCGTGTATGTCTAAGCATGTAGCCTCAAAAGAGAATGCACAGGAGAGTTTTCTCTCGAAAGAATATGTACGAATACCATGTTATAAGGAAATACAGTGTTGCAGAGTAAAGACAAATACGTACGTATTGGAAACCCTTAAACTTTATGGGATGAAATAAAGCATCGTACAAAATGAGCTCGTATCTCCTAAACAACATGTTGTAACTCGAAAAGATTTGGTGTGGCATGTACGTCTAAACGTGTAGCCTCAAAAGGGAACCCACAGGAGAATTTTCTTTCGTCAAAATTTGTCAGAACACCAAGTTTTGAGGAAATCCCGCATCGTGCGAAATTATCTTGTTTTTCATAAACAACACGTTGTAACTTGAAAAGCTTTGGTGTTGCCTGTATGTCTAAGTGTGTAGCCTCAAAAGGGAACGCACAGGATAGTTTTCTCTCGAAAGAATATGTAAGAATACCACGTTATAAGGAAATACAGTGTTGCAGAGTAAAGACAAATACGTACGTATTGGAAACACTTTACGAGAAGAAATAAAGCATCGTACAAAATTAGCCTGTATTTCCTAAACAACACGTGGCAACTCGAAAGGATTAGGTGTGACATGCACGTCGAAACATGAAGCCTCAAAAGAGAACCAACCGAATAATTTCCTTTCGTCAAAATTTGTCAGAAAACCATGTTTTAAGGAAATCCGCCATCGTGTGAAAGTATCTTGTTTTTTATAAACAACACGTTATAACTCAAAAAGCTTTGGTGTTGCCTGTATGTCTAAGTGTGCAGCCTCAAAAGGGAACGCACAGGATAGTTTTCTCTCGAAAGAATATGTAAGAATACCACGTTATAAGGAAATACAGTGTTGCAGAGTAAAGACAAATATGTACGTATTGGAAACACTTTACGAGAAGAAATAACGCATCGTACAATATTTGCTTGTGTCTCCTAAACAACACGTTGTAACTGAAAAATATTTGGTGTGGCTCGTACGTCTACACGTCTAGCCTCAAAAGAGAACCTACAGGAGAACTTTCTTTCGTCAAAATTTGTCAGAAAACCACGTTTTAAGGAAATCTCGCATCGTGCAAAATTATCTTGTTTTTCCTAAACAACACGTTGTAACTCGAAAAGCTTTGGTGTTGCGTGTATGTCTGAGCATGTAGCCTCTAAAGAGAATGCACAGGAGAGTTTTCTCTCGAAAGAACATGTAAGAATACAACGTTATAAGGAAATACAGTGTTGCAGAGTAAAGACAAATACATACGTATTGGAACCACTTTACGAAAAGAAATAACGCATCATACAAAATTAGCTTGTATCTCTTAAACAACACGTTGTAACTCGAAAGGATTTGGTGTGGTGTGCATGTCTAAACGTGTAGCCTCAAAAGAGAAGCCACAGGAGAATTTTCTTTCGTCAAAATTTTTCAGAAAACCACGTTTTAAGGAAATCCCGCATCGTGCAAAATTATCTTGTTTTCCATAAACAACACGTTGTAACTCGAAAAGCTTTGGTGTTGCCTGTATGTCTAAGTGTGTAGCCTCAAAAGGGAACGCACAGGATAGTTTTCTCTCGAAGGAATATGTAAGAATACCACGTTATAAGGAAATATAATGTTGCAGTGTAAAGACAAATATGTACTTATTGGAAACACTTTACGAGAAGAATTAACGCATAGTAAAAAATTAGCTTATATCTCCTAAACAACACGTTGTAATTCGAAAAGATTTGGTGTGGCTCATACTTCTACACGTGTAGCCTCAAAAGAGAACCCACAGGAGAACTTTCTTTCGTCAAAATTTTTCAGAAAACTACGTTTTATGGAAATCTCGCATCGTGCTAAATTATCTTGTTTTTCCTAAACAACACATTGTAACTCGAAAAGCTTTGGCGATGCATGTTTGCTTAAGCGTGTCCCCTCAAAAGAGAACGCACAGGAGAGTTTTCCCTCGAAATAATATGTAAGATTACCATGTTATAAGGAAATACAGTGTTGCAGATTAAAGACAAATAAGTACGTATTGGAAACACTTTACGAGAAGAAATAATGCATCGTACAAAATTAGCTTGTATCTCCTAAACAACACGTGGTAACTTGAAAGGATTTGGTGTGGCGTGTACGTCTAAACGTGTAGCCTCAAAAGAGAACCCACAGGAGAATTTTCTTTATTCAAAATTTTTCAGAAAACCACGTTTTAAGGAAATCCCGCATCGTGTGAAATCATCTTCTTTTTCCTAAACAACATGTTGTAACTCGAAAACCTATGGTGTTGCGTGTATGTGTAAGCGTGGAGCCTCAAAAGAGAAGGCACTGGAGAGTTTTCTCTCCAAAGAATATGTAAGAATACCACGTTATAAGGAAATACAATTTTGCAGAGTAAAGACAAATAAGTACATATTGGAAAAAAATTTACGAGAAGAAATAACGCATCTTATAAAATTAGCTTGTATCTCCTAAACAACAGGTTGTAACTCGAAAGGATTTGGTGTGACGTGTACGTCTAAAAGTGTAGCCTCAAACGAGAACCCACAGGAGAATTTTCTTTCATAAAAATTTGTCAGAAACCACGTTTTAAGGAAATCTCGCATCGTGGGAAATTATCTTGTTTTTCCTAAACAACACGTTGTAACTCGAAAAGCTTTGGTGTTGCGTGTATTTCTAAGCGTGTAGCCTCAAAAGAGAACGCACAGGAGAGGTTTCTCTCGAAAGAATATGTAAGAATACCACGTTATAAGGAAATAAAGTGTTGCAGAGTAAAGACAACTACATACATATTGGAAACACTTTAAGAGAAGAAATAACACATCGTACAAAATTAGCTTGTATCTCCTAAACAACACGTTTTAACTCGAAAAGATTTGGTGTGGCTCGTACCTCTACACGTGTAGCCTCAAAAGAGAACCCACAGGATAACTTTCTTTCGTCAAAATTTTTCAGACAACCACGTTTTATGGAAATCTCGCATTGTGCGAAATTATCTTGTTTTTCCTAAACGACACATTGTAACTCGAAAAGCTTTGGGGTTGCGTGTATGTCTAAGCGTGTAGCCTCTAAAGAGAATGCACAGGAGAGTTTTCTCTCGAAAGAATATGTAAGAATACAACGTTATAAGGAAATACAGTGTTGTAGAGAAAAGACAAATAAGTACGTATTGGAAAACTTTACGAGCAGAAGTAACGCATCTTACAAAATTAGCTTGTATCTCTGAAACAACACGTGGTAACTCGAAAAGATTTGGTGTGCCGTGTACGTCTAAACGTGTAGCCTCAAAAGAGAACCCACAGGAGAATTTTCTTTCGTCAAAATTTTTCAGAAAACCACGTTTTAAGGAAATCCTGCATCGTGCGAAATCATCTTCTTTTTCCTAAACAACATGTTGTAACTCGAAAAGCTTTGGTGTTGCGTGTATGTGTAACCATGGAGCCTCAAAAGAGAAGGCACAAGAGAGTTTTCTCTCGAAAGATTATATAAGAATACCACGTTATAAGGAAATACAATTTTGCAGAATAAAGACAAATATGTACATATTGGAATCACTTTACAAGAAGAAATAACGCATCGTAAAAAAGTAGCTTGTATCTCCTAAACAACACGTTGTAACTCGAAAAGATTTGGTGTGACGTGTACGTCTAAGCGTGTAGCCTCAAAAGGGAACCCACAAGACAATTTTCTTTCATCAAAATTTGTCAGAAACCACGTTTTAAGGAAATTCCGCATCGTGCGAAATTATCTTGTTTTTCCTAAATAACACGTTATAACTCAAAAAGCTTTGGTGTTGCGTGTATGTCTAAGTGTGTAACCTCAAAAGAGAATGCACAGGATAGTTTTCTCTTGAAAGAATAGGTAAGAATACCACGTTATAAGGAAATACAATGTTGCAGAGTAAAGACAAATACGTATGTATTGGAAACACTTTTCGAGAAGAATTAACGCATCGTAAAAAATTAGCTTGTATCTCCTAAACAACACGTTGTAACTCGAAAAGATTTGGTGTGGCATGTACGTCTAAACGTGTAGCCTCAAAAGAGAACCTACAGGAGAATTTTCTTTCTTCAAAATTTTTCAAAAAACCACGTTTTAAGGAAATCCCGCATCGTGTGAAATTATCTTCTTTTTCCTAAACAACATGTTGTAACTTGAAAAGCATTGGTGTTGCGTGTATGTGTAAGCGTGGAGAATCAAAAGAAAAGGCACAGGAGAGTTTTCTCTCGAAAGAATATGTAAGAATACCACGTTATACGGAAATACAATTTTGCAGAGTAAAGACAAATAAGTACATATTGGAAACACTTTACAAGAAGAAATAACGCATCGTACAAAATTAGCTTGTATCTCCTAAACAACACGTTGTAACTCGAAAAGATTTGGTGTGACGTGTACGTCTAAAAGTGTACCCTCAAAAGAGAACCCACAGGAGAATTTTCTTTCATCAAAATTTGTCAGAAACCACGTTTTAAGGAAATCTCGCATCGTGGGAAATTATCTTGTTTTTCCTAAACAACACGTTGTAACTCGAAAAGCTTTGGTGTTGCATGTATGTCTAAGCGTGTAGCCTCAAAAGAGAACGCACAGGAGAGTTTTCTCTCGAAAGAATATGTAAGAATACCACGTTATAAGGAAATACAGTGTTGCAGAGTAAAGACAAATACTATTGGAAACACTTTAAGAGAAGAAATGATGCATCGTACAAAATTAGCTTGTATCTCCTAAACAACACATTGTAACTCGAAAAGATTTGGTGTGGCTCGTACCTCTACATGTGTAGCCTCAAAAGAGAACCCACAGGAGAACTTTCTTTCGTCAACATTTTTCAGACAACCACGTTTTATGGAAATCTCGCATCGTGCGAAATTATCTTGTTTTTCCTAAACAACACATTGTAACTCGAAAAGCTTTGGCGTTGCGTGTATGTCTAAGCGTGTAGCCTCTAAAGAGAACACACAGTAGAGTTCTTTCTAGAAAGAATATGTAAGAATACAACGTTATAAGGAAATAAAGTGTTTCAGAGTAAAGACAAATACGTACATATTGGAAACACTTTACGAGAAGAAATAATGCATCATACAAAATTAGCTTGTATCTCCTAAATAACACGTGGTAACTCGAAAGTATTTGGTGTGGCGTGTACGTCTAAACATGTAGCCTCAAAAGAAAACCCACTGAAGAATTTTCTTTGGTCAAAATTTTTCAGAAAACTACATTTTAAGGAAATCCCGCATCGCGCGAAATTATCTTGTTTTTCATAAACAACACGTTGTAACTCGAAAATCTTTGGTGTTGCCTGTTTGTCTAAGTGTGTAGCTGCAAAAGGGAAAGCACGAGACAGTTTTCTCTGGAAAGAATATGTAAGAATACAACGTTATAAGGCAATACAGTGTTGCAGAGTAAAGACAAATACGTACGTATTAGAAACACTTTACGAGAATAAGTAATGCATCCTACAAAATTAGCTTGTATCTCCGAAACAACACGTTGTAACTCGAAAAGATTTGGTGTGGCATGTTCGTCTAAACATGTAGCCTCAAAAGAGCCCCCACAGGAGAATTTTCTTTCGTCAAAAATTTTCAGAAAACCAAGTTTCAAGGAAATCCCGCATCGTGCGAAATCATCTTCTTTTTCCTAAACAACATGTCATAACTCGAAAAGCTTTGGTGTTGCGTGTATGTGTAAGCGTGTAGCCTCAAAAGAGAAGGCACAGGAGAGTTTTCTCTTGAAAGATTATGTAAGAATACCACGTTATAAGGAAATACAATTTTGCAGAGAAAAGACAAATAGGTACATATTGGAAACACTTTACAAGAAGAAATAACACATCGTACAAAATTAGATTGTATCTCCTAAACAACACGTTGTAACTCGAAAAGATTTGCTGTGACATGTACGTCTAAACGTGTAGGCTCAACAGAGAACCCACAAGAGAATTTTCTTTCATCAAAATTTGTCAGAAACCAGGTTTTAAGGGAATCTCGCATCGTGCGAAATTATCTTGTTTTTCCTAAACAACACGTTGTAACTCGAAAAGCATTGGTGTTGCGTGTATGTCTAAGGGTGTAACCTCAAAAGAGAACGCACAGGATAAAATTCTCCTGTGGGTTCTCTTTTGAGGGTACACGTTTAGACGTACACGCCACACCAAATCCTTTCGAGTTATAACGTGTTGTTTAGGAGATACAAGCTAATTTTGTACTATGTGTTATTTCTTCTCGTAAAGTTTAAGTGTTTCCAATAAGTACGTATTTGTCTTTACTCTGCAACACTGTATTTCCTTATAACGTGGTATTCCTACATATTCTTTCAGGAGAAAACTCTCCTGTGCATTCTCTTTTGAGGCTACACGATTAGAAATACACGCAACACCAAAGCTTTTCGAGTTACAACGTGTTGTTTAGGAAAAACAAGATATTTTCGCACGATGCGGGATTTCCGTAAAACGTGGTTTTTGACAAATTATGACCAAAGAAAACTCTCCTGTGGGTTCTCTTTTGAGGCTACACGTTTAGACATACACACCACACCAAATCTTTTCCAGTTACAACGTGTTGTTTAGGAGATACAAGCTAATTTTGCATGATGCTTTATTTCTTCTCCTAAAGTGTTTCCAATAAGTACGTATTTGTCTATACTCTGCAACACTGTATTTCCTTATAACGTGGTATTCTTACATATTCTTTCAAGAGAAAACTCTCCTGTGCGTTCCCCTTTGAGGCTACGCACTTAGACGGACACGCAACACCAAAGCTTTTCGAGTTACAACGCGTTGTTTAGGAAAAACAAGATAATTACGCACGATGCGGGATTTCCTTAATAAGTGGTTTCCTGACAAATTTTGATTAAGGAAAATTCCTCTATGGGTTCTCTTTTGAGGCTACACGTTTAGACGTACAGGCCACACCAAATCTTTTTAAGTTACAACGTGTTGTTTAGGAGATACAAGCTAATTTTGTACGATGCGTTATTTCTTCTCCTAAAGTTTTTCCAATAAGTTAGTATATGTCTTTATTCTGCAACACTGTATTTCCTTATAACGTGGTATTCTTACATATTCTTTCAAGAGAAAACTCTCCTGTGCATTCTCATTTGAGGCTACACGCTTAGAGATATACGCAACACCAACGCTTTTCGAGTTACAACGTGTTGTTTAGGAAGAACAAGATAATTTCCCACGATGCGGGATTTCCTTAAAACGTGGTTTTCTGACAAATTTTGACCAAAGAAAATTCTCCTGTGGGTTCTCTTTTGAGGCTACACGTTTAGTTGTACACGCCACACCAAATCTTCTTGAATTTCAACGTGTTGTTTAGGAGATACAAGCTAATATTTTTATGATGCGTTATTTCTTCTCGTAAAGTTTAAGTGTCTCCAATACGTATGTAGTTGCCTTTACTCTGCAACACTGTATTTCTTTATAACGTGGTATTCTTACATATTCTTTCGAGAGAAAACTCTCCTGTGCGTTCTCTTTGGAGGCTACATGCTTAGACATACACGCAAAACCAAAGCTTTTCGAGTTACAACGTGTTGTTTAGGAAAAACAAGATAATTACGCATGATGCGGGATTTCCTTAAAACGTGGTTATCTGACAAATTTTGACGAAAGAATATTGTCCTGTGGGTTCTCTTTTGAGGGTCCACGTTTAGATGTACAAGCCACACCAAATCCTTTTGAGTTATAACGTGTTGTTTAGGAGATACAAGCTAATTTTGTACTATGTGTTATTTCTACTCGTAAAGTTTAAGTGTTTCCAAAAAGTATGTATTTGTCTTTACTCTGCAACACTGTATTTACTTATAACGTGGTATTCTTACATATTCTTTCGGGAAAAAACTCTCCTGTGCGTTCTCTTTTAAGGCTACACGCTTAGACATACACGCAACACCAAAGATTTTCGAGTTACAACATGTTGTTTAGGAAAAACAAGATAATTACGCACGATGCGGGATTTCCTTAAAACGTGGTTTTTGACAAATTTTGACGAAAGAAAATTCTCCTGTGGGTTCTCATTGAGGCTACACGTTTAGACGTACACGCCACACCAAATCTTTTCGAGTTACAGCTTGTTGTTTAGGAGATACAAGCTAATTTTGCATGATGCATTATTTCTTCTCGTAAAGTGTTTCCAATAAGTACGTATTTGTCTTTACTCTGCAACACTGTATTTCCTTATCACGTGGTATTCTTACATATTCTTTTGAGAGAAAACTATCCTGTTCGTTCTCTTTGGAGGCTACATGCTTAGACATACACGCAACACCAAAACTTTTCGAGTTACAACGTGTTGATTAGGAAAAACAAGATAATTTCGTCCGATGCGGGATTTCCTTAAAACGTGGTTTTCTGACAAATTTTGACGTAAGAAAATTCTCCTGTGGGTTCTCTTTTGAGGCTACACGTTCAGACGTACACGCCACACCAAATCTTTTTGAGTTACCACGTGTTGTTTTGGAGATACAAGCTAATTTTTTACCATGCGTTATTTCTTCTCATAATGTGTTTCCAATAAGTACGTATGTCTTTACTCTGCAGCAATATGTTTCCTTATAACATGGTATTCTTACATATTCTTTCGAGAGAAAACTCTCCTGTGCATTCTCTTTTGAGGCTGCACGCTTAGACATACACGCAACACCAAAGCTTTTCTAGTTACAACGTGTTGTTTAGGAAAAACAAGATAATTTTGCACGATGCGGGATTTCCTTAAAACGTGGTTTTCTGACAAATTTTGACGAACGAAAATTCTCCTGTGGGTTCTCTTTTGAGGCTACACGTTTAGACGTACACGGCACACCAAATCTTTTCGAGTTACCACGTGTTGTTTCGGAGATACAAGCTAATTTTGTAAGATGCCTTACTTCTGCTCGTAAAGATTTCCAATACGTACTTATTTGTCTTTTCTCTACAACACTGTATTTCCTTATAACGTTGTATTCTTACATATTCTTTCGAGAGAAAACTCTCCTGTGCGTTCTCTTTAGAGGCTACACGCTTAGACATACACGCAACGCCAAAGCTTTTCGAGTTACAATGTGTCATTTAGGAAAAACAAGATAATTTCGCACAATGCGAGATTTCCATAAAACGTGGTTGTCTGAAAAATTTTGACGAAAGAAAGTTATCCTGTGGGTTCTCTTTTGAGGCTACACGTGTAGAGGTACGAGCCACACCAAATCTTTTCGAGTTAAAACGTGTTGTTTAGGAGATACAAGCTAATTTTGTACGATGTGTTATTTCTTCTCTTAAAGTGTTTCCAATATGTATGTAGTTGTCTTTACTCTGCAACACTTTATTTCCTTATAACGTGGTATTCTTACATATTCTTTTGAGAGAAACCTCTCCTGTGCGTTCTCTTTTGAGGCTACACGCTTAGAAATACACGCAACACCAAAGCTTTTCGAGTTACAACGTGTTGTTTAGGAAAAACAAGATAATTTCCCACGATGCGAGATTTCCTTAAAACGTGGTTTCTGACAAATTTTTATGAAAGAAAATTCTCCTGTGGGTTCTCGTTTGAGGCTACACTTTTAGACGTACACGTCACACCAAATCCTTTTGAGTTACAACCTGTTGTTTAGGAGATACAAGCTAATTTTATAAGATGCGTTATTTCTTCTCGTAAATTTTTTTCCAATATGTACTTATTTGTCTTTACTCTGCAAAATTGTATTTCCTTATAACGTGGTATTCTTACATATTCTTTGGAGAGAAAACTCTCCAGTGCCTTCTCTTTTGAGGCTCCACGCTTACACATACACGCAACACCATAGCTTTTCGAGTTACAACATGTTGTTTAGGAAAAAGAAGATGATTTCGCACGATGCGGGATTTCCTTAAAACGTGGTTTTCTGAAAAATTTTGAATAAAGAAAATTCTCCTGTGGGTTCTCTTTTGAGGCTACACGTTTAGACGTACACGCCACACCAAATCCTTTCAAGTTACCACGTGTTGTTTAGGAGATACAAGCTAATTTTGTACGATGCATTATTTCTTCTCGTAAAGTGTTTCCAATACGTTCTTATTTGTCTTTAATCTGCAACACTGTATTTCCTTATAACATGGTAATCTTACATATTATTTCGAGGGAAAACTCTCCTGTGCGTTCTCTTTTGAGGGGACACGCTTAAGCAAACATGCATCGCCAAAGCTTTTCGAGTTACAATGTGTTGTTTAGGAAAAACAAGATAATTTAGCACGATGCGAGATTTCCATAAAACGTGGTTTTCTGAAAAATTTTGACGAAAGAAAGTTCTCCTGTGGGTTCTCTTTTGAGGCTACACGTGTAGAGGTACGAGCCACACCAAATCTTTTCGAATTACAACGTGTTGTTTAGGAGATATAAGCTAATTTTTTACTATGCGTTAATTCTTCTCGTAAAGTGTTTCCAATAAGTACATATTTGTCTTTACACTGCAACATTATATTTCCTTATAACGTGGTATTCTTACATATTCCTTCGAGAGAAAACTATCCTGTGCGTTCCCTTTTGAGGCTACACACTTAGACATACAGGCAACACCAAAGCTTTTCGAGTTACAACGTGTTGTTTATGGAAAACAAGATAATTTTGCACGATGCGGGATTTCCTTAAAACGTGGTTTTCTGAAAAATTTTGACGAAAGAAAATTCTCCTGTGGCTTCTCTTTTGAGGCTACACGTTTAGACGTGCACGCCACACCAAATCCTTTCGAGTTACAACGTGTTGTTTAAGAGATACAAGCTAATTTTGTATGATGCGTTATTTCTTTTCGTAAAGTGGTTCCAATACGTATGTATTTGTCTTTACTCTGCAACACTGTATTTCCTTATAACGTTGTATTCTTACATGTTCTTTCGAGAGAAAACTCTCCTGTGCATTCTCTTTAGAGGCTACATGCTCAGACATACACGCAACACCAAAGCTTTTCGAGTTACAACGTGTTGTTTAGGAAAAACAAGATAATTTTGCACGATGCGGGATTTCCTTAAAACGTGGTTTTCTGACAAATTTTGACGAAAGAAAGTTCTCCTGTAGGTTCTCTTTTGAGGCTAGACGTGTAGACGTACGAGCCACACCAAATATTTTTCAGTTACAACGTGTTGTTTAGGAGACACAAGCAAATATTGTACGATGCGTTATTTCTTCTCGTAAAGTGTTTCCAATACGTACATATTTGTCTTTACTCTGCAACACTGTATTTCCTTATAACATGGTATTCTTACATATTTTTTCGAGGGAAAACTCTCCTGTGCATTCTCTTTTTAGGCTACATGATTAGACAAACACGCAACACGAAAGCTTTTCGAGTTACAACGTGTTGTTTAGGAAAAAGAAGATGATTTCGCACGACGCGGGATTTCCTAAAAACCTGGTTTTCTGAAAAATTTTGACGAAAGAAAATTCTCCTGTGGGTTCTCTTTTGAGGCTACATATTTAGACGTACACGTCACACCAAATCTTTTCGAGTTACAACGTGTTGTTTAGGAGATACAAGCTAATTTTTTATAATGCGTTAATTCTCGTAAAGTGTTTCCAATACGTACTTATTTGTCTTTACTCTGCAACACTGTATTTCCTTACAACGTGGCATTCTTACATATTCTTTCGAGAGAAAACTATCCTGTGCATTCCCTTTTGAGGCTAAACACTTAGACTTACAGGCAACACCAAAGCTTTTTGTGTTACTACGTGTTGTTTATAAAAAACAAGATACTTTCGCACGATGCCGGATTTCTTTAAAACATGGTTTTCTGACAAATTTTGACGAAAGGAAATTATTCGGTTGGTTCTCTTTTGAGGCTTCACGTTTCGACGTGCATGTCACACCTAATCCTTTCGAGTTGCCACGTGTTGTTTAGGAAATACAGGCTAATTTTGTACGATGCTTTATTTCTTCTCGTAAAGTGTTTCCAATACGTACGTATTTGTCTTTACTCTGCAACACTGTATTTCCTTATAACGTGGTATTCTTACATATTCTTTCGAGAGAAAACTATCCTGTGCGTTCCCTTTTGAGGCTACACACTTAGACATACAGGCAACACCAAAGCTTTTCAAGTTACAACGTGTTGTTTATGAAAAACAAGATAATTTCGCACGATGCGGGATTTCCTCAAAACTTGGTGTTCTGACAAATTTTGACGAAAGAAAATTCTCCTGTGGGTTCCCTTTTGAGGCTACATGTTTAGACGTACATGCCACACCAAATCTTTTCGAGTTACAACATGTTGTTTAGGAGATACGAGCTCATTTTGTACGATGCTTTATTTCATCCCATAAAGTTTAAGGGTTTCCAATACGTACGTATTTGTCTTTACTCTGCAACACTGTATTTCCTTATAACATGGTATTCGTACATATTCTTTCGAGAGAAAACTCTCCTGTGCATTCTCTTTTGAGGCTACATGCTTAGACATACACGCAACACCAAAGCTTTTCGAGTTAAAACGTGTTGTTTAGGAAAAACAAGATAATTTCGCAGGATGCGGGATTTCCTTAAAACGTGGTTTTTTGACAAATTTTGACTTAAGAAAATTCTCCTGTGGGTTCTCTTTTGAGGCTATACGTTTAGACGTATACGACACACCAAATCCTTTTGAGTTACAACGTGTTGTTTAGGAGATACAAGCTAATTTTGTATGATGCATTATTTCTTCTCGTAAAGTGTTTCCAATGTGTACTCATTTGTCTTTATTCTGAAAAATTGTATTTCCTTATAACGTGGTATTCTTACATATTCTTTCGAGAGAAAACTCTCCTGTGTGTTCTCTTTTGAGGCTACACGCTGAGACATACACGCAACACAAAAGCTTTTCGAATTACAACGTGTTGTTTAAGAAAAACAAGATAATTTCGCACGATGCGGGATTTCCTTAAAACGTGGTTTTCTGAAAATTTTGACGAAAGTAATTCTCCTATCTGTTCTCTTTTGAGGCTACACATTTAGACGTACACGCCACACCAAATCCTTTCGAGTTACAACGTGTTGTTTAGGAGATACGAGCTCATTTTGTACGATGCTTTATTTCATCTCGTAAAGTTTAAGGGTTTCCAATATGAACGTATTTGTCTTTACTCTGCAACACTGTATTTCCTTATAACGTTGTATTCTTACATATTCTTTTGAGAGAAAACTCTCCTGTGTGTTCTCTTTTGAGGCTACACGCTGAGACATACACGCAACACCAAAGCTTTTCAAGTTACAACGTGTTGTTTAGGAAAAACAAGATAATTTCGCATGATGCAGGATTTCCTTAATACGTGGTTTTCTGACAAATTTGACCAAAGAAAATTCTCCTGTGGGTTCTCTTTTTGAGGCTACACGTTTAGACGTACATGCCACACCAAATCTTTTCGAGTTACGACGTGTTTTTTAGGAGATACAGCTAATTTTGTATGATGCGTTATTTCTTCTCGTAAAGTGTTTCCAATACGTACGTATTTGTCTTTATTCTGCAACACTGTATTTCCTTACAACCTGGTACTCTTACATATTCTTTCGAGTGAAAACTCTCCTGTGCGGTCTCTTTTGAGGCTACACACTGAGACATACACGCAACACCAAAGCTTTTCGAGTTACAACGTGTTGTTTAGGAAAAACAAGATAATTTCGCAGGATGCGGGATTTCTTTAAAACGTGGTTTTCTGACAAATTTTGACGAAAGAAAATTCTCCAGTGGGTTCTCTTTTGAGGCTAAACTTTTACACGTACACGCCAAACCAAATATTTTCGAGTTTCCACTTGTTGTTTAGGAGATACAAGCTAATATTGTATGATGCTTAATTTCTTCTCGTAAAGTGTTTCCAATATGTACGTATTTGTCTTTACTCTGCAACACTGTATTTCCTTATAACGTTGAATTCTTACATGTTCTATCGAGAGAAAACTCTCCTGTGCATTCTCTTTTGAGGCTACACGCTTAGACAAACACGCAACACCAAAGCTTTTCGAGTTACCACGTGTTGTTTAGGAAAAACAAGATAATTTCGCAAGATGCGGTATTTCCTTAAAACGTGGTTTTCTGACAAATTTTTGACGAAAGAAAATTCTCCTTTTTGTTCTTCTTTGAGGCTACACCTTTAGATATACACGTCAAACCAAATCTTTTCGAGTTACCACGTGTTGTTTAGGAGATATAAGCTAATTTTGTTCGATGCGTTATTTCTTCTCGTAAAGTGTTCCCAATATATACTTATTTGTATTTACTCTGCAAAATTGTATTTCCTAATAACGTGGTATTCTTACATATTCTTTCAAGAGAAAACTCTCCTGTGCCTTCTCTTTTGAGGCTCCAGGCTTACACATACACGCAACACTAAAGCTTTTCGAGTCACAACATGTTGTTTAGGAAAAAGAAGATGATTTCGCACGATGCGGGATTTCCTTAAGACGTGGTTTTCTGAAAAATTTTGAGGAAAGAAAATTCTCCTGTGGGTTCTCTTTTGAGGCTACACATTTAGTCGTACACGCCACACCAAATGTTTTCGAGTTACAACGTGCTTTTTAGGAGATACAAGCTAATTTTGTACGATGCGTTAATTCTACTCGTAAGGTGTTTCCAATACGTAAGTATTTGTCTTTACTCTGAAACACTGTATTTCCTTATAACGTGGTATTCTTATATATTCTTTCGAGAGAAAACTATCCTGTGCGTTCCCTTTTGAGGCTACACGCGGAGACATACACGCAACACCAAAGCTTTTCAAGTTACAACATGTTGTTTATGAATAAAAAGATAATTTCGCACGATGCGGGATTTCCTTAAAACGTGGTTTTCTGACAAATTTTGACAAAAGAAAATTCTCCTGTGGGTTATCTTTTGAGGCTACACGTTTAGACGTACACGTCACATCAAATCTTTTCGAGTTACCACGTGTTGTTTAGGAGATACAAGCTTATTTTGTACGATGCGTTATTTTTTCTTGTAAAGTGTTTCCAATATGTACTTATTTGCCTTTACTCTGCAAAATTGTATTTCTTTATAACGTGGTATTCTTACATTTTCTTTCGAGAGAAAACTCTCCTGTGCCTTCTCTTTTGAGGCTCCACGCTTAGACATACGCGTAACACCAAAGCTTTTCGAGTTACAACATGTTGTTTAGGAAAAAGAAGATGATTTTGCACGATGCGGGATTTCCTTAACACGTGGTTTTCTGAAAAAATTTAACGAAAGAAAATTCTCCTGGGGGTTCTCTTTTAAGGCTACACGTTTAGACGTACATGCCACACCAAATCTTTTCGAGTTACAACATGTTGTTTAGGAGATACAAGCTAATTTTGTACTATGCGTTAATTCTTTACGTAAAGTGTTTCGAATACATACGTGTTTGTCTTTACTCTGCAACACTGTATTTCCTTATAACGTGGTATTCTTACATATTCTTTCGAGAGAAAACTCTCCTGTGCATTCTCTTTTGAGGCTACATGCTTAGACATACACGCAACTCCAGAGCTTTTCGAGTTACAACTTGTTGTTTAGAAAAAACAAGATAATTTCGCACGATGCTAATTTTCCTTAAAACGTGGTTTCTGACAAATTTTGATGAAAGAAAATTCACCTGTGGGTTCTCTTTTGAGGCTACACCTTTAGACGTACACACCACACCAAATCTTTTTGAGTTACACCGTGCTGTTTAGAAGATACAAGCAAATTTTTTTTATGATGCGTTATTTCTTCTCGTAAAGTTTAAGTTTTTCCAATACATACGTTTTTGTCTTTACTCTGCAACTCTGTATTTCCTTATAACGTGGTATTCTTACATATTCTTTCGAGAGAAAACTCTCCTGTGCGTTCTCTTTTGAGGCTACACGCTTAGACAAAAACGCAACACCACAGCTTTTCGAGTTACAACGTGTTTTTTAGGAAAAACAAGATAATAACGCACGATGCAGTATTTCCTTAAAACGTGGTTTCTGACAAATATTGACAAAAGAAAATACTCCTGAGGGTTCTCTTTTGAGGCTACACGTTTAGACGTACATGCCACACCAAATCTTTTCGAGTTACAACGTGTTGTTTAGGAGATACAAGCTAATTTTTTAAGATGCGTTATTTCTTCTCGTAAAGTTTAAGTGTTTCCAATACGTATGCATTTGCCTTTACTCTGCAACACTGTTTTCCTTATAACGTGGTATTCTTGCATATTCTTTCGAGAGAAAACTCTCCTGTGCGTTCTCTTTTGAGGCTAAACGCTTAGACATACACGCAACACCAAAGCTTTTCGTGTTACAACGTTTTTTTTAGGAAGAACAAGATAATTTCTCACGATGCAGGATTTCCTTAAAACGTGGTTTTCTGACAAATTTTGACGAAAGAAATTTGTCCTGTGGTTCTCTTTGAGGCTACACGTTTAGATGTACACGCCACACCAAATATTTTCGAGTTACAACGTGTTGTTTAGGAGATACAAGCTAATTTTGTACGATGCTTTATTTCATCTCGTAAAGTTTAAGGGTTTCCAATACGAAAGTATTTGTCATTATTCTGCAACAGTGTACTTCCTTATAACGTGGTATTCTTACATATTCTTTCGAGAGAAAACTCTCCTGTGTGTTCTCTTTTGAGGCTACACGCTTAGACATACACCCAACACCAAAGCTTTTCGAGTTACAACGCGTTGTTTAGGAAAAACAAGATAATTTCACACGATGCGGGATTTCCTTAATACGTGGTTTTCTGACAAATTTTGACCAAAGAAAATTCTCCTGTGGGTTCTCTTTTGAGGCTACACGTTTAGACGTACACGCCACACCAAATCTTTTGGAGTTTTAACGTGTTGTTTAGGAGATACAAGCTAATTTTTTACGATATGTTATTTCTTCTCATAAAGTATTTCCAATAAGTACGTATTTGTCTTTAATCTGCAACACTGTATTTTCTTATAACGTGGTATTCTTACACATTCTTTCGAGAGAAAACTCTCCTCTGTGCTCTCTTTTGAGTCTACACGCTTAAACATACATGCAACACCTAAGCTTTTCGAGTTACAAGGTTTTGTTTAGGAAAAACAAGATAATTTCGCACGATGCGGGATTTCATAAACGTGGTTTTCTGAATATTTGACGAAAGAAAATTCTCCTATGGGTTCTCTCTTGAGGCTACACGTTTAGACGTACACGCCACACAAAGTCTTTTCGAGTTACAACGTGTTGTTTAGGAGATACGAGCTAATTTTGTACGATGCTTTATTTCATCTCGTAAAGTTTAAGGGTTTCCAATACGTACCTATTTGTCTTTACTCTGAAACACTGTATTTCCTTATAACGTGGTATTCTTACATATTCTTTTGAGAGAAAACTCTCCTGTGTGTTCTCTTTTGAGGCTACATGCTGAGACATACACGCAACACCAAAGCTTTTCGAGTTAAAACGTGTTGTTTAGGAAAAACAAGATAATTTCGCACGATGCAGGATTTCCTTAATACGTGGTTTTCTGACAAATTTGACCAAAGAAAATTCTCCTGTGGGTTCTCTTTTGAGGCTACACGTTTAGACGTACATGCCACACCAAATCATTTAGAGTTACAACGTGTTGTTTACGAGATACAAGCTAATTTTGTACGATGCATTATTTCTTCTCGTAAAGTGTTTCCAATATGTACGTATTTGTCTTTACTCTGCAACACTGTATTTACTTATAACGTGGTATTCTTATATATTCTTTCGAGAAAGAACTATCCTTTGCCTTCTCTTTTGAGGCTACATGCTTAGACATACACGCAACACCAAAGCTTTTCGAGTTACAACGTGTTGTTTAAGAAAAACAAGATAATTTTGCACGATGAGGGATTTCCTTAAAACGTAGTTTTCTCACAAATTTTGACGATAGAAAATTCTCCTGTGGGTTCTCTTTTGAGGCTACACGTTTAGACGTACATGCCCCACCAAATCCTTTCGAGTTACAACCTGTTGTTTAGGAGATACAAGCTAATTTTGTATGGTGCGTTATTGCTTCTCGTAAAGTGTTTCCAATAAGTACATATTTGTCTTTACTCTGCAACACTGTATTTCCTTATAACCTGGTATTCTTACATATTCTTTCTAATGAAAACTCTCCTGTGTGTTCTCTTTTGAGGCTACACACTGAGACAAACACGCAACACCAAACCTTTTCGAGTTACAACGTGTTGTTTAGGAAAAACAAGATAATTTCCCACAATGCAGGATTTCCTTAATACGTGGTTTTCTGACAAATTTGACCAAAGAAAATTCTCCTGTGTGTTCTCTTTTGAGGCTACACGTTTAGACGTACACACCACATCAAATCTTTTCGAGTTACAACGTGTTGTTTAGGAGATACAAGCTAATTTTGTATGATGCATTATTTCTTCTCGTAAAGTGTTTCCAATATGTACGTATTTGTCTTTACTCTGCAACACTGTATTTCCTTATAACGTGGTATTCTTACATATTCTTTCGAGAAAAAACTCTCCTTTGCATTCTCTTTTGAGGCTACACGCTTAGACATACACGAAACACCAAAACTTTTCGAGTTACAACTTGTTGTTTAGGAAAAACAAGATAATTTTGCACGCTGAGGGATTTCAATAAACGTGGTTTTCGTACATATTTTGACGATAAAAAATTCTCCTGTCGGTTCTCTTTTGAGGCTACACGTTTAGACGTACACGTCACACCAAATATTTTCGAGTTACAACGTGTTGTTTATGAGATACAAGCTAATTTTGTACGAATTTTTATTTCTTCTCTTAAAGTGTTTACAATATGTACGTATTTGTCTTTACGCTGCAACACTGTATTTCCTTATAACGTGGTATTCTTACATATTCTTTCGAGAGAAAACTCTCCTTGCATTCCCTTTAGAGGCTACACACTTAGACATACACGCAACCCCAAAGCTTTTCGAGTTACAACGTGTTGTTTAGGAAAAACAAGATAATTTCGCACGATGCGGGATTTCCTTAAAACGTGGTTTTCTGACAAATTTTGACGAAAGAAAACTCTCCTGTGGGTTCTCTTTTGAGGATACACGTTTAGACGTACACGCCACACCAAATCTTTCCGAGTTACAACATGTTGTTTAGGACATACAAGCTAATTTTGCAAGATGCGTTATTTCTCTCATAAAGTGTTTCCAGTACGTACGTATTTGTCTTTACTCTGCCACACTGTATTTCCTTATAACGTGGTATTCTTACATATTCTTTTGAGAGAAAACTCTCCTATGCGTTCTCTTTTGGGGCTACACGCTTAGACATACACCCAACACCAAAGCTTTTCGAGTTAAAACGTGTTGTTTAGGAAGAACAAGATAATTTCTCACGATGCGGTATTTCCTTAAAACGTGGTTTTCTGAAAAATTTTGACGAAAGAAAATTGTCCTGTGGGTTCTCTTTTGAGGCTACACGTTTAGACGTACATGCCACACCAAATCTTTTCGAGTTACAACGTGTTGTTTAGGAGATACAATCTAATTTTGTACGATGCTTTATTTCATCTCGTAAAGTTTAAGGGTTTCCAATACATACGTGTTTGTCTTTACTCTGCAACACTGTATTTCCTTATAACGTGGTATTCTTTCATATTCTTTTGAGAGAAAACTCTCCTGTGCGTTCTCTTTTGAGGCTACAAGCTTAGACATACACGCAACAGCAAAGCTTTTCTAGTTACAACGTGTTGTTTAGGAAGAACAAGATAATTTCCCACGATGCAGGATTTCCTTAAACGTGGTGTTCTGACAAATTTTGATGAAAGAAAATACTCCTGTGGGTTCTCTTTTGAGGCTACACCTTTAGACGTACACACCACACCAAATCTTTTTGAGTTACACCGTGCTGTTTAGGAGATACAAGCTAATTTTTTTTTTACGATGCATTATTTCTTCCCCGTAAAGTTTAAGTGTTTCCAATACATACGTTTTTGTCTTTACACTGCAACTCTGTATTTCCTTATAACGTGGTATTCTTACATACTCTTTCGAGAGAAAACTCTCCTGTGCGTTCTCTTTTGAGGCTACACGCTTAGACATACAGGCAACACCACAGCTTTTCGAGTTACAATGTGTTGTTTAGGAAAAACAAGATAATTTAGCACGATGCGGGATTTACTTAAAACGTGGTTTTCTGACAAATTTTGATGAAAGAAAATACTCCTGTGGGTTCTCTTTTGAGGCTACACGTTTAGCCGTACACGCCACACCAAATCTTTTCGAGTTACAACCTGTTGTTTAGGAGATACAAGCTAATTTTTTTACGATGCGTTATTTCTTCTCGTAAAGTGTTTCCAATAAGTACGTATTTGTCTTTACTCTGCAACACTGTGTTTCCTTATAACGTGGTATTCTTATATATTCTTTCGAGAGAAAACTCTCCTGTGCGTTCTCTTTTGAGGCTACATGCTTAGACATACACGCAACACCAAAGCTTTTCGAGTTACAACGTGTTTTTTAGGAAGAACAAGGTAATTTCTCACGATGCGGGATTTCCTTAAAACGTGGTTTTCTGACAAATTTTGATGAAAGAAAATACTCCTTTGGGTTCTCTTTTGAGGCTACACGTTTAGCCGTACACGCCACACCAAATCTTTTCGAGTTACAACCTGTTGTTTAGGAGATACAAGCTAATTTTTTTACGATGCGTTATTTCTTCTCGTAAAGTGTTTCCAATAAGTACGTATTCGTCTTTACTCTGCAACACTGTGTTTCCTTATAACGTGGTATTCTTACATATTCATTCGAGAGAAAACTCTCCTGTGCGTTCTCTTTTGAGGCTACATGCTTAGACATACACGCAACACCAAAGCTTTTCGAGTTACAACGTGTTTTTTAGGAAGAACAAGGTAATTTCTCACGATGCGGGATTTCCTTAAAACGTGGTTTTCTGACAAATTTTGACGAAAGAAATTTGTCCTGTGGTTCTCTTTGAGGCTACACGTTTAGATGTACACGCCACACCAAATCTTTTCGAGTTACAACGTGTTGTTTAGGAGATACAAGCTAATTTTGTACGATGCTTTATTTCATCTCGTAAAGTTTAAGGGTTTCCAATACGAAAGTAGTTGTCATTATTCTGCAACAGTGTACTTCCTTATAATGTGGTATTCTTACATATTCTTTCGGGAGAAAACTCTCCTGTGTGTTCTCTTTTGAGGCTACACGCTTAGACATACACGCAACACTAAAGCTTTTCGAGTTACAACGCGTTGTTTAGGAAAAACAAGATAATTTCGCACGATGCGGGATTTCCTTAATACGTGGTTTTCTGACAAATTTTGACCAAAGAAAATTCTCCTGTGTGTTCTCTTTTGAGGCTACACGTTTAGACGTACAGGTCACACCAAATCTTTTCGAGTTACAACGTGTTGTTTAGGAGATACAAGCTAATTTTTTATGATGCGTTTTTTCTTCTCATAAAGTGTTTCCAATAAGTACGTATTTGTCTTTACTCTGCAACACTGTATTTCCTTATAAGGTGGTATTCTTACATATTCTTTTTAGAGAAAACTCTCCTGTGTGCTCTCTTTTGAGTCTACACGCTTAGACATACACGCAACTCCAAAGCTTTTCGAGTTACAACGCACTGTTTAGGAAAAACAAGATAATTTTGCACGATAAGGGATTTCCTTAAAACGTGGTTTTCTTACATATTTTGACGATAAAAAAGTCTCCTGTCGGTTCTCTTTTTAGGCTACACATTTAGACGTACACATCACACCAAATATTTTCGAGTTACAACGTGTTGTTTAGGAGATACAAGCTAATTTTGTATGATTTTTTATTTCTTCTCTTAAAGTTTTACAATATGTACGTATTTGTCTTTACTCTTCAACACTGTATTTCCTTATAACGTGGTATTCTTACATATTCTTTCGAGAGAAAACTCTCCTTGCATTCCTTTTAGAGGCTACACACTTAGACATACACGCAACACCAAAGCTTTTCGAGTTACAACGTGTTGTTTAGGAAAAACAAGATAATTTCACACGATGCGGGATTTCCTTAAAACGTGGTTTTCTGACAAATTTTGATGAAAGAAACCTCTCCTCTGGGTTCTCTTTTGAGGATACACGTTTAGACGTACACGCCACACCAAATCTTTTCGAGTTACAACATGTTGTTTAGGACATACACGCAAATTTTGCAAGATGCGTTATTTCTCTCATAAAGTGTTTCCAGTATGTACGTATTTGTCTTTACTCTGCCACACTGTATTTCCTTATAACGTGGTATTCTTATATATTCTTTCGAGAGAAAACTCTCCTATGCGTTCTCTTTTGGGGCTACATGCTTAGACATACACCCAACACCAAAGCTTTTCGAGTTAAAACGTGTTGTTTAGGAAGAACAAGATAATTTCTCACGATGCGCGATTTCCTTAAAACGTGGTTTTCTGACAAATTTTGACGAAAGAAAATTGTCCTGTGGGTTCTCTTTTGAGGCTACACGTTTAGACGTACATGGCACACCAAATCTTTTCGAGTTACAACGTGTTGTTTAGGAGATACAAGCTAATTTTGTACGATGCTTTAATTCATCTCGTAAAGTTTAAGGGTTTCCAATACATACGTGTTTGTCTTTACTCTGTAACACTCTATTTCCTTATAACGTGGTATTCTTTCATATTCTTTCGAGAGAAAACTCTCCTGTGCATTCTCTTTTGAGGCTACAAGCTTAGACATACACGCAACAGCAAAGCCTTTCGAGTTACAACATGTTGTTTAGGAAGAACAAGATAATTTCCCACGATGCGGGATTTCCTTAAAACGTGGTGTTCTGACAAATTTTGATGAAAGAAAATACTCCTGTGGGTTCTCTTTTGAGGCTACACCTCTAGACGTACACACCACACCAAATCTTTTTGAGTTACACCGTGCTGTTTAGGAGATACAAGCTAATTTTTTTTACGATGCGTTATTTCTTCTCATAAAGTTTAAGTGTTTCCAATACATACATTTTTGTCTTTACACTGCAACTCTGTATTTCCTTATAACGTGGTATTCTTACATATTCTTTCGAGAGAAAACTCTCCTGTGCATTCTCTTTTGAGGCTACACGCTTAGACATACAGGAAACACCACAGCTTTTCGAGTTACAATGTGTTGTTTAGGAAAAACAAGATAATTTAGCACGATGCTGGATTTCCTTAAAACGTGGTTTTCTGACAAATTTTGACGAAAGAAAATACTCCCGAGGTTTCTCTTTTGAGGCTACACGTTTAGACGTACACGCCACACCAAATCTTTTCGAGTTACAACGTGTTGTTTAGGAGATACAAGCTAATTTTTTAAGATGCGTTATTTCTTCTCGTAAAGTTTAAGTGTTTCCAATACGTACATATTTGCCTTTACTCTGCAACACTGTTTTCCTAATAACGTGGTATTCTTACATATTCTTTCGAGAGAAAACTCTCCTGTGCGTTCTCTTTTGAGGCTACACGCTTAGACATACATGCAACACCAAAACTTTTCGAGTTACAACGTGTTGTTTAGGAAGAACAAGATAATTTCTCACGATGCGGGATTTCCTTAAAACGAGGTTTGCTGACAAATTTTGACGAAAGAAAATTGTCCTGTGGGTTCTCTTTTGGGGCTACACGTTTAGACGTACAAGCCACACCAAATCTTTTCCAGTAAAAACGTGTTGTTTAGGAGATACAAGCTAATTTTGTACGATGCTTTAATACATCTCGTAAAGTTTAAGTTTTTCCAATATGTACGCTTTTGTCTTTACTCAGCAACACTGTACTTCCTTATAAAGTGGTATTCTTAACTATTCTTTCGAGAGAAAACTCTCCTGTGCGTTCTCTCTTGAGGCTACATGCTTAGACATACACGCAACACCAAAGCTTTTCGAGTTACAATGTGTTGTTTAGGAAAAACAAGATAATTTCGCACGATGCGGGGTTTCCTTAGTACGTGGTTTTCTGACAAATTTTGACCAAAGAAAATTCTCCTGTGCGTTCTCTTTTGAGGCTACACGTTTAGCCGTACACGCCACACCAAATCTTTTCGAGTTACAACCTGTTGTTTAGGAGATACAAGCTAATTTTTTTACGATGCGTTATTTCTTCTCGTAAAGTGTTTCCAATAAGTACATATTTGTCTTTACTCTGCAACACTGTGTTTCCTTATAACGTGGTATTCTTACATATTCTTTCGAGAGAAAACTCTCCTGTGCGTTCCCTTTTGAGGCTACATGCTTAGACATACACGCAACACCAAAGCTTTTCGAGTTACAACATGTTTTTTAGGAAGAACAAGATAATTTCTCACGATGCGGGATTTCCTTAAGACGTGGTTTTCTGACAAATTTTGACGAAAGAAATTTGTCCTGTGGTTCTCTTTGAGGCTACACGTTTAGATGTACACGCCACACCAAATATTTTCGAGTTACAACGTGTTGTTTAGGAGATACAAGCTAATTTTGTACGATGCTTTATTTCATCTCGTAAAGTTTAAGGGTTTCCAATACGAAAGTATTTGTCATTATTCTGCAACAGTGTACTTCCTTATAACGTGGTATTCTTACATATTCTTTCGAGAGAAAACTCTCCTGTGTGTTCTCTTTTGAGGCTACACGCTTAGACATACACCCAACACCAAAGCTTTTCGAGTTACAACGCGTTGTTTAGGAAAAACAAGATAATTTCACACGATGCGGGATTTCCTTAATACGTGGTTTTCTGACAAATTTTGACCAAAGAAAATTCTCCTGTGGGTTCTCTTTTGAGGCTACACGTTTAGACGTACATGCCACACCAAATCTTTTGGAGTTTCAACGTGTTGTTTAGGAGATACAAGCTAATTTTTTACGATATGTTATTTCTTCTCATAAAGTATTTCCAATAAGTACGTATTTGTCTTTAATCTGCAACACTGTATTTTCTTATAACGTGGTATTCTTACACATTCTTTCGAGAGAAAACTCTCCTCTGTGCTCTCTTTTGAGTCTACACGCTTAAACATACATGCAACACCTAAGCTTTTCGAGTTACAAGGTTTTGTTTAGGAAAAACAAGATAATTTCGCACGATGCGGGATTTCATAAACGTGGTTTTCTGAATATTTGACGAAAGAAAATTCTCCTATGGGTTCTCTCTTGAGGCTACACGTTTAGACGTACACGCCACACAAAGTCTTTTCGAGTTACAACGTGTTGTTTAGGAGATACGAGCTAATTTTGTACGATGCTTTATTTCATCTCGTAAAGTTTAAGGGTTTCCAATACGTACCTATTTGTCTTTACTCTGAAACACTGTATTTCCTTATAACGTGGTATTCTTACATATTCTTTTGAGAGAAAACTCTCCTGTGTGTTCTCTTTTGAGGCTACATGCTGAGACATACACGCAACACCAAAGCTTTTCGAGTTAAAACGTGTTGTTTAGGAAAAACAAGATAATTTCGCACGATGCAGGATTTCCTTAATACGTGGTTTTCTGACAAATTTGACCAAAGAAAATTCTCCTGTGGGTTCTCTTTTGAGGCTACACGTTTAGACGTACATGCCACACCAAATCATTTAGAGTTACAACGTGTTGTTTACGAGATACAAGCTAATTTTGTACGATGCATTATTTCTTCTCGTAAAGTGTTTCCAATATGTACGTATTTGTCTTTACTCTGCAACACTGTATTTACTTATAACGTGGTATTCTTATATATTCTTTCGAGAAAGAACTATCCTTTGCCTTCTCTTTTGAGGCTACATGCTTAGACATACACGCAACACCAAAGCTTTTCGAGTTACAACGTGTTGTTTAAGAAAAACAAGATAATTTTGCACGATGAGGGATTTCCTTAAAACGTAGTTTTCTCACAAATTTTGACGATAGAAAATTCTCCTGTGGGTTCGCTTTTGAGGCTACACGTTTAGACGTACATGCCCCACCAAATCCTTTCGAGTTACAACCTGTTGTTTAGGAGATACAAGCTAATTTTGTATGGTGCGTTATTGCTTCTCGTAAAGTGTTTCCAATAAGTACGTATTTGTCTTTACTCTGCAACACTGTATTTCCTTATAACCTGGTATTCTTACATATTCTTTCTAATGAAAACTCTCCTGTGTGTTCTCTTTTGAGGCTACACACTGAGACAAACACGCAACACCAAACCTTTTCGAGTTACAACGTGTTGTTTAGGAAAAACAAGATAATTTCCCACAATGCAGGATTTCCTTAATACGTGGTTTTCTGACAATTTTGACCAAAGAAAATTCTCCTGTGTGTTCTCTTTTGAGGCTACACGTTTAGACGTACACACCACATCAAATCTTTTCGAGTTACAACGTGTTGTTTAGGAGATACAAGCTAATTTTGTATGATGCATTATTTCTTCTCGTAAAGTGTTTCAAATATGTACGTATTTGTCTTTAATCTGCAACACTGTATTTCCTTATAACGTGGTATTCTTACATATTCTTTCGAGAAAAAACTCTCCTTTGCATTCTCTTTTGAGGCTACACGCTTAGACATACACGAAACACCAAAACTTTTCGAGTTACAACTTGTTGTTTAGGAAAAACAAGATAATTTTGCACGCTGAGGGATTTCAATAAACGTGGTTTTCGTACATATTTTGACGATAAAAAATTCTCCTGTCGGTTCTCTTTTGAGGCTACACGTTTAGACGTACACGTCACACCAAATATTTTCGAGTTACAACGTGTTGTTTATGAGATACAAGCTAATTTTGTACGAATTTTTATTTCTTCTCTTAAAGTGTTTACAATATGTACGTATTTGTCTTTACGCTGCAACACTGTATTTCCTTATAACGTGGTATTCTTACATATTCTTTCGAGAGAAAACTCTCCTTGCATTCCCTTTAGAGGCTACACACTTAGACATACACGCAACCCCAAAGCTTTTCGAGTTACAACGTGTTGTTTAGGAAAAACAAGATAATTTCGCACGATGCGGGATTTCCTTAAAACGTGGTTTTCTGACAAATTTTGACGAAAGAAAACTCTCCTGTGGGTTCTCTTTTGAGGATACACGTTTAGACGTACACGCCACACCAAATCTTTTCGAGTTACAACATGTTGTTTAGGACATACAAGCTAATTTTGCAAGATGAGTTATTTCTCTCATAAAGTGTTTCCAGTACGTACGTATTTGTCTTTACTCTGCCACACTGTATTTCCTTATAACGTGGTATTCTTACATATTCTTTCGAGAGAAAACTCTCCTATGCGTTCTCTTTTGGGGCTACACGCTTAGACATACACCCAACACCAAAGCTTTTCGAGTTAAAACGTGTTGTTTAGGAAGAACAAGATAATTTCTCACGATGCGGTATTTCCTTAAAACGTGGTTTTCTGAAAAATTTTGACGAAAGAAAATTGTCCTGTGGGTTCTCTTTTGAGGCTACACGTTTAGACGTACATGCCACACCAAATCTTTTCGAGTTACAACGTGTTGTTTAGGAGATACAATCTAATTTTGTACGATGCTTTATTTCATCTCGTAAAGTTTAAGGGTTTCCAATACATACGTGTTTGTCTTTACTCTGCAACACTGTATTTCCTTATAATGTGGTATTCTTTCATATTCTTTTGAGAGAAAACTCTCCTGTGCGTTCTCTTTTGAGGCTACAAGCTTAGACATACACGCAACAGCAAAGCTTTTCTAGTTACAACGTGTTGTTTAGGAAGAACAAGATAATTTCCCACGATGCAGGATTTCCTTAAACGTGGTGTTCTGACAAATTTTGACGAAAGAAAATACTCCTGTGGGTTCTCTTTTGAGGCTACACCTTTAGACGTACACACCACACCAAATCTTTTTGAGTTACACCGTGCTGTTTAGGAGATACAAGCTAATTTTTTTTACGATGCGTTATTTCTTCTCGTAAAGTTTAAGTGTTTCCAATACATACGTTTTTGTCTTTACTCTGCAACTCTCTATTTCCTAATAACGTGGTATTCTTACATATTCTTTCGAGAGAAAACTCCCCTGTGCGTTCTCTTTTGAGGCTACATGCTTAGACATACACGCAACAACAAAGCTTTTCGAGTTACAACGTGTTTTTAAGGAAAAACAAGATAATTTTCACGATGCGGGATTTACTTAAAACGTGGTTTTCTGAAAAATTTTGAAGAAAGAAAGTTATTCTGTGGGTTCTCTTTTGAGGCTACACGTGTAGACGTACACGCCACTCCCAATCTTTTTGAGTTACAACGTGTTGTTTAGGAGATACAAGCTAATTTTTTAAGATGCGTTATTTCTTCTCGTAAAGTTTAAGTGTTTCCAATTCGTACGTATTTGCCTTTACTCTGCAACACTGTTTTCCTTATAACGTGGTATTCTTGCATATTCTTTCGAGAGAAAACTCTCCTGTGCATTCTCTTTTGAGGCTACACGCTTAGACATACAAGCAACACCAAAGCTTTTCGAGTTACAACTTGTTGTTTTGGAAGAACAAGATAATTTCACACGATGCGGGGTTTCCTTAATACGTGGTTTTCTGACAAATTTTGACCAAAGAAAATTCTCCTTGTGGTTTCTCTTTTGAGGCTACACGTTTAGCCGTACACGCCACATCAAATCTTTTCGAGTTACAACCTGTTGTTTAGGAGATACAAGCTAATTTTGAACGATGCGTTATTTCTTCTCTTAAAGTGTTTCCAATAAGTATGTATTTGTCTTTACTCTGCAACACTGTATTTCCTTATAACGTGGTATTCTTCCATATTCTTTTTAGAGAAAACTCTCCTGTGCGTTCTCTTTTGAGGCTACATGCTTAGACATACACGCAACACCAAAGCTTTTCGAGTTACAACGTGTTTTTTAGGAAGAACAAGATAATTTCTCACGATGCGGGATTTCCTTAAAACGTGGTTTTCTGACAAATTTTGACGAAAGAAAATTGTTCTGTGGTTCTCTTTTGAGGCTACACGTTTAGATGTACACGCCACACCAAATCTTTTCGAGTTACAATGTGTTGTTTAGGAGATACAAGCTAATTTTGTACGATGCTTTATTTAATCTCGTAAAGTTTAAGGGTTTCCAATACGTAAGTATTTGTCATTATTCTGCAACAGTGTACTTCCTTATAACGTGGTATTCTTACATATTCTTTCGAGAGAAAACTCTCCTGTGTGTTCTCTTTTGAGGCTACACGCTTAGACATACACGCAACACCAAAGCTTTTCGAGTTACAACGCGTTGTTTAGGAAAAACAAGATAATTTCGCACGATGCGGGATTTCCTTAATACGTGGTTTTCTGACAAATTTGACCAAAGAAAATTCTCCTGTGGGTTCTCTTTTGAGGCTACACATTTAGACGTACACGCCACACCAAATCATTTAGAGTTACAACGTGTGTTTAGGAGATACAAGCTAATTTTGTACGATGTGTTTTTTCTTCTCGTAAAGTGTTTCCAATATGTACGTATTTGTCTTTACTCTACAACACTGTATTTCCTTATAACGTGGTATTCTTATATATTCTTTCGAGAAAGAACTCTCCTTTGCGTTCTCTTTTGAGGCTACATGCTTAGACATACACGCAACACCAAAGCTTTTCGAGTTACAACGTGTTGTTTAAGAAAAACAAGATAATTTTTCACGATGAGGGATTTCCTTAAAACGTGGTTTTCTCACAAATTTTGACGATAGAAAATTCTCCTGTGGGTTCTCTTTTGACGCTACACGTTTAGACGTACATGCCACACCAAATCCTTTCGAGTTACAACCTGTTGTTTAGGAGATACAAGCTAATTTTGTATGATGCGTTATTTCTTCTTGTAAAGTGTTTCCAATAAGTACGTATTTGTCTTTACTCTGCAACACTGTATTTCCTTATAACCTGGTATTCTTACATATTTTTTCTAGTGAAAACTCTACTGTGTGTTCTCTTTTGAGGCTACACACTGAGACAAACACGCAACACCAAATCTTTTCGAGTTACAACGTGTTGTTTAGGAAAAACAAGATAATTTCCCACGATGCAGGATTTCCTTCATATGTGGTTTTCTGACAAATTTGACCAAAGAAAATTCTCCTGTGGGTTCTCTTTTGAGGCTACACTTTTTTACGTACATGCGATATCAAATCTTTTCGAGTTACAACGTGTTGTTTATGAGATACAAGCTAATTTTGTATGATGCGTTATTTCTTCTCTAAAGTGTTTCCAATATGTACGTATTTGTCTTTACTCTGCAACTCTGTATTTCCTTATAACGTGGTATTCATACATATTCTTTCGAGAAAAAACTCTCCTTTGCATTCTCTTTTGAGGCTACACGCTTAGACATACACACAACACCAAAGATTTCGAGTTACAACTTGTTGTTTAGGAAAAACAAGATAATATTGCACGATGAGGGATTTCCTTAAAACGTGGTTTTCTCACATATTTTGACGATAAAAAATTCTCCTGTCGGTTCTCTTTTGAGGCTACACGTTTAGACGTACACAGCACACCAAATATTTTCGAGTTACAACCTGTTGTTTAGGAGATACAAGCTAATTTTGTACGATTTTTTATTTCTTCTCTTAAAGTGTTTCCAATATGTACGTATTTGTCTTTACTCTGCAACACTGTATTTCCTTATAACGTGGTATTCTTACATATTCTTTCGAGAGAAAACTCTCCTTGCATATCCTTTTGAGGCTACACACTTAGACATACACGCAACACCAAAGCTTTTCGAGTTACAACTTGTTGTTTAGGAAAAACAAGATAATTTTGCAGGATGCGGGATTTCGTTAAAACGTGGTTTTCTGACAAATTTTGAAGAAAGAAAATTCTCCAGTGCGCTCTCTTTTGAGGCTACACGTTTAGACATACACACCAAACGAAATGTTTGTGAGTTTCCACTTTTTGTTTAGGAGATACAAGCTAATATTTCATGATGCGTAATTTCTTCTCGTAAAGTGTTTCCAATATGTACGTATTTGTCTTTACTCTGCAACACTGTATTTCCATATAACGTTGTATTCTTACATGTTCTTTTGAGAGAAAATTCTCCTGTGCATTCTCTTTTGAGGCTACACGCTTAGACATACACGCAACACCAAAGCTTTTCGAGTTACAACGTGTTGTTTAGGAAAAACAAGATAATTTCGCATTATGCGGGATTTCCTTAAAACGTGGTTTTCTGACAAATTTTGACGAAAGAAAATTCTCCTTTGTGTTCTCTTTTGAGGCTACACGTTTAGACATACACGCCAAACCAAAACGTTTCATGTTACAACGTGTTGTTTAGGAGATACAAGCTAATTTTGTACGATGCGTTATTTCTTTTCCTAAAGTGTTTCCAATATGTACTTATTTGCCTTTACTCTGCAAAATTGTATTTCTTTATAACGTGGTATTCTTACATATTCTTTCGAGAGAAAACTCACCTGTGCCTTCGCTTTTGAGGCTCCACGCTTAAACATTCACGCAACACCAAAGCTTTTTGAGTTACAACATGTTGTTTAGGAAAAACAAGATGATTTTGCATGATGCGGGATTTCCTTAAAACGTGGTTTTCTGAAAAAATTTAACGAAAGAAAATTGTCCGGTGGGTTCACTTTGAGGCTACACGTTTAGACGTACACGCCACACCAAATCTTTTCCAGTTACAACGTGTTGTTTAGGAGATACAAGTTAATTTTTTACGATGCGTTATTTCTTCTCATAAAGTATTTCCAATATGTACGTATTTGTCTTTACTCTGCAACACTGTTTTTCCTTATAACGTGGTATTCTTACATATTCTTTCTAGAAAAAACTCTCCTTTACATTCTCTTTTGAGGCTACACGCATAGACATACACGCAACACCAAAGCTTTTCGAGTTACAACTTGTTGTTTAGGAAAAACAAGATAATTTTGCACGATGAGGGATTTCCTTAAAACGTGGTTTTCTCACATATTTTGACGAAAGAAAATTCTTCTGTGGGTTCTCTTTTGAGGCTACACGTTTAGCTGTACACGCCACACCAAATCCTTTCGAGTTACAACCTGTTGTTTAGGAGATACAAGCTAATAATGTGTGTTGCGTTATTTCTTCTCGTAAAGTGTTTCCAATACATACGTATTTGTCTTTACTCTGCAACTCTGTATTTCCTTATAATGTGATATTCTTACATATTCTTTCGAGGGAAAACTCTCCTGTGTGTTCTCTTTTGAGGCTACATGCTTAGATATACATGCAACACCAAAGCTTTTCGAGTTACAACGTGTTGTTTAGGGAAAACAAGATAATTTCGCACGATGCGAGATTTCCTTAAAACGTGGTTTCTGACAAATTTTGTTGAAAGAAAATTCTCCTGTGGGTTCTCTTTTAAGGCTACACGTTTAGACGTATACATCACACCAAATCTTTTCGAGTTACAACGTGATGTTTAGGAGATACAATCTAATTTTGTACGATGCGTTATTTCTTCTCTTAAAGTGTTTCCAATATGTACGTATTTGTCTTTACTCTGCAACACTGTATTTCCTACAACGTGGTATTCTTACATATTCTTTCGAGAGAAAACTCTCCTGTGCATTCGCTTTTGTGGCTACACACGTAGACATACACGCAACACCAAAGCTTTTCGAGTTACAACTTGTTGTTTAGGAAAAACAAGATAATTTCGCAGGATGCGGGATTTCGTTAAAACGTGATTTTCTGACAAATTTTGAAGAAAGAAAATTCTCCTATTGGTTCTCTTTTGAGGCTACACGTTTAGACGTACACGCCACATGAAGTCCTTTCGAGTTACCACGTGTTGTTTAGGAGATACAAGCTAATTTTTTACGATGCATTATTTCTTCTTGTAAAGTGTTTCCAACAAGTATGTATTTGTCTTTACTCTGCAACACTGTATTTCCTTATAACGTTGTATTCTTACATGTTCTTTCTAGAGAAAACTCTCCTGTGCATACTCTTTAGAGGCTACACGCTTAGACATACACGCAACAACAAAGCTTTTCGAGTTACAACATGTTTTTAAGGAAAAACAAGATAATTTTCACGATGCGGGATTTACTTAAAACGTGGTTTTCTGAAAAAATTTGAAGAAAGAAAGTTATCCTGTGGGTTCTCTTTTGAGGCTACACGTGTAGACGTACGAGCCACACCAAATCTTTTCGAGTTACAACGTGTTGTTTAGGAGATACAAGCTAATTTTGTACGATGCATTATTTCTTCTCTTAAAGTGTTTCCAATGGTACGTAATTGTCTTTTCTGTGCAACACTGTATTTCCTTATAACGTGGTATTCTTACATATTCGTTCAAGAGAAAACTCTCCTGTGCGTTCTCTTTTGAGGCTACACGCTTAGACATACACGCAACACCAAAGCTTTTCGAGTTACAATGTGTTGTTTAGGAAAAACTAGAAAATTTCACACGAAGCGAGATTTCCATACAACGTGTTTTCTGACAAATTTTGATGAAAGAAAATTCTCCTATGGGTTCTCTTTTGAGGCTACACATTTAGACGTACACGCCACACCAAGTCCTTTCGAGTTACCACGTGTTGTTTAGGAGATACAAGCTAATTTTTTACAATGCGTTATTTCTTCTCGTAAAGTGTTTCCAACAAGTATGTTTTTGTCTTTACTCTGCAACACTGTATTCCTTATAACGTTGTATTCTTACATGTTCTTTCGAGAGAAAACACTCCTGTGTGTACTCTTTAGAGGCTACACGCTTAGACATACTCGCAACACCAAAGCTTTTCGAGTTACAACGTGTTGTTTAGGAAAAACAAGATAATTTCTCACGATGCGGGATTTCCTTAAAACGTGGTTTTCTGACAAATTTTGACGAAAGAAAATTCTCCTGTGGGTTCTCTTTTGAGGCTACACGTGTAGACATACGGGCCACACCAAATCTTTTCGAGTTACAACGTGTTGTTTAGGAGATACAAGCTAATTTTGAACGATGCGTTATTTCTTCTCATAAAGTGTTTCCAATATGTACGTATTTGTCTTTACTCTGCAACACTGTATTTCCTTATAACGTGGTATTCTTACATATTCGTTCGATAGAAAACTCTCCTGGGCATTCCCTTTAGAGGCTACACACTTAAACATACATGAAACACCAAAGCTTTTCGAGTTACAACTTGTTGTTTAGGAAAAACAAGATAATTTCCCAGGATGCGGGATTTCCTTATAACGTGGTTTTCTGACAAATTTTGAAGAAAGAAAATTCTCCTGTGGGGTCTTTTTTGAGGCTACACTTTTAGACGTACACGCCAAACCAAATCTTTTCGAGTTACCACTTGTTGTTTAGGAGATACAAGCTTATATTTTATGATGCGTCATTTCTTCTCGTAAAGTGTTTCCAATATTTATGTTTTTGTCTTTACTCTGCAACACTGTATTTCCTTATAACGTTGTAGTCTTACATGTTCCTTTGAGAGAAAACTCTCCTGTGCATTCTCTTTTGAGGCTACACGCTTAGATATACACGCAACACCAAAGCTTTTCGAGTTACAACGTGTTGTTTAGGAAAAACAAGATAATTTTGCACGATGCGGGATTTCCTTAAAACGTGGTTATCTAATTTTGATGAAAGAAAATTCTCCTGTTGGTTCTCTTTTGAGGCTACACGTTTAGACGTACACGCCAAACCAAATCTTTTCGAGTTACCACGTGTTGTTAGGAGATACAAGGTAAGTTTGTATGATGTATTATTTCTTCTCGTAAAGTGTTTCCAATATGTACTTATTTGTCTTTACTCTGCAAAATTGTATTTCCTAATAACGTGGTATTCTTACATATTCTCTCGAGAGAAAACTATCCTGTGCCTTCTCTTTTGAGGCTCCACGCTTAGACATACACGCAACACTAAAGGTTTTCGAGTTACAATATGTTGTTTAGGAAAAAGAAGATGGTTTCACACGATGCGGGATTTCCTTAAAACTTGGTTCTGTGAAAAATTTTGATGAAAGAAAATTCTCCTGTGGGTTCTCCTTTGAGGCTACACGTTTAGATGTACAGGCCACACCAAATCTTTTCGAGTTACAACTTGTTGTTTAGGAGATACAAGCTAATTTTGTACTACGCGTTAATTCTTCTCGTAAAGTGTTTCCAATACGTATGTGTTTGTCTTTACTCTGCAACATTTTATTTCCTTATAACGTGGCATTCTTACATATTCTTTCGAGAGAAAACTCTCCTGTGCTTTCTCTTTTGAGGCTACACGCTTAGACATACACGCAACACCAGAGCTTTTCGAGTTACAACGTGTTGTTTAGGAAAAACTAGATAATTTCGCACAATGCGAGATTTCCTTAAAACGTGGTTTCTGACAAATTTTGATGAAAGAAAATTCTCCTGTGGGATCTCTTTTGAGGCTACACGTTTAGACGTACAGGCCACACCAAATCTTTTCGAGTAACAACGTGTTGTTTAGGAGATTCAAGCTAATTTTGTACGATGCGTTTATTCTTCTCGTAAAGTGTTTCCAATATGTACGTATTTGTCTTTACTCTGCAACACTGTATTTCCTTATAACGGGGTATTCTTACATATTCTTTCGAGAGAAAACTCTCCTGTGCATTTACTTTTTAGGCTACACATTTAGACATACACGCAACACCAAAGCTTTTCGCGTTACAACTTGTTGTTTAGGAAAAACAAGATAATTTCACAGGATGCGGGATTTCGTTAAAACGTGGTTTTCTGACAAATTTTGAAGAAAGAAAATTCTCCAGTGGGTTCTCTTTTGAGGCTACACTTTTAGACGTACACCCCAAACCAAATGTTTTCGAGTTTCCACTTTTTGTTTAGGACATACAAGCTAATATTGTATGATGCGTAATTTCTTCTTGTAAAGTGTTTCCAATAAGTACGTATTTGTCTTTACTCTGCAACACTGTATTTCCTTATAACGTTGTATTCTTACATGATCTTTCGAGAGAAAACTCTCCTGTGCATTCTCTTTTGAGGCTACACGCTGAGACATACACGCAACACCAAAGCTTTTCGAGTTACAAGGTGTTGTTTAGGAAAAACAAGATAATTTCGCACGATGCGGGATTTCCTTAAAACGTGGTTTTCTGAAAATTTTGACGAAAGAAAATTCTCCTATGTGTTCTCTTTTGAGGCTACACGTTTAGACGTACACGCCAGACCAAATCTTTTCGAGTTACCACGTGTTGTTTAGGAGATGCAAGCTAATTTTGTACGATGCGTTATGATGCGTTATTTCTTCTCCTAAAGTGTTTCCAATATGTACTTATTTGCCTTTACTCTGCAAAATTGTATTTCTTTATAACGTGGTATTCTTACATATTCTTTCGAGAGAAAACTCTCCTGTAACTTCGCTTTTGAGGCTCCACGCTTAGACATACACGCAACACCAAAGCTTTTTGAGTTACAACATGTTGTTTAGGAAAAAGAAGATGATTTCGCACGATGCGGGATTTCCTTAAAACGTGGTTTTCTGAAAATTTTTAACGAAAGAAAATTGTCCTGTGGGTTCTCTTTTGAGGCAACACGTTTAGACGTACACGCCACACCGAATTTTTTCGAGTTACAACGTGTTGTTTAGGAGATACAAGTTAATTTTTTACGATGCGTTATTTCTTCTCGTAAAGTGTTTCCAATATGTACGTATCTGTCTTTACTCTGCAACACTCTATTTCCTTATAACGTGGTATTCTTACATATTCTTTCTAGAAAAAACTCTCCTTTACATCCTCTTTAGAGGCTACACGCTTAGACATACAAACAACACCAAAGTTTTTCGAGTTACAACATGTTGTTTAGGAAAAACAAGATAATTTTGCATGATGAGGGATTTCTTTATATCGTGGTTTTCTGACAAATTTTGAAGAAAGAAAATTCTCCTGTGGGGTCTCTTTTGAGGCTACACTTTTAGACGTACACGCCAAACCAAATCTTTTCGAGTTACCACTTGTTGTTTAGGAGATACAAGCTTATATTTTATGATGTGTCATTTCTTCTCGTAAAGTGTTTCCAATATGTACGTATTTGTCTTTACTCTCCAACACTGTATTTCCTTATAACGTTGTATTCTTACATGTTCTTTCGAGAGAAAACTCTCCTGTGCATTCTCTTTTGAGGCTACACACTGAGACATACATGCAACACCAATGCTTTTCGTGTTACAAGTTGTTGTTTAGGAAAAACAAGATAATTTTGCACGATGGGGGATTTCCTTAAAACGTGGTTTTCTGACAAATTATGAGGAAAGAAAATTCTCCTTTGTGTTCTCTTTTGCGGCTACACGTTTAGACGTACACGCCAAACCAAACCTTTTCGAGTTACCACGTGTTGTTTAGGAGATAAAAGCTAATTTTGTCCGATGCGTTATTTCTTCTCCTAAAGTGTTTCCAATATGTACTTATTTGCCTTTACTCGGCAAAATTGTATTTCTTTATAACGTATATTCTTACATATTCTTTCGAGAGAAAACTCTCCTGTGCCTTCGCTTTTGAGGCTCCACGCTTAGACATACACGCACCACCAAAGCTTTTTGAGTTACAACATGTTGTTTAGGAAAAAGAAGATGATTTCGCACGATGCTGGATTTCCTTAAAACGCGGTTTTCTGAAAAAAATTTAACGAAAGAAAATTGTCCTGTGGGTTCTCTTTTGAGGCTACACGTTTAGACGTACACGCCACACCAAATCTTTTCGAGTTACAACGTGTTGTTTAGGAGAAACAAGTTAATTTTTTACGATGCGTTATTTCTTCTCCTAGAGAGTTTCCAATATGTACGTATTTGTCTTTACACTGCAACAATGTATTTCCTTATAACGTTGTATTCTTAAATATTCTTTCGAGAAAAAACTCTCCTTTACATTCTTTTTTGAGGCTACACGCTTAGACATACACGCAACACCAAAGCTTTTCGAGTTACAACTTGTTGTTTAGGAAAAACAAGATAATTTTGCACGATGAAGGATTTCCTTAAAACGTGGTTTTCTCACATATTTTGACGAAAGAAAATTCTCCTGTGGGTTCTCTTTTGAGGCTACACGTTTAGCCGTACACGCCACACCAAATCCTTTCGAGTTACAACCGGTTGTTTAGGAGATACGAGCTAATTTTGTATGATGCATTAGTTCTTCTCGTAAAGTGTTTCCAATACATACGTATTTGTCTTTACTCTGCAACACTGTATTTCCTTATAATGTGATATTCTTACATATTCTTTTGAGGGAAAACTCTCCTGTGTGTTCTCTTTTGAGGCTACATGCTTAGACATACACACAACACCAAAGATTTTCGAGTTACAACGTGTTGTTTAGGAAAAACTAGATAATTTCGCACAGTGCGAGATTTCCTTAAACGTGGTTTCTGACAAATTTTGATGAAAGAAAATTCTCCTGTGGGTTCTCTTTTGAGGCTACACGTTGAGACGTACACGTCACACCAAAACTTTTCGAGTTACAACGAGTTGTTTAGGAGACACAAGCTAATTTTGTATGATGCGATATTTCTTCTTTTAAAGTGTTTCCAATATGTACGTATTTGTCTTTACTCTGCAACACTGTATTTCCTTATAACGTGGTATTCTTACATATTCTTTCGAGAGAAAACTCTCCTGTGCATTCCCTTTTGTGGCTACACACTTAGTCATACACGCAACACCAAAACTTTTCGAGTTACAACTTGTTGTTTAGGAAAAACAAGATAATTTCGCAGGATGCGGGATTTCGTTAAAACGTGATTTTCTGAAAAATTTTGAAGAAAGAAAATTCTCCTATGGGTTCTCTTTTCAGGCTACACGTTTAGACGTACACGCCACACCAAGTCCTTTCGAGTTACCACGTGTTGTTTAGGAGATACAAGCTAATTTTTTACAATGCGTTATTTCTTCTCGTAAAGTGTTTCCATCAAGTATGTATTTGTCTTTACTCTGCAACACTGTATTCCCTTATAACGTTGTATTCTTACATGTTCTTTTGAGAGAAAACTCTCCTGTGCGTACTCTTTAGAGGCTACACACCTTGACATACACGCAACGGCAAAGATTTTCGAGTTACAATGTGTTGTTTAGGAAAAGCAAGATAATTTCGCACGATGCGAGATTTCCATAAAACGTGGTTTTCTGAAAAATTTTGACGAAAGAAAGTTTTCCTGTGGGTTCTCTTTTGAGGCTACACGTGTAGAAGTACGAGCCACAACAAATCTTTTCGAGTTCCAATTGTTGTTTAGGAGATACAAGATAATTTTGTACGATGTGTTATTTCCTGTCTTAAAGTGTTTCCAATACGTACGTATTTGTCTTTATTCTGCAACACTGTATTTTCTCATAACATGGTATTCTTACAAATTCTTTCGAGAGAAAACTCTCCTGTGCATTCTCTTTTGAGGCTACAAGCTTAGACATACACCCAACTCCAAAGCTTTTCGAGTTACAACATGTTTTTCAGGAAAAAGAAGATGATTTGGCACGATGCGGGATTTCCTTAAAACGTGATTTTCTGAAAAATTTTGACGAAAGAAAATTCTCCTGTGGGTTCTCTTTTGAGGCTACACGTTTAGACGTACACGCCGCACCAAATCTTTTCGAGTTACAACGTTTTGTTTAGGAGATACAAGCTAATTTTCTACGATGCGTTACTTCTTCTCGTAAAGTGTTTCCAATATGTACATATTTGTCTGCTCTGCAACACTGTGTTTCCTATAACGTGGTATTCTTACATATTATTTCGAGAGAAAACTATCCTGTGCATTCTCTTTTGAGGCTACACACTTAGACATACAGGCAACACCAAAGCTTTTCGAGTTACAACATGTTGTTTAGGAAAAACAAGATAATTTCGCACGATGCAGGATTTCCTTAAAACGTGGTTTTCTGACAAATTTTGACGAAAGAAAATTCTCCTGTCGGTTCACTTTTGGGGCTACACATTTAGACGTACACGCCACACCAAATCCTTTAGAGTTACCACGTGTTGTTTAGGAGATACAAGCTAATTTTGTATGATGCGTTATTTCTTCTCGTAAAGTGTTTCCAATACGTACGTATTTGTCTTTACTCTGCAACACTGTATTTCCTTTTAACGTTGTATTATTACATGTTCTTTTGAGAGAAAACTCTCCTGTGCATTGTCTTTAGAGGCAACATGCTCAGACATACACGCAACACCAAAGCTTTTCGAGTTACAACGTGTTGTTTAGGAAAAACAAGATAATTTTGCACGATGCGGGATTTCCTTAAAACGTGGTTCTTTGACAAATTTTGACGAAAAAAAGTTCTCCTGTTGGTTCTCTTTTGAGGCTACAAGTGTAGAAGTACGAGCCACACCAAATATTTTCGAGTTATAACGTGTTGTTTAGGAGATACAAGCAAATTTTGTACGATGCGTTATTTCTTCCCTAAATTGTTTCCAATATGTCGTTATTTATCTTTACTCTGCAACACTGTATTTTCTTATAACGTGGTATTCTTACATATTCTTTCGAGGGAAAACTCTCCTGTGCATGCTCTTTTGAGGCTACACGCTTAGACGAACACGCACGCCAAAGCTTTTCGAGTTACAACGTGTTGTTTAGGAAAAAGAAGATAATTTCGCACGATGCGAGATTTCCATAAAACGTGGTTTTCAGACAAATTTTGACGAAAGAAAGTTCTCCTCTGGGTTCTCTTTTGAGGCTACACGTGTAGAGGTACGAGCCACACCAAATCTTTTCGAGTTACAATGTGTTGTTTAGGAGATACAAGCTAATTTTGTACAATGCGTTATTTCTTCTCTTAAAGTGTTTCCAATACGTACGTAGTTGTCTTTATTCTGCAACACTGTATTTCCTTATAACGTGGTATTCTTACATATTCTTTCGAGAGAAAACTCTCCTGTGCATTCTCTTTTGAGGCTACATGCTTAGACATACATGCAACACCAAAGCTTTTCGAGTTACAACGTGTTGTTTAGGAAAAACAAGATAATTTCGCACGATGCGCTATTTCCTTAAAAAGTGGTTTCAGACAAATTTTGATGAAAGAAAATTCTCCTGTGGGTTCTCGTTTGAGGCTACACTTTTAGACGTACATGACACACCAAATCTTTTCGAGTTACAACGTGTTGTTTAGGAGATACAAGCTCATTTTTTACGATGCATTATTTCTTCTCGTAAAGTGTTTCCAATATGTACTTATTTGTCTTTACTCTGCAAAATTGTATTTCCTTTTAACGTGGTATTCTTACATATTCTTTCAAGAGAACACTCTCCTGTGCCTTCGCTTTTGAGGCTCCACGCTTAGACATACAGGCACCACCAAAGCTTTTTGAGTTACAACATGTTGTTTAGGAAAAAGAAGATGATTTCGCACGATGCTGGATTTCCTTAAAACGCGGTTTTCTGAAAAAAATTTAACGAAAGAAAATTGTCCTGTGGGTTCTCTTTTGAGGCTACACGTTTAGACGTACACGCCACACCAAATCTTTTCGAGTTACAACGTGTTGTTTAGGAGAAACAAGTTAATTTTTTACGATGCGTTATTTCTTCTCGTAGAGAGTTTCCAATATGTACGTATTTGTCTTTACACAGCAACAATGTATTTCCTTATAACGTTGTATTCTTAAATATTCTTTCGAGAAAAAACTCTCCTTTACATTCTTTTTTGAGGCTACACGCTTAGACATACACGCAACACCAAAGCTTTTCGAGTTACAACTTGTTGTTTAGGAAAAACAAGATAATTTTGCACGATGAAGGATTTCCTTAAAACGTGGTTTTCTCACATATTTTGACGAAAGAAAATTCTCCTGTGGGTTCTCTTTTGAGGCTACACGTTTAGCCGTACACGCCACACCAAATCCTTTCGAGTTACAACCGGTTGTTTAGGAGATACGAGCTAATTTTGTATGATGCATTAGTTCTTCTCGTAAAGTGTTTCCAATACATACGTATTTGTCTTTACTCTGCAACACTGTATTTCCTTATAATGTGATATTCTTACATATTCTTTTGAGGGAAAACTCTCCTGTGTGTTCTCTTTTGAGGCTACATGCTTAGACATACACACAACACCAAAGATTTTCGAGTTACAACGTGTTGTTTAGGAAAAACTAGATAATTTCGCACAATGCGAGATTTCCTTAAAACGTGGTTTCTGACAAATTTTGATGAAAGAAAATTCTCCTGTGGGTTCTCTTTTGAGGCTACACGTTGAGACGTACACGTCACACCAAAACTTTTCGAGTTACAACGAGTTGTTTAGGAGACACAAGCTAATTTTGTATGATGCGATATTTCTTCTTTTAAAGTGTTTCCAATATGTACGTATTTGTCTTTACTCTGCAACACTGTATTTCCTTATAACGTGGTATTCTTACATATTCTTTCGAGAGAAAACTCTCCTGTGCATTCCCTTTTGTGGCTACACACTTAGTCATACACGCAACACCAAAGCTTTTCGAGTTACAACTTGTTGTTTAGGAAAAACAAGATAATTTCGCAGGATGCGGGATTTCGTTAAAACGTGATTTTCTGAAAAATTTTGAAGAAAGAAAATTCTCCTATGGGTTCTCTTTTCAGGCTACACGTTTAGACGTACACGCCACACCAAGTCCTTTCGAGTTACCACGTGTTGTTTAGGAGATACAAGCTAATTTTTTACAATGCGTTATTTCTTCTCGTAAAGTGTTTCCATCAAGTATGTATTTGTCTTTACTCTGCAACACTGTATTCCCTTATAACGTTGTATTCTTACATGTTCTTTTGAGAGAAAACTCTCCTGTGCGTACTCTTTAGAGGCTACACACTTAGACATACACGCAACGGCAAAGATTTTCGAGTTACAATGTGTTGTTTAGGAAAAGCAAGATAATTTCGCACGATGCGAGATTTCCATAAAACGTGGTTTTCTGAAAAATTTTGACGAAAGAAAGTTTTCCTGTGGGTTCTCTTTTGAGGCTACACGTGTAGAAGTACGAGCCACAACAAATCTTTTCGAGTTCCAATTGTTGTTTAGGAGATACAAGATAATTTTGTACGATGTGTTATTACCTCTCTTAAAGTGTTTCCAATACGTACGTATTTGTCTTTATTCTGCAACACTGTATTTTCTCATAACATGGTATTCTTACAAATTCTTTCGAGAGAAACCTCTCCTGTGCATTCTCTTTTGAGGCTACAAGCTTAGACATACACCCAACTCCAAAGCTTTTCGAGTTACAACATGTTTTTCAGGAAAAAGAAGATGATTTGGCACGATGCGGGATTTCCTTAAAACGTGGTTTTCTGAAAAATTTTGACGAAAGAAAATTCTCCTGTGGGTTCTCTTTTGAGGCTACACGTTTAGACGTACACGCCGCACCAAATCTTTTCGAGTTACAACGTTTTGTTTAGGAGATACAAGCTAATTTTCTACGATGCGTTACTTCTTCTCGTAAAGTGTTTCCAATATGTACATATTTGTCTGCTCTGCAACACTGTGTTTCCTATAACGTGGTATTCTTACATATTATTTCGAGAGAAAACTATCCTGTGCGTTCTCTTTTGAGGCTACACACTTAGACATACAGGCAACACCAAAGCTTTTCGAGTTACAACATGTTGTTTAGGAAAAACAAGATAATTTCGCACGATGCAGGATTTCCTTAAAACGTGGTTTTCTGACAAATTTTGACGAAAGAAAATTCTCCTGTCGGTTCACTTTTGGGGCTACACATTTAGACGTACACGCCACACCAAATCCTTTAGAGTTACCACGTGTTGTTTAGGAGATACAAGCTAATTTTGTATGATGCGTTATTTCTTCTCGTAAAGTGTTTCCAATACGTACGTATTTGTCTTTACTCTGCAACACTGTATTTCCTTTTAACGTTGTATTATTACATGTTCTTTTGAGAGAAAACTCTCCTGTGCATTGTCTTTAAAGGCAACATGCTCAGACATACACGCAACACCAAAGCTTTTCGAGTTACAACGTGTTGTTTAGGAAAAACAAGATAATTTTGCACGATGCGGGATTTCCTTAAAACGTGGTTCTTTGACAAATTTTGACGAAAAAAAGTTCTCCTGTTGGTTCTCTTTTGAGGCTACAAGTGTAGAAGTACGAGCCACACCAAATATTTTCGAGTTATAACGTGTTGTTTAGGAGATACAAGCAAATTTTGTACGATGCGTTATTTCTTCCCTAAATTGTTTCCAATATGTCGTTATTTATTTTTACTCTGCAACACTGTATTTTCTTATAACGTGATATTCTTACATATTCTTTCGAGGGAAAACTCTCCTGTGCATGCTCTTTTGAGGCTACACGCTTAGACGAACACGCACGCCAAAGCTTTTCGAGTTACAACGTGTTGTTTAGGAAAAAGAAGATAATTTCGCACGATGCGAGATTTCCATAAAACGTGGTTTTCAGACAAATTTTGACGGAAGAAAGTTCTCCTCTGGGTTCTCTTTTGAGGCTACACGTGTAGAGGTACGAGCCACACCAAATCTTTTCGAGTTACAATGTGTTGTTTAGGAGATACAAGCTAATTTTGTACAATGCGTTATTTCTTCTCTTAAAGTGTTTCCAATACGTACGTAGTTGTCTTTATTCTGCAACACTGTATTTCCTTATAACGTGGTATTCTTACATATTCTTTCGAGAGAAAACTCTCCTGTGCATTCTCTTTTGAGGCTACATGCTTAGACATACATGCAACACCAAAGCTTTTCGAGTTACAACGTGTTGTTTAGGAAAAACAAGATAATTTCGCACGATGCGCTATTTCCTTAAAAAGTGGTTTCAGACAAATTTTGATGAAAGAAAATTCTCCTGTGGGTTCTCGTTTGAGGCTACACTTTTAGACGTACATGACACACCAAATCTTTTCGAGTTACAACGTGTTGTTTAGGAGATACAAGCTCATTTTTTACGATGCATTATTTCTTCTCGTAAAGTGTTTCCAATATGTACTTATTTGTCTTTACTCTGCAAAATTGTATTTCCTTTTAACGTGGTATTCTTACATATTCTTTCAAGAGAACACTCTCCTGTGCCTTCTCTTTTGAGTCTCCACGCTTACACATACACGCAACACCAACGCTTTTCGAGTTACAACATGTTGTTTAGGAAAAAGAAGATGATTTCGCACGATGCGGGATTTCCTTAAAACGTGGTTTTCTGAAACATTTTGACGAAAGAAAATTCTCCTGTGGGTTCTCTTTTGAGGCTACATGTTTAGATGTACACGCCACACCAAATCTTTTCGAGTTACAACGTGTTGTTTTGGAGATACAAGCTAATTTTGTACGATGCGTTAATTCTTCTCATAAAGTGTTTCCAATACATACGTATTTGTCTTTACTCTGCAACACTGTATTTCCTTATAACGTGGTATTCTTACATATTCTTTCGAGAGAAAAGTATCCTGTGCGTTCCCTTTTGAGGCTGCACACTTAGACATACAGGCAACATCAATCCTTTTAGAGTTACAACGTGTTGTTTTTGAAAAACAATATTATTTCGCACGATGCGGGATTTCTTTAAAACGTGGTTTTATGTCAAATTTTGACGAATGAAAATTCTCCTGTGGGTTCTCTTTTGAGGCTCCACGTTTAGACATACATGCCACACCAAATCCTTTCGAGTTACCACGTGTTGCGTAGGAGAAACAAGCTAATTTTCTACGATGCGTTATTTCTTCTCGTAAAGTGTTTCCAATAATTACGTATTTGTCTTTACTCTGCAACACTGTGTTTCCTTATAACGTTGTATTCTTACATGTTATTTCGAGAGAAAACTCTCCTGTGCGTTCTCTTTAGAGGCTACAGGCTTAGACATACACGAAACACCAAAGCTTTTTGAGTTACAACATGTTGTTTATGAAAAACAAGATAATTTTGCACGATGCGGGATTTCCTTAAAACGTGGTTTTCTGACAAATTTTGACGAAAGAAAGTTATCCTGTGGTTTCTCTTTTGAGGGTACACGTGTAGACGTACGAGCCACACCAAATCTTTTCGAGTTACAACGTGTTGTTTAGGAGATACAAGCAAATTTTGTAAGATGCGTTATTTCTTCTCCTAAGTGTTTCCAATATGTACTTATTTGCCTTTACTCTGCAACATTGTATTTCCATATAACGTGGTATTCTTACATATTCTTTCGAGGGAAAACGCTCCTGTGCGTGCTCTTTTGAGGCTACACGTGTAGACATACACGCAACGCCAAAGCTTTTCGAGTTACAACGTGTTGTTTAGGAAAAACAAGATAATTTCGCACGATGCGAGATTTCCATAAAACGTGGTTTTCTGAAAAATTTTGATGAAAGAAAGTTCTCCTGTGGGTTCTCTTTTGAGGCTACACTTCTAGAGGTACGAGCCACACCAAATCTTTTCGAGTTACAAAGTGTTCTTTAGGAGATACAAGCTAATTTTGTACGATGCGTTATTTCTTCTCTTAAAGTGTTTCCAATACGTACGTAGTTGTCTTTACTCTGCAACACTGTATTTCCTTATAACGTGGTATTCCTACATATTCTTTCAAGAGAAAACTCTCCTGTGCGTTCTCTTTTGAGGCTACAAGCTTAGACATACACGCAACACCAAAGCTTTTCGATTTACAACGTGTTGTTTAGGAAAAACAAGATAATTTCGCACGATGCGAGATTTCCTTTAAACGTGGTTTCTGACAAATTTTGATGAAAGAAAATTCTCCTGTGGGTTCTCTTTTGAGGCTAAACGTTTAGACATACACGTCACACCAAATCTTTTCGAGTTACAACGTGTTGTTTAGGAGATACAAGCTAATTTTTTACGATCCATTCTTCCTTCTCATAAAGTGTTTCCAATATGTACTTATTTGTCTTTACTCTGCAAAATTGTATTTCCTTATAACGTGGTATTCTTACATATTCTTTCGAGAGAAAACTCTCCTGTGCCTTCTTTTTTGAGGCTCCATGCTTACACATACACGCAACACCAAAGCTTTTCAAGTTACAACATGTTGTTTAGGAAAAAGAAGATGATTTCGCACGATGGGGGATTTCCTTAACACGTGGTTTTCTGAAAAATTTTGACGAAAGAAAATTCTCCTGTGGGTTCTCGTTTGAGGCTACATGTTTAGACGTACACGCCACACCAAATCTGTTCGAGTTACAACGTATTGTTTAGGAGATACAAGTTAATTTTTTACAATGCGTTAATTCTTCTCATAAAGTGTTTCCAATACATACATATTTGTCTTTACCCTGCAACATTGTATTTCCTTATAACGTGGTATTCTTACATATTCTTTCAATAGAAAACTGTCCTGTGCGTTCTCCTTTGAGGCCACACGTTTAGACATACACGCAACACCAAAGCTTTTCGAATTACAACGTGTTGTTTAGGAAAAACAAGATAATTTCTCACAATGCGGGATTTCCTTAAAACGTGGTTTTCTGACAAATTTTTACGAAAGAAAATTCTCCTGTGGGTTCTCTTTTGAGGCTACACGTTTCAACTTACACGCCACACCAAATCCTTCGAGTTACAACGTGTTGTTTAGGAAATACAAGCTAATTTTTTACGATGTATTTTTCCTTCTCGTAAAGTGTTTCCAATAAGTAAGTATCTGTCTTTACTCTGCAACACTGTATTTCCTTATAACGTGGTATTCTTACATATTCTTTCAAGAGAATACTCTCCTGTGCCTTCTCTTTTGAGGCTACACGCTTAGACATACACGCAACACCAAAGCTTTTCGAGTTACAACGTGTTGTTTAGGAAAAACAAGATAATTTCGCACGATGCGGGATTTCCTTAAAACGTGGTTTTCTGAAAAATTTTGACGAAAGAAAATTCTCCTGTGGGTTCTCTTTTGAGGCTACATGTTTAGATGTACACGCCACACCAAATCCTTTCGAGTTACAACGTTTTGTTTAGGAGATACAAGCTAATTTTGTAAGATGCGTTAATTCTTCTCATAAAGTGTTTCCAATACGTACGAATTTGTCTTTACTCTGCAACACTGTATTTCCTTATAACGTGGTATTCTTACATATTCTTTCGAGGGAAAACTCTCCTGTGCGTTCTCTTTCGAGGCTACACGCTTAGACAAATACGCAACACCAAAGCTTTTCGAGTTACAACGTGTTGTTTAGGAAAAAACAAGATAATTTCGCATGATGCGAGATTTCCATAAATCGTGGTTTTCTGAAAATTTTTAACGAAAGAATTTCCTCCTGTGGGTTCTCTTTTGAGGTTACACTTGTAGAGGTATGAGCCACACCAAATCTTTTCGAGTTACAAAGCTTTGTTTAGGAGATACAAGCTAATTTTGTACGATGCGTTATTTCTTCTCTTAAAGTGTTTCCAATATGTACGTATTTGTCTTTACTCTGCAACACTTTATTTCCTTATAACGTGGTATTCCTACATTTTCTTTCGAGAGAAAACTCTCCTGTGCGTTCTCTTTTGAGGCTACACGCTTAGACATACACGCAACACCAAAGCTTTTCGATTTACAACGTGTTGTTTATGAAAAACAAGATAATTTCACACGATGCGAGATTTCCTTAAAACGTGGTTTCTGACAAATTTTGATGAAAGAAAATTCTTGGGCCTGGGAGCGGCGGCAGCAGCAGCAGTAGCAGCAGCAGTGGCTGGTCCAGAGGAAGGGCCATCAGCAGTAGAACCAAGCGGACAGGGTCCAGGCAGACCCGGTGCCCACGACCACTGGCCATCGCTGGCCAGCCAGGCTGCAAGCAGCGGCGGATTTACGGTGCCTTTCACCACACGGAAGCCACATCAGAACTCTGCCTCCCGCCAGTCAGTTACGAGGGCTCCATATTGGTTCTCGGTCGCCAGAGAAATCAGACTGAGGTACGCAAATATAACCCGAGAACAACATCGCGGGGGTCTAAGCCCGACGGGCGTTGGCCTGCACCCAGGCCCTGAGCTGATCGGGGGTCCACCGGGGTGCAAACCCGGCCAGGAGGTTTTTTTCCTCCAGGGCCGGCGAGCGCACCACCACCATTTTGCCTGGGGGAAGCCAGGGAGACCTAGCAGGCAAAACCAAACCGGCTAACAGGCATAGCAGGGGTCTCAGACGGTCAGTCCCTGGACTGCCCCCAGGCCCTGGGCTGCTCGGTGGGCCATCTGTGTGCCGACCCGGCCAGGAGGTTGTTTATCCGGGCCAGTTTGCGCACCACCACCATTTTGCCTACGGGAAGCCAGAGAGACCTAGCAGGCAAAACCAAACCAGCTAACAGGCATAGCCCGAGGCGGACATAGCAGGGGTCTCAGACGGTCAGGCCCTGGACTGACCCCCAGGCCCTGGGCTGCTCGTTGGGCCGTCTGTGTGCTGACCCAGCCAGGAGGTTGTTAGCCCAGCAGACTCTCCCAGCACTCTCAGGGAACTCGCACACGCCACCATCCTAGCCACCTGACACACCCAATTAACACCCACAGCTGAGGGGAACTTTGCACCGACATTGGCCTGCCAGGCTTTTGCCTAGACTCAGGGCCTGAGCAGCTAGGATAGCCTTGTGTGCACCAACCCGGTTGGGAGTTCTGCTGCCCAGATCAGCCTGGGCGGCAGCACCACATCTCCAAGTCCTGCAAGTGGCTAGCTGGGTTTCCGGGCGGCCAGCTGGGAGAAGTCAGTGTGCTCCAGTGAATCCAGCGGGCCCCAGCAGGAGCCTTCGGGTGCCTCCTTTGGGATCTGAACAGCCTGGGCAGCAGCACCCTGTCTACAAGCAGTGCAGGAGGTAAGCTGTGCACCAGAGGCCAACGGGGAAGGGGCAGCTTGCACTGGTGAGTCCAGCACTGACAAGACAAACTAACACCAGTGAGAACTAGATGGCAAAATGCAAACGCAGGAACGTCACTAACAGAAATCAAGGCAATATGGCAATATCTGAACCCAATTCTCCTCTACCAACATGTCCTGGATACCCCATCACACCAGTAAAACATGATTTGGATTTAAAATCACTGGTCATGATGCTGGTACAGGAACACATGAAGGACATACTTAAAGAAATTCAGGAGAAAATGGATCAAAAGTTAGAAGCCCTTGCAAGGGAAACACAAAAATCATTGAAAGAAATCCAGGAGAATACAAAAGCCAACAAGGAGGAAATGCAAAAAACACTTAAAGAAATACAGGAGAACTTTGGTCAACAGGCTGAGGTCATGAAAGACGAAACACAAAAATCTCTTAAAGAAATACAGGAGAACTTTGGTCAACAGGCTGAGCTCATGAAAGAGGAAACACAAAAATCTCTTAAAGAATTACAGGAAAACACAAACATGCAAGTGAAGGAGCTAAGCAAAACCATCCAGGATCTAAAATCAGAAGTAGAAACAACTAAGAAAACTCAAAGGGAGACAACTTTTGAGATAGAAAGCCTTGGGAAGAAATCAGGGGACAGAGATGCAAATATCAACAACAGAATACAAGAGATAGAAGAAAGAATCTCAGATGCTGAAGATTCCATAGAAACCATGGACTCAACAGTTAAAGAAAATGCAAAATGCAAAAACGTGTAACCCAAAATATCCAGGAAATCCAGGACACAATGAGAAGACCAAACCTAAGGATTATAGGCATAGATGAGAGTGAAGATTTACAACTTAAAGGGCCAGCAAATATCTTCAATAAAATTATGGAAGAAAACTTCCCTAACCTAAAGAGAGAGATGCCCATGAATATACAAGAAGCCTACAGAACTCCAAACAGACTGGACTAGAACAGAAATACTTCCCGTCACATAATAATCAAAACACCAAATGTTCTAAACAAAGAAAGAATACTAAAGGCAGTAAGAGAAAAAGGCCAAGTAACATATAAAGGAAGACCTATCAGAATCACAGCAGACTTTTCACCGGAGACTATGAAGGCTAGAAGGTCCTGGGCAGATCTCATGCAGACTCTAAGGGAACACAAATGCCAACCAAAACTACTATATCCAGCAAAACTCTCAATCACCATAGATGCAGAAACTAAGATATTTCATGACAAAACCAAGTTTACCCAATATCTATCCACAAACCCGGCCCTAAAAAGGATAATAGGAAGACAACACCAATACAAGGAGGGAAACTTCACCCTGGAAAAAGCAAGATAGTAACCTTTCATCAAACCCAAAAGAAGTTAAGCATTCAAATTTAAAAAATAACGTCAAAAATGATAGGAAGTAACAATCACTATTCCTTAATATCTCTTAACATCAATGGACTTAATGCCCCAACAAAAAGACACAGACTAACTGAATGGATACGTAAACAGGACCCTACATTTTGCTGCTTACAGGAAACACACCTCAGGGTCAAAGACAAACACTACCTTAGAGTAAAAGGCTGGAAGACAATTTTACAAGTAAATGGTCTCAGGAAACAAGCTGGAGTAGCCATTTTAATATCAGATAAAATTGACTTTCAACCCAAAGTCATCAAAAGAGACCCTGAGGGACACTTCTTGCTGGTCAAAGGAAAAATACAAAAAGAAGAACTGTCAATCCTGAACATCTATGCCCCCAATGCAAGGGCACCCTCTTTCGTAAAAGAAACTTTATTAAAACTAAAAGCACACATTGCACCTAACACAATAATTGTGGGTGACTTCAACACTGCACTTTCCTCAATGGACCGATCAGGAAAACAGAAACTAAACAGGGACACAATGAAACTAATTGAAGCTTTGGACCAATTAGATTTAACAGATATATATAGAACATTCTATCCTAAAACAAAAGAATATACCTTTTTCTCAGCAGCTCATGGTACCTTCTCCAAAATCGACCATATAATTGGTCACAAGACAGACCTCAACAAATATAAGAAGATAGAACTAATACCATGCCTCCTATCTGATCACTATGGAGTAAAAGTGGTCTTCAATAGCAACAGAAACAACAGAAAACCCACATACACGTGGAAACTGAATAATACTCTACTCAATGATACCTTGGTCAAGGAAGAAATAAAGAAAGAAATTAAAGACTTTTTAGAACACAATAAAAATGAAAACACAACATACCCAAATCTATGGGACACAATGAAAGCAGTGCTAAGAGGAAAACTCATAGCCCTGAGTGCCTCCAAAAAGAAAATGGAGAGAGCATACATTACCAGCTTAATGACACACCTGAAAGCCCTAGAACAAAAAGAAGCTATTTCACCCAGGAGGAGTAGAAGGCAGGAAATCATCAAACTCAGGGCCGAAATCAATCAAGTAGAAACAAAGAGAACCATACAAAAAATCAACAAAACCAGGAGCTGGTTCTTTGAGAAAATCAACAAGATAGATAAACCCTTAGCCAGACTGACCAAAGGGCACAGAGAAAGTATCCAAATTAACAAACTTAGAAATGAAAAGGGAGATATAACAACGGAAACTGAGGAAATCCAAAAAATCATCAGATCCTACTACAAGAGCCTGTACTCAACACAACTGGAGAATCTGGAGGAAATGGACAATTTCCTTGACAGATACCAAATACCAAAATTAAATCAGGACCAACTAGACCATCTAAACAGTCCCATAATGCCTAAAGAAATAGAAGGAGTCATAGAAAGTCTTCCAACCAAAAAAAGCACAGGACCAGATGGCTTCAGTGCAGAATTCTACCAGACCTTCAAAGAAGAGTTAACACCAATACTCTTCAAACTATTCCACAAAATAGAAACAGAAGGAACACTACCCAATTCCTTCTACGAAGCCACAATTACGCTGATACCAAAGCCACAAAAAGATCCAACAAAGAAAGAGAACTTCAGACCAATTTCCCTTATGAACATCGATGCAAAAATACTCAATAAAATTCTTGCTAACCGAATCCAAAACACATCAAAACGATCATCCACCATGATCAAGTAGGCTTTATCCCGGGAATGCAGGGTTGGTTCAATATACGGAAATCCATCAATACAATCCACTACATAAACAAACTCAAATAACAAAACCACATGGTCATTTCATTGGATGCTGAAAAAGCATTTGACAAAATTCAGCATCCCTTCATGCTTAAAGTCTTGGAGAGAACAGGAATTCAAGGCCCATACCTAAACATAGTAAAAGCAATATACAGCAAACCGGTAGCCAGCATCAAACTAAATGGAGAGAAACTTGAAGCAATCCCACTGAAATCAAGGACCAGACAAGGCTGCCCCCTTTCTCCTTATCTTTTCAATATTGTACTTGAGGTACTAGCTCGGGCAATTCGACAACATAAGGAGGTCAAAGGGATACAAATTGGAAAGGAAGAAGTCAAACTATCATTATTTACAGACGACATGATCGTCTACCTAAGTGACCCAAAGAACTCCACTAGAGAGCTCCTACAGCTGATAAACAACTTCAGCAAAGTGGCAGGTTATAAAATCAACTCAAGCAAATCAGTGGCCTTCCTATACTCAAAGGATAAGCAGGCTGAGAAAGAAATTAGGGAAATGACCCCCTTCACAATAGCCTCAAACAGTATAAAGTATCTTGGGGTGACCCTTACCAAACATGTGAAAGATCTGTATGACAAGAACTTCAAGACTCTGAAGAAGGAAATGGAAGAAGACCTCAAAAAATGGGAAAACCTCCCATGCTCATGGATCGGTAGAACCAATATAGTTAAAATGGCCATTCTGCCTAAAGCACTATACAGATTCAATGCAATACCCATCAAAATCCCAACTCAATTCTTCACAGAGTTAGAAAGAGCAATTATCAAATTCATCTGGAACAACAAAAAACCCAGGATACCTAAAACTATTCTCAGCAACAAAAGGAAATCTGGGGGAATCAGTATCCCTGACCTCAAGCAATACTACAGAGCAATAGTGTTAAAAACTGCATGGTGTTGGTACAGTGACAGACAGGAGGATCAATGGAACAGGATTGAAGATCTAGAAATGAACCCACACACCTATGGCCACTTGATCCTTGACAAAGAGGCTGAAAACATCCAATGGAAGAAAGATAGCCTTTTCAACAAATGGTGCTGGTTCAACTGGAGGTCAGCATGCAGAAGAATGCGAATTGATCCATCCTTGTCTCCTTGTACTAAGCTCAAATCCAAATGGATCAAGGACCTCCACATAAAGCCAGACACTCTGAAGCTAATAGAAAAGAAACTGGGGAAGAACCTTGAGGACATCGGTACAGGGAGAAAGTTTCTGAACAGAACACCAATAGCGTATGCTCTAAGAGCAAGAATTGACAAATGGGACCTCATGAAATTACAGTTTCTGTAAGGCAAAGGACACCATCAAGAGGAAAAATCGGCAACCAACAAATTGGGAAAAGATCTTCACCAATCCTACATCATATAGAGGGCTAATATCCAATATATATAAAGAACTCAAGAAGTTAGACTCCAGAAAACCAAACAACCCTATTAAAAAATGGGGTACAGAGTTAAACAAAGAATTCTCACCTGAAGAACTTCGGATGGCGGAGAAGCATCTTAAAAAATGCTCAACTTCATTAGTCATCAGGGAAATGCAAATCAAAACAACCCTAAGATTTCATCTTACACCAGTCAGAATGGCTAAGATTAAAAATTCAGGAGACAGCAGCTGTTGGAGAGGGTGTGGAGAAAGAGGAACACTCCTCCACTGCTGGTGGGGTTGCAAATTGGTAAAACCACTCTGGAAATCAGTCTGGCGGTTCCTCCGAAAACTGGGCACCTCACTTCCAGAAGATCCTGCTATACCACTCCTGGGCATATACCCAGAAGACTCCCCTCCATGTAATAAGGATACATGTTCTACTATGTTCATAGCAGCCCTATTTAATTGCCAGATGCTGGAAAGAACCCAGGTATCCCTCAACAGAAGAGTGGATGCAAAAAATGTGGTATATCTACACAATGGAGCACTATTCAGACATTAGAAACAATGAATTCATGAAATTCTTAGGCAAATGGATGGAGCTAGAGAATATCATACTAAGTGAGGTAACCCAGACTCAAAAGGTGAATCATGGTATGCACTCATTAATAAGTGGATATTAACCTAGAAAACTGGAATACCCAAAACATAATCCACACATCAAATGAGGTACAAGAAGAAAGGAGGAGTGGCCCCTGGTTATGGAAAGACTCAGTGAAACAGTATTTAGCAAAACCAGAACGGGGAAGTGGGAAGGGGTGGATGGGAGGACAGGGGAAGAGAAGGGGGCTTTCGGGACTTTCGGGGAGTGGGGGGGCTAGAAAAGGGGAAATCATTTGAAATGTAAATAAATTATATCGAATAAAAAAGAAGTCAACACTAAAAAAAATAAGACAAAAAAAAAAAAAAGGAGTGGGAGTGGATGGGTTGGTGAGCAGGGAGAAGGGGTTATGGGATAGTGTGTTTTCAGAGGGGAAACCAGGAATGCAGATAATATTTAAAATGTAAATAAAGAAAATATTTAATTTAAAAAAATTAAAAAAAAAAGAAAGAAAGAAAATTCTCCTGTGGGTTCTCTTTTGAGGCTACACGTTTAGACGTACACGTCACACCAAATCTTTTCGAGTTACAACATTTTATTTAGGAGATACAAGCTAATTTTTTACGATGCATTCTTTCTTCTCGTAAAGTGTTTCCAATCTGTACTTATTTGTCTTTAATCTGCAAAATTGTATTTCCTTATAACGTGGGATTCTTACATATTCTTTGGAGAGAAAACTCTCCTGTGCCTTCTCTTTTGAGGCTCCACGCTTACACATACACGCAACACCAAAGCTTTTCGAGTTACAACATGTTGTTTAGGAAAAAGAAGATGAATTCGCACGATGGGGGATTTCCTTAAAACGTGGTTTTCTGAAAAATTTGGACGAAAGAAAATTCTCCTGTGGGTTCTCTTTTGAGGCTACATGTTTAGAAGTACACGCCACTCCAAACCTTTTCGAGTTACAACGTGTTGTTTAGGAGATACAAGCTAATTTTGTACGATGCGTTAATTCTTCTCGTAAAGTGTTTCCAAAACGTACGTATTTGTCTTTACTCTGCAACACTGTATTTCCTTATAACATGGTATTCTTACATATTCTTTCGAGAGAAAACTATCCTTTGCATTCCCTTTTGAGGCTACACATTTAGACATACAGGCAACACCAATGCTTTTCGAATTACAACGTGTTGTTTATGAAAAACAAGATAATTTCGCACAATGCGGGATTTCCTTAAACCATTGTGTTCTGACAAATTTTGAGGAAAGAAAATTCTCCTGTGGGTTCTCTTTTGATGCTACACGTTTAGACGTGCACGCCACACCAAATCCTTTCCAGTTACCAAGTGTTTAGGAGATACAAGCTAATTTTGTACTATGTGTTATTTCTTCTCTTAAAGTGTTTCCAATAAGTATGCATTTGTCTTTACTCTGCAACACTCTATTTCCTTATAACATTGTATTCTTACATGTTCTTTCAAGAGAAAACTCTCCTGGGAGTTCTCTTTAGAGGCTACACGCTTAGACATACACGCAACACCAAAGCTTTTCGAGTTACAACGTGTTGTTTAGGAAAAACAAGATAATTTCGCACGATGCGGGATTTCCTTAAAACGTGGTTTTCTGACAAATTTTGACGAAAGAAAATTCTACTGTGTCTTCTCATTTGAGGCTACAGGTTTAGACGTACACGCCACACTGAATCTTTTCGAGTTACCACGTGTTGTTTAGGAGATACAAGCTAATTTTTTACGATGTGTTATTTCTTCTCGTAAAGTGTTTCCCATACATACGTATTTGTCTTTACTCTGCAACACTGTATTTCCTTATAACGTGGTATTCTTATATATTCTTTCGAGAGAAAACTCTCCTGTCCGTTCTCTTTTGAGGCCACACGTTTAGACATACACGCAACACCAAAGCTTTTCGAGTTATAACGTGTTGTTTAGGAAAAACAAGATAATTTCGCACAATGCGGGATTTCCTTAAAACGTGGTTTTCTGACAAATATTGACAAAAGAAAATTCTCCTGTGGGTTCTCTTTTGAGGCTACAAGTTTCAAATTACATGCCACACCAAATCCTTCGAGTTACAACGTGTTGTTTAGGAAATACAAGCTAATTTTGTACTATGTATTATTCCTTCTCGTAAAGTGTTTCCAATAAGTAAGTATCTGTCTTTACTCTGCAACACTGTATTTCCTTATAACGTGGTATTCTTACATATTCTTTCGAGAGAATACACTACTGTGCCTTCTCTTTTGAGGCTACACGCTTAGACATACACGCAACACCAAAGCTTTTCGAGTTACAACGTGTTGTTTAGGAAAAACAAGATGATTTCGCACGATGCAGGACTTCCTTAAAACGTGGTTTTCTGAAAAAAATTTGACGAAAGAAAATTCTCTTGTGGGTTCTCTTTTGAGGCTACACGTTTAGATGTAAACATCACACCAAATCTTTTCGAGTTACAACGTGTTGTTTAGGAGATACAAGCTAATTTTGTACCATGCGTTATTTCTTCTCATTAAGTGTTTCCAATACATAAGTATTTCTCTTTTCTCTGCAACACCGTATCCTTATTACGTGGTATTCTTACATATTCTTTCGAGCGAAAACTCTCCTGTGGGTTCTCTTTTGAGGCTACATGCTTAGACATACATGTAACACCAAAGCTTTTCGAGTTACAACGTGTTGTTTAGGAAAAACAAGATAATTTCGCACAATGCGGGATTTCCTAAAAACGTGATTTCTGAAAAATTTTGACGAAAGAACATTCTCCTGTGGGTTCTCTTTTGAGGCTACACATTTAGACGTACACGCCACACCAAATCTTTTCGAGTTACAACGTGTTGTTTAGGAGATACAAGCTAATTTTGAACGATGCGTTATTTCATCTCTAAAAGTGTTTCCAATAAGTACCTATTTGTCTTTAGTCTGCAACGCTGTATTTCCTTAGAACGTGGTATTCTTACATCTTATTTCGAGAGAAAACACTCCTGTACGTTCGCTTTTGAGGATACACGCTTAGACATACACGCAACACCAAAGCTTTTCAAGTTACAACGTGTTGTTTAGGAAAAACAAGATAATTTCACACGATGCGGGATTACCGTAAAACGTGGTTTTCTGACATATTTTGACGAAAGAAAATTCTCCTGTGGGTTCTCTTTTGAGGCTACACATTTAGACGTACATGCCACACCAACTCTTTTCGAGTTACAATGTGTTGTTTAGGAGATACAAGCTAATTTTGTACGATGCGTTATTTCTTCTCATAAAGTGTTTCCAATATGTACGTATTTGTCTTTATTCTGCAACACTGTATTTCCTTATAACGTGGTATTCTTAAATATTCTTTCGAGAGAAAACTCTCCTGTGCGTTCTCTTTTGAGGCTACACGCTTAGACATACACGCCACACCAAATCTTTTCGAGTTACAACGTGTTGTTTAGGAGATACAAACTAATTTTGAACGATGTTTTATTTCTTCTCGTAAAGTGTTTCCAATACATACGTATTTGTCTTTATTCCGCAATACTGTATTTCCTTATAACGTGGTATTCTTACATATTCTTTCGAGAGATAACTCTCCTCTGCATTCTCTTTTGAGACTACACGCTTAGACATACACGTAACACCAAAGCTTTTCGAGTTACAACGTGTTGTTTAGGAAAATCAAGATAATTTCGCACAATGCGGGATTTCCTAAAAACGTGATTTCTGAAACATTTTGAAGAAAGAAAATTCTCCTCTGGGTTCTCTTTTGAGACTACACGTTTAGTCGTACACGCCACACCAAATCGTTTCGAGTTACAACGTGTTGTTAAGGAGATACAAGCTAATTTTGAACGATGCATTATTTCATCTCTAAAAGTGTTTCCAATACGTACGTATTTGTCTTTAGTCTACAACACTGTATTTCCTAGAACGTGGTATTCTTACATCTTCTTTCGAGAGAAAACTCTCCTGTGCATTCGCTTTTGAGGCTACATGCTTAGACATACACGCAACACCAAATCTTTTCAAGTTACAACGTGTTGTTTAAGAAAAACAAGATAATTTCACACGATGCGGGATTTCCTTAAAACGTGGTTTTCTGACATATTTTGACGAACAAAAATTCTCCTGTGGGTTCTCTTTTGAGGCTACACATTTAGACGTACATGCCACACCAAATCTTTTCGAGTTACAACGTGTTGTTTAGGAGATACAAGCTAATTTTGTATGATGCGTTATTTCTTCTCGTAAAGTGTTTACAATGTGTACATATTTGTCTTTATTCTGCAACACTGTATTTCCTTATAACGTGGTATTCTTACATGTTCTCTCGAGAGAAAACTCTCCTGTGGGTTCTCTTTTGAGGCTACACGTTTAGATGTACACGCCACACCAAATCTTTTTGAGTTACAACGTGTTGTTTAGGAGATACAAGCTAATTTTGAACGATGCATTATTTCTTCGTGTAGCCTCAAAAGAGAACCCACAGGAGAATTTTCTTTCATGAAAATTTGTCAGAAACCACGTTTTAAGGAAATCTCGCATCCTGCGAAATTATCTTGTTTTTCACAAACAAAATGTTGTAACACGAAAAGCTTTGGTGTGGCGTGTATGTCTACGCGTGTAGCCTCAAAAGAGAATGCAGAGGAGAGTTTTCTCTTGAAAGAATATGTAAGAATACCACGTTATAAGTAAATACAGTGTTGCAGAGTAAAGATAAATAGGTACAGATTGTAAATACTTTATGAGAAGAATTAATGCATGTTACAAAATTAGCTTGTATCTCCTAAACAACACCTTGTAACTCGAAAGGATTTGGTGTGGCGTGTAGGTCTAAATGCTTAGCCTCATAAGAGAACCGACAGGAGAATTTTCTTTCCTTAGTACTTGTCAGAAAACCACGTCTTAAGGAAATCCCGCATCGTACGAATAAAAAAAATAACAATAAAAAAAATTCTAAAGAAAAGCAAATAAATTGTATCAAGCCTAAAAAAAGAAGAAAAAGAAAAAAAAAGAAAAAAAAGAAAGAATATGTAAGAATACCACGTTATAAGGAAATAAAGTGTTGCAGATTAAAGATAAATAGGTACGTATTGTAAATACTTTATGAGAAGAAATAACGCATGGTACAAAATTAGCTTGTATCTCCTAAACAACACCTTGTAACTCGAAAGAATTTGGTGCGGCGTGTACGTGTAATCGTGTAGCCTCATAAGAGAACCCACAGGAGAACTTTCTTACGTCAAAATTTTTTCAGAAAACCACGTTTTATGGAAATCTCGCATCCTGAGAAATTATCTTGTTTTTCCTAAACAGCACGTTGTAACTCGAAAAGATTTGGTGTGGCTCGTACGTCTAAACGTGTAGCCTCCAAAGTGAACCCACAGGAGAATTTTCTTTCATCAAAATTTGTCAGAAACCACGTTTTAAGGAAATCTCACATCGTGTGAAATTATCTTGTTTTTCCTAAACAACACGTTGTAACTCGAAAAGCTTTGGTGTTGCGTGTTTGTCTAAGCGTGTAGCCTCAAAAGAGAATGCACAGGAGAGTTTTCTCTCAAAAGAATATGTAAGAATACCACGTTATAAGGAAATACAGTGTTGCAGAGTAAAGACAAATAAGTATGTATTGGAAACACTTTACGAGAAGAAATAATGCATCGTACAAAATTTTTCCTAAACTACATGTTGTAACTTGAATAGCTTTGGTGTTGCCTGTATGTCTAAGTGTGTAGCCACAAAAGGGAACGCACAGGACAGTTTTCTATCGAAAGAATATGTAAGAATACCACGTTATAAGGAAATACAATGTTGCAGAGTAAAGACAAATACGTACGTATTGGAAACACTTTATGAGAAGAATTAACACATTGTAAAATATTAGCTTGTATCTCCTAAACAACACGTTGTAACTCGAACAGATTTGGTGTGGCGTGTACGTCTAAACATGTAGCCTCAAAAGAGAACCCACAGGAGAACTTTCTATTGTCAAATTTTTCACAAAACCACGTTTATGGAAATCTCGCATCGTGCGAAATTATCTAGTTTTTCCTAAACAACACGTTGTAACTCGAAAAGCTTTGGTGTTGCTTGTATGTCTAAACATGTAGCCTCAAAAGAGAACGCTCAGGAGAGTTTTCCCTCGAAAGAATATGTAAGAATACCACGTTATAAGGAAATACAGTGTTGCAGAGAAAGACAAATACGTACGTATTGGAAACAATTTACGAGAAGAAATAACACATCGTACAAAATTAGCCTGTATCTCCTAAACAACACGTGGTAACTCGAAAGGATTTGGTGTGGCGTGCATGTCTAAACGTGTTGCATCATAAGAGAACCCACAGGAGAATTTTCTTTCTTCAAAATTTGTCAGAACACAACGGTTTAAGGAAATCCGAGAACGCACAGGAGAGTTTTCTCTTGAAATAATATGTAAGAATACCACGTTATAAGGAAATACAGTGTTGCAGAGTAGAGGCAAATACATACTTATTGGAAAAACTTAAACTTTACGAGAAGAAATAATGCATCGTAAAAAAATTAGCTTGTATCTCCTAAACAACATGTTGTAACTTAAAAAGATTTGGTGTGGCCTGTACGTCTAAACGTGTAGTCTCAAATGAGAACCCATAGGAGAATTTTCTTTGGTCAAAATTTGTCAGAAAATCACGTATTAAGGAAATCCCTCTTCGTGCGAAATTATCTTGTTTTTCCTAAACAACACGTTGTAACGCGAAAATCTTTGGTATTGCGTGTATGTCTAAGCGTGTAGCCTCAAAAGAGGACGCACAGGAAAGTTTTCTCTCGAAAGAATATGTAAGAATACCACGTTATAAGGAAATACAGTGTTGCAGACTAAAGGCAAATACGTACCTATTGGAAACACCTTACAAGAAGAAATAAAGCATCGTAAAAAATTAGCTTGTATCTCCTAAACAACAGTTTGTAACTCGAAAAGATTTGGTGTGGCGTGCACGTCTAAACGTGTAACCTCAAAAGATAACCCACAGGAGAATTTTTTTTCGTTAATATTTCTCAGAAAACCATGTTTTAAGGAAATCACTCATCGTGCGAAATTATCTTGCTTTTCCTAAACAACACGTTGTAACTCGAAAAGCTTTGATGTTTCGTTTCCAATACATATGTATTTTCCTTTACTCTGCAACACTGTATTTCCTTACAACGTGGTATTCTTACATATTCTTTCGAGAGAAAACTCTCCTGTGCGTTCTCTTTTGGGGCTACACGCTTAGACATACACGCAACACCAAAGCTTTTCGAGTTAAAACGTTTTGTTTAGGAAAAACAAGATAATTTCGCATGATGCGGTATTTCCTTCATACGTGGTTTTCTGACAAATTTTGACCAAAGAAAATTCTCCTATGGTTTCTCTTTTGAGGCTACACGATTAGACGTACACGCCACATCAAATCTTTTTAAGTTACAACGTGTTGTTTAGGAGATACAAGCTAATTTTGTAAGATGCGTTATTTCTTCTCGTAAAGTTTTTCCAATACGTAAATATTTGTCTTTACTCTGCAACACTGTATTTCCTAATAACGTGGTATTCTTATATATTCTTTCGAGAAAAAAACTCTCCTTTGCATTCTCTTTTGAGGCTACACGCTTAGACATACACGCAACACCAAAGGTTTTCGCGTTACAACGTGTTGCTTAGGAAAAACAAGATAATTTCGCACGATGCAGGATTTCCTTAAAACGTGGTTTTCTGACAAATTTTGATGAACGAAAATTCTCCTGTGGGTTCTCGTTTGAGGCTACACGTTTAGACGTACACACCACACCAAATCTTTTCGAGTTATAACGTGATGTTTAGGAGATACATACTAATTTTGTACGATGCCTTATTTCTTCTCGTAAAGTTTAAGTGTTTCCAATAAGTACGTATTTGTCTTTACTCTGCAACACTGTATTTCCTTATAACGTGGTATTCTTACATATTCTTTCGAGAGAAAACTCTCCTGTGCGTTCTCTTTTGAGGCTACATGCTTTGACATACACGCAACACCAAAGCTTTTCGAGTTACAATGTGTTGTTTAGGAAAAACAAGATAATTTAGCACGATGCGGGATTTCCTTAAAACGTGGTTTTCTGACAAATTTTGACGAAAGAAAATACTCCTGTGGGATCTCTTTGGAGGCTACACATTTAGACGTACACACCACATCAAATCTTTTCGAGTTACATCGTGTTGTTTAGGAGATACAAGCTAATTTTTTTACGAAGCGTTATTTCTTCTCATAAAGTTTAAGTGTTTCCATTACGTAAATATTTGCCTTTACTCTGCAACACTGTATTTCCTTATAACGTGGTATTCTTGCATATTCTTTCGAGAGAAAACTCTCCTGTGCATTCTCCTTTGAGGCTACGTGCTTAGATATACACACAACACCAAAGCTTTTCGAGTTACAACGTGTTATTTAGGAAAAACAACATAATTTCGCACGATGCGGGATTTCCTTAAAACGTGGTTTTCTGACAAATTTTGAAGAAATAAAACTCTCCTGTGGGTACTCTTTTGAGGCTACACATTTAGACGTACATGCCACACCAAATCTTTTCGAGTTCCAACGTGTTGTTTAGGACATACAAGCTAATTTTGCAAGATGCGTTATTTCTCTCATAAAGTGTTTCCAATACATATGTATTAGTCTTTACTCTGCAACACTGTATTTCCTTGTAATGTGGTATCCTTACATATTCTTTCGAGAGAAAACTCTACTGTGAGTTCTCTTTTGAGGCTACACGCAGGGAAAACTCTCCTGTGCCTTCTCTTTTGAGGCTCCATCCTTACACATACACGCAACACCAAAGCTTTTCGAGTTACAACATGTTGTTTAGGAAAAAGGAGATGATTTTGCACGATGCGGGATTAGCTTAAAACGAGGTTTTCTGAAAAATTTTGACGAAAGAAAATTCTCCTGTGTGTTCTCTTTTGAGGCTACATATTTAGACGTACATGCCACACCAAATCTTTTCGAATTACAACGTGTTGTTTAGGAGATACAAGCTAATTTTGTACAATGCGTTAATTCTTCTTGTAAAGTGTTTCAGATATGTACGTATTTGTCTTTACTCTGCAACACTGTATTTCCTTAAAACGTGGTTTTCTTACATATTCTTTCGAGAGAAAACTATCCTGTGCGTTCCCTTTTGAGGCTACACACTTAGACATACAGGTAACACCAAAGCTTTTCGAGTTACACTGTGTTGTTTATGAAAAACAAGATAATTTCGCACGATGCGGGATTTCCTTAAAACGTGGTTTTCTGACAAATTTTGACGAAAGAAAATTCTCCTCTGTGTTCTCTTTTGAGGCTACATATTTAGACGTACATGCCACACCAAATCTTTTCGAATTACAACGTGTTGTTTAGGAGATACAAGCTAATTTTGTACAATGCGTTAATTCTTCTTGTAAAGTGTTTCCGATATGTACGTATTTGTCTTTACTCTGCAACACTGTATTTCCTTAAAACGTGGTTTTCTTACATATTCTTTCGAGAGAAAACTATCCTGTGCGTTCCCTTTTGAGGCTACACACTTAGACATACAGGTAACACCAAAGCTTTTCGAGTTACACTGTGTTGTTTATGAAAAACAAGATAATTTCGCACGATGCGGGATTTCCTTAAAACGTGGTTTTCTGACAAATTTTGACGAAAGAAAATTCTCCTGTGGGTTCTCTTTTGAGGCTTCACGTTTAGACGTGCACACCACACCAAATCCTTTCGAGTTACCACGTGTTGTTTAGGAGATACAAGCTAATTTTATACGCTGCGTTATTTCTTCTCATAAAGTGTTTCCAATACGTACATATTTGTCTTTACTCTGCAACACTGTATTTCCTTATAACGTGGTATTCTTACATATTCTGTCGCGAGAAAACTATCCTGTGCGTTCCCTTTTGAGGCTACACACTTAGACATACAGGCAACACCAAAACTTTTCGAGTTACAACGTGTTGTTTATGAAAAACAAGATAATTTCGCACGATGCGGGATTTCCGTAAAAAGTGGTGTTCTGACAAATTTTGACGAAAGAAAATTCTCCTGTTGGTTCTCTTTTGAGGCTACACGTTTAGACGTGCACGCCACACCAAATCTTTTCGAGTTACCACGTGTTGTTTAGGAGATACAAGCTAATTTTTTACGAAGCGTTATTTCTTCTCGTAAAGTGTTTCCAAAAAGTATGTATTTGTCTTTACTCTGCAACACTGTATTTCCTTATAACGTTGTATTCTTACATGTTCTTTCGAGAGAAAAATCTCCTGTGCGTTCTCTTAAGTGGCTACACGCATAGACATACACGCAATACCAAAGCTTTGCGAGTTACAACGTGTTGTTTAGGAAAAACAAGATAATTTTCACGATGCGGGATATCCTTAAAACGTGGTTTTCTGACAAATTTTAACGAAAGAAAGTTCTCCTGTGCGTTGTCTTTTGAGGCTACAGGTTTAGACGTACACGCCACACCAAATCTTTTCGAGTTATAACGTGTTGTTTAGGAGATACAAGCAAATTTTTTACGATGTGTTATTTCTTCTCCTAAAGTGTTTCCAATATGTACTTATTTGTCTTTACTCTGCAACACTGTATTTCCTTATAACGTGGTATTCTTACATATTCTTTCGAGAGAAAACTCTCCTGTGCCTTCTCTTTTGAGGCTACACGCTTAGACAAACACTCAACACCAAAGCTTTTCGAGTTACACCGTGTTGTTTAGGAAAAACAAGATAATTTTGCACGATGCGAGATTTCCTTAAAACGTGTTTTCTGACAAATTTTGATGAAAGAAAATTCTCCTGTGAGTTCCCTTTTGAGGCTACACGTTTAGACGTACACGTCACACCAAATCTTTTCGAGTTACAACGTGTTGTTTAGGAGATACAAGCTAATTTTTTACGATGCGTTATTTCTTCTCGTAAAATGTGTCCAATACGTACTTATTTGTCTTTACTCTGCAACACTGTATTTCCTTATAACGTGGTATTCTTACATATTCTTTCGAGAGAAAACTCTCCTGTGCGTTCTCTTTTGAGGCTACACGCTTAGACATACACGCACCACCAAAGCTTTCCGAGTTACAACGTGTTGTTTAGGAAAAACAAGATAATTTCCACGATGCGGGATTTCCATAAAACGTGGTTTTCTGACAAATTTTGACGAAAGAAAATTATCCTGTGAGTTCTCTTTTGAGGCTACACGTTTAGACGTACACGCCACACCAAATCTTTTCGAGTTACATCGTGTTGTTTAGGAGATACAAGCTAATTTTGTACGATGCGTTATTACTTCTCGTAAAGTGTTTCCAATACCTACGTATTTGTCTTTACTCTGCAACACTGTATTTCCTTATAACGTGATATTCTTATATATTCTTTCGAGAGAAATCTCTCCTGTGCATTCTCTTTTGAGGCCACACGTTTAGATATACACGCAACACCAAAGCTTTTCGAGTTACGAAGTGTTGTGCAGGAAAAACAAGATAATTTCGCACAATGCGGGATTTCCTTAATACGTGGATTCTGACAAATTTTGACGAAAGAAAATTCTCCTGTGTGTTCTCTTTTGAGGCTACATATTTAGACGTACACGCCACATCAAATCTTTTCGAATTACAACGTATTGTTTAGGAGCTCCAAGCTAATTTTGTACAATGCGTTAATTCTTCTCGTAAAGTGTTTCCAATACGTACATATTTGTCTTTACTCTGCAACACTGTATTTCTTAAAACGTGGTTTTCTTACATATTATTTCAAGAGAAAACTATCCTGTGCATTCCCTTTTGAGGCTACACACTTAGACATACAGGCAACAACAAAGCTTTTCGAGTTACAACCTGTTGTTTATGAAAAACAAGATAATTTCGCACGATGCGGGATTTCCTTAAAACGTGGTTTTCTGACAAATTTTGACGAAAGAAAATTCTCCTGTGGGTTCCCTTTTGAGGCTTCACGTTTAGACGTGCACGCCACACCAAATCCTTTCGAGTTACCACATGTTGTGTAGGAGATACAAGCTAATTTTGTACGCTGCGTTATTTCTTCTCATAAAGTGTTTCCAATACGTACGTATTTGTCTTTATTCTGCAACACTGTATTTCCTTATAACGTGGTATTCTTACATATTCTGTCGAGAGAAAACTATCCTGTGCGTTCCCTTTTGAGGCTACACACTTAGGCATACAGGCAACACCAAAACCTTTCAAGTTACAACGTGTTGTTTATGAAAAACAAGATAAGTTCGCACGATGCGGGATTTCCTTAAAACGTGGTGTTCTGACAAATTTTGACGAAAGAAAATTCTCCTGTTGGTTCTCTTTTGAGGCTACACGTTTAGACGTGCACGCCACACCAAATCTTTTCGAGTTACCACGTGTTGTTTAGGAGATACAAGCTAATTTTTTACGATGCGTTATTTCTTCTCGTAAAGTGTTTCCAATAAGTACGTATTTGTCTTTACTCTGCAACACTGTATTTCCTTATAACGTTGTATTCTTACATGTTCTTTCGAGAGAAAAATCTCCTGTGCCTTCTCTTAAGTGGCTACACGCATAGACATACATGCAGCACCAAAGCTTTTCGAGTTACAACATGTTGTTTAGGAAAAACAAGATAATTTTGCACGATGCGGGATATCCTTAAAACGTGGTTTTCTGACAAATTTTGACGAAAGAAAGTTCTCCTGTGGGTTCTCTTTTGAGGCTACAAGTTTAGACGTATGAGCCACACCAAATCTTTTCGAGTTACAACGTGTTGTTTACGAGATACAAGCAAATTTTTTACGAAGCGTTATTTCTTCTCCTAAAGTGTTTCCAATATGTACTTATTTGTCTTTACTCTGCAACACTGTATTTCCTTATAACGTGGTATTCTTACATATTCTTTCGAGAGAAAACTCTCCTGTGCGTTCTCTTTTGAGGCTACACGCTTAGACAAACACTCAACACCAAAGCTTTTCGAGTTACACCTTGTTGTTTAGTAAAAACAAGATAATTTTGCACGATGCGAGATTTCCTTAAAACGTGTTTTCTGACAAATTTTGATGAAAGAAAATTCTCCTGTGAGTTCTCTTTTGAGGGTACATGTTTAGACGTACATGTCACACCCAATCTTTTCGAGTTACAACGTGTTGTTTAGGAGATACAAGCTAATTTTTTACGATGCGTTATTTCTTCTCATAAATTGTGTCCAATACTTACTTATTTGTCTTTACTCTGCAACACTGTATTTCCTTATAACGCGGTATTCTTACATATTCTTTCGAGAGAAAACTCTCCTGTGCGTTCTCTTTTGAGGCTACACGCTTAGACATACACGCAGCACCAAAGCTTTTCGAGTTACAACGTGTTGTTTAGGAAAAACAAGATAATTTCCACGATGCTGGATTTCCATAAAACGTGGTTTTCTGACAAATTTTGACGAAAGAAAATACTCCTGTAAGTTCACTTTTGAGGCTACACGTTTAGACGTACAAGCCACACCAAATCTTTTCGAGTTACATCGTGTTGTTTAGGAGATACAAGCTAATTTTGTACGATGCGTTATTTCTTCTCGTAAAGTGTTGCCAATACGAATGTATTTGTCTTTACTCTGCAACACAGTATTTCCTTAAAACGTGGTATTCTTACATATTCTTTCGAGAAAAAACTCTCCTGTGCCTTCTCTCTTGAGGCTACACGCTTAGACATACAGGCAACACCAAAGCTTTTCGAGTTACAACGTGTTGTTTAGGAAAAACAAGATAATTTCGCAAGATGCGGGATTTCCTTAAAACGTGGTTTTCTGAAAAATTTTGACCAAAGAAAATTCTCCTGTTGGTTCTCTTTTGAGGCTACACGTTTAGACGTACACGCCACACCAAATCCTTTTCAGTTACAACGTGTTGTTTAGGAGATACAGACTAATTTTGTACGATGCCTTATTTTTTCTCGTAAGGTGTTGCCAATACGTACATATTTGTCTTTACTCTGCAACTCTGTATTTCCTTAAAACGTGGTATTCTTACATATTCTTTCGAGAGAAAACTCTCCTGTGCCTTCTCTTTTGAGGCTACACGTTTAGACGTACACGACACACAAAATATTTCGAGTTACAACGTGTTGTTTAGGAGATAAAAGCTAATTTTGTACGATGCTTTATTTCTTCTCGTAAAGTGTTTCCTATACATAAGTATTTGTATTTACACTGCAACATTGTATTTCCTTATAACGTGGTATTCTTACATATTCTTTCGAGAGAAAACTCTCCTGTGCGTTCTCTTTTGAGGCTACACGCTTAGACATACACGCAGCACCAAAGCTTTTAGAGTTACAACGTGTTGTTTAGGAAAAACAAGATAATTTCCACGATGCGGGATTTCCATAAAACGTGGTTTTCTGACAAATATTGACGAACGAAAATACTCCTGTAAGTTCACTTTTGAGGCTACACGTTTAGACGTACACGCCACACCAAATCTTTTCGAGTTACATCGTGTTGTTTAGGAGATACAAGCTAATTCTGTACGATGCGTTATTTCTTCTTGTAAAGTGTTTCCAATACCTACGTATTTGTCTTTACTCTGCAACACTGTATTTCCTTATAACGTGGTATTCTTATATATTCTTTCGAGAGAAAACTCTCCTGTGCGTTATCTTTTGAGGCCACACGTGTAGACATACATGCAACACCAAAGCTTTCGATTTACAATGTGTTGTTTAGGAAAAACAAGATAATTTCGCACAATGCGGGATTTCCTTAAAACGTGGTTTTCTGACAAATTTTGACGAAAGAAAATTCTCCTGTGGGTTCTCTTTTGAGGCTACACGTTTCAACTTACACGTCACACCAAATCCTTCAAGTTACAACGTGTTGTTTAGGAAATACAAGCTAATTTTGTACGATGTATTATTCCTTCTCGTAAAGTGTTTCCAATAAGTAAGTATCTCTCTTTACTCTGCAACACTGTATTTCCTTATAACGTGGTATTCTTACATATTCTTTCGAGAGAATACTCTACTGTGCATTCTCTTTTGAGGCTACATGCTTAGACATACACGCAACACCAAAGCTTTTCGAGTTAAACGTGTTGTTTAGGAAAAACAAGATAATTTCGCATGATGCAGGACTTCCTTAAAACGTGGTTTTCTGAAAAAATTTTGACCATAGAAAATTCTCCTGTCGCTTCTCTTTTGAGGCTACGCATTTAGATGTAAACACAACACCAAATATTTTCGAGTTACAACGTGTTGTTTACACCAAAGCTTTTCGAGTTACAACATGTTGTTTAGGTAAAACAAGATAATTTCGCACGATGCGGGATTTCCTTAAAACGTGGTTTTCCGACATATTTTGACGAAAGAAAATTCTCCTGTGGGTTCTCTTTTGAGGCTACACGTTTCAACGTACACGCCACACAAAATCTTTTCGCGTTACACCGTGTTGTTTAGGAAATACAAGCTAATTTTGTATGATGGATTATTCCTTCTCGTAAAGTGTTTCCAATATGTATGTATCTGTCTTTACTGTGCAACACTGTATGTCCTTATAAGGTGGTATTCTTACATATTCTTTCAAGAGAATACTCTCCTGTGCGTCCTCTTTTGAGGCTACACGCTTAGACATACATGCAAAACCAAAGCTTTTCGAGTTACAACGTGTTGTTTAGGAAAAACAAGATAATTTCGCACGATGCGGGATTTCCAGAAAACGTGGTTTTCTGAAAAAATTTTGACCAACGAAAATTCTCCTGTGGGTTCTCTTTTGAGGCTACACCTTTAGATAAACACCACACCAAATCCTTTTGAGTTACAACGTGTTGTTTAGGAGATACAAGCTAATTTTTTACCATGTGTTATTTCTTCTCGTAAAGTGTTTCCAATACGTACATATTTGTCTTTACTCTGCAACACTGTTTTTCCATATAACGTGGAATAACAAATAGTAAAAAATTAGCTTGTATCTCCTAAACAACACGTTATAACTCGAAAGGATTTGGTGTGGCTTGTACGTCTAAACGTGTACCCTCAAAAGAGAACCCACGTTTTAAGGAAATCCCGCATCGTGCGCAATTATCTTCTTTTTCCTAAACAACACGTTTTAACTCGAAAAGCTTTGGTGTTGCGTGTATGTCTAAGCGTGTAGCCTCAAAAGAGAACGCACAGGAGAGTTTTCTCTCGAAAGAGTATGTAAGAATACCACTTTATAAGGAAATACAGTGTCGCAGAGTAAAGGCAAATACATACGTATTGGAAACACTTTACGAGAAAAAATAACGCAACGTACAAAATTAGCTTGTATCTCCTAAACAACACGTTGTAACTCGAAAAGATTTGGTGTGGCCTGTACGTCTAAACGTGTAGCCTCAAAAGAGAACCCACAGGAGAATTTTCTTTCGTCAAAATTTTTCACAAATCCACGTTTTAAGGAAATCCCGCTTTAAGGAAATCCTAAACAACACGTTGTAACTCGAAAAGCTTTGGTGTTGCTTGTATGTTTAAGCGTGTAGCCTCAAAAGAGAACGCACAGGAGAGTTTTTTCTCGATAGAATTTGTAAGGATACCACGTTATAAGGAAATACAGTGTTGCAGAATAAAGACAAATACGTATGTATTGGAAACGCATAAATCCCACATCATGCGAAATTATCTTGTTCTTCCTAAACAACACGTTGTAACTCGAAAAGCGTTGGTGTTGCGTATATGTCTAAGCGTGTAGCCTCAAATGAGAACGCACAGGAGAGTTTTCTCTTGAAAGAATATGAAAGAATACCACGTTGTAGAATAAAGACATATACTTACTTATTGGAAAAAACTTTAGGAGAAGAAATAACGCATCGTACAAAATTAGCTTGTATCTCCTAAACAACACGTTGTAACTTAAAAAGATTTGGTGTGGCCTGTACGTCTAAACGTGTAGCCTCAAAAGAGAACCCATAGAGGAATTTTCCTTGGTCAAAATTTGTCAGAAAACTACTTATTAAGGAAATCCCGCATCGTGCGTAATTATCTTGTTTTTCCTAAACAACACGTTGTAACTCGAAAAGCTTTGGTGTTGCGTGTATGTCTAAGTGCGTAGCCTCCAAGGGGAATGCCCAGGAGAGTTTTCTCTCGAAAGAATATGTAAGAATACCACGTTATAAGGAAATACAGTGTTGCAGAGTATAGACAAATACATACTTATTGGAAACACTTTACGAGAAGAAATAAAGCATCATGCAAAATTAGCTTGTATCTCCTAAACAACACGTTGTAACTGGAAAAGATTTGGTGTGGTGTGTACGTCTAAACGTGTAGCCTCAAAAGAGAATCTACAGGAGAGTTTTCTTTGGTCAAAATTTGTCAAAAACCACGTTTTACGGAAATCCCGCATCGTGCGAAAATATCTTGTTTTTCCTAAACAACACATTGTAACTCGAAAAGCTTTGGTGTTGCGTGTATTTCTAAGCGTGTAGCCTCAAAAGAGAACGCACAGGAGAGTTTTCTCCCGAAAGAATATGTAAGAATACCACGTTATAAGGAAATATAGTGTTGCAGAGTAAAGACAAATACATACTTATTGGAAACACTTAAACTTTACGAGAAGAAATAACACATAGTAAAAAATTAATTTGTATCTCCTAAACAACACGTTATAACTCGAAAGGATTTGGTGTGGCGTGTATGTCTAAACGTGTACCCTCAAAAAAGAACCCACAGGAGAATTTTCTTTCTTCAAAATTTGTCAGAAAACCACGTTTTAAGGAAATCCCGCATCATGCGAAATTATCTTGTTTTTCCTAAACAACACGTTGTAACTCGAAAAGCTTTGCTGTTGCGTGTATGTCTAGGCGTGTATGTCTAGGCGTGTAGCCTCCAAAGAGAACGCACAGGAGAGTTTACTGTCGAAAGAATATGTAAGAATACCACGTAATAAGGAAATACAGTGTTGCAGAGTAAAGGCAAATACATACGTATTGGAAACACTTAAACTTTACGAGAAGAAATAAGGCATCATAAAAAAAATTAGCTTGTATCTCCTAAACAACACGTTGTAACTCAGAAAGATTTGGTGTGGTGTGTACGTCTAAACGTGTAGCCTTAATAGAGAACCCACAGGAGAATTTTCTTTCATCAAAATTTGTCAGAAAACCACGTTTTAAGGAAATCCCGCATCGTGGGAAATTATCTTGTTCTTCCTAAACAACACATTGTAACTCGAAAAGCTTTGGTGTTGCGTGTATGTCTAAGCGTGTAGCCTCAAATGAGAACGCACAGGAGAGTTTTCTCACGAAAGAATATGTAAGAATACCGCGTTATAAGGAAATACAGTGTTGCAGAGTAAAGACATATTTTTACTTATTAGAAAAACTTTCCGAGAAGAAATAACCTATCGTACAAAATTAGCTTGTATCTCCTAAACAACACGTTGTACCTTAAAAAGATTAGGTGTGGCCTGTACGTCTAAACGTGTAGCCTCAAAAGAGAACCCATAGGAGAATTTTCCTTGGTCAAAATTTGTCAGAAAACCACTTATTAAGGAAATCCCGCATCGCGCGAAATTATATTGTTTTTCCTAATCAACAGGTTGTAACGCGAAAAGCATTGGTGTTGCCTGTATGTCTAAGTGTGTAGCCTCAAAGGGGAACACACAGGAGAGTTTTCTCTCGAAAGAATATGTAAGAATACCACGTTATAAGGAAATACAGTGTTGCAGACTAAAGGCAAATATGTACGTATTGGAAACACGTTACGAGAAGAAATAACGCATCGTAGAAAATTAGCTTGTATCTCCTAAACAACACGTTGTAACTCGAAAGGATTTGGTGTGGCGTGTACGTCTAAACGTGTAGCCTCAAAAGAGAACACACAGGACAATTTTCTTTCGTCAAAAATTTTCAGAAATCCACGTTTTAAGGAAATCCCGCATCGTGCGAAATTATGTTGTTTTTCCTAATCAACACATTGTAACTCGAAAAGCTTTGGTATTGCGTGTATGTCTAAGCGTGTAGCCTCAAAAGAGAACACACAGGAGAGTTTTCTCTCGAAAGAATATGTAAGAATACCACGTTATAAGGGAATACAGTGTTGCAGAGTAAAGACAAATACGTATGTATTGGAAACCCATAAACTTTACGAGATGAAATAAAGCATCGTAAAAAATTAGCTTGTATCTCCTAAACAACACGTTGTAACTCGAAAAGATTTGGTGTGGTGTGTACGTCTAAACGTGTAGCCTCAAAAGAGAACACATAGGACAATTTTCTTTCATCAAATTTTGTCAGAAAACCACGTTTTAAGGAAATCACGCATCGTGAGAAATTATCTAGATCTTCCTAAACAACACGTTTTAACTCGAAAAGCTTTGGTGTTGGGTGTATGTCTAAGCATGTAGCCCCAAAAGAGAAGGCAGAGGAGAGTTTTTTCTCGAAAGAATATGTAAGAATGACACGTTATAAGGAAATACAGTGTTGCAGAGTAAAGACAAATACTTATTTATTGGAAAAACTTTACAAGAAGAAATAACGCATCGTACAAAATTAGCTTGTATCGCCTAAACAACACGTTGTAACTTAAAAAAGATTTGGACTGGCCTGTACGTCTAAACGTGTAGTCTCAAAAGAGAACCCATAGGAGAATTTTCTTTGGTCAAAATATGTCAGAAAACCACGTATTAAGGAAATCCCTCATTGTGCGAAATTATCTGGTTTTTCCTAAACAACACATTGTAACGCGAAAAGCTTTGGTGTTGCGTGTATGTCTAAGCGTGTAGCCTCAAAAAAGGATGCACAGGAGAGTTTTTTCTCGAAAGAATATGTAAGAATACCACGTTATAAGGAAATACAGTGTTGCAGACTAAAGGCAAATACGTACGTATTGGAAACACTTTACTAGAAGAAATAACGCATCGTACAAAATTAGCTTGTATCTCCTAAACAACACGTTGTAACTCGAAAAGATTTGGTGTGGCGTGTACGTCTAAACGTGTAGCCTCAAAAGAGAACCCACAGGAGAATTTTCTTTCGTCAAAATTTTTCAGAAACCACGTTTTAAGTAAATCCCGCATCGTGCGAAATTATCTTGTTTTTCCTAAACAACACGTTGTAACTCGAAAGCTTTGGTGTTGCGTGTATGTCTAAGCGTGTAGCCTCAAAAGAGAATGCACAGGAGAGTTTTTTCTCGATAGAATTTGTAAGGATACCACGTTATAAGGAAATACAGTGTTGCAGAATAAAGACAAATACGTATGTATTGGAAACCCATAAACTTTACGAGATGAAATAAATCTTCGTACAAAATGAGCTTGTATCTCCTACACAACACGTTGTAACTCGAAAAGATTTGTTGTGGCGTGTACGTCTAAACATGTAGCCTCAAAAGAGAACCCACAGGAGAATTTTCTTTCATCAAAATTTGTCAGAAATCCACGTTTTAAGGAAATCCCGCATTGTGCGCAATTATCTTGTTTTTCATAAACAAAACATTGTAACTCTAAAAGCTTTGGTGTTGGGTGTATGTGCAAGTGTGTGGCCTCAAAAGAGAATGCACAGGAGAGTTTTCTCTCGAAAGAATATGTAAGAATACCACGTTATAAGGAAATACATTGCTGCAGATTAGAGGCAAATACATACGTATTGGAAACATATTATGAGAAGAAATAATGCATGGTACAAAATTAGCTTGTATCTCCTAAACAACACGTGGTAACTCAAAAATATTTGGTGTGGCGTGTACGTCTAAATGTGTAGCCTCAAAAGAGAACCCACAGGAGAATTTTCTTACGTCAAAATTTGTCAGAAAACCACATTTTAAGGAAATCCCGCATCGTGTGAAATTATCTTGTTTTTCCTAATCAACACGTTGTAACTCGAAAAGCTTTGGTGTTGTGTGTATGTCTAAGCGTGTAGCCTCCAAAGAGAACGCACAGGATAGTTTTCTCTCGAAAGAATATGTAAGATACCATGTTATAAGGAAATACAGTTTTGCAGAGTAAAGACAAATACTTATTTATTGGAAAAACTTTATGAGAAGAAATAACGCATCATAAAAAATTAGCTTGTATCTCCTAAACAACACGTTGTAACTCAAAAAGATTTGGTTTGGCATGTACGTCTAAACGTGTAGCCTCAAAAGAGAACCCACAGGAGAATTTTCTTTCGCCAAATTTGTCAGAAAACCATGTTTTATGGAAATCCCGCATCATGTTAAATTATCTTGTTTTTCCTAAACAACACGTTGTACCTCAAAAAGCTTTGGTGTTGTGTGAATGTCTAAGCGTGTAGCCTCAAAAGAGAATGCACAGAAGAGTTTTCTCTCGAAAGAACATGTAAGAATACCACATTATAAGGAAATACAGTTTTGCAGAGTAAAGACTAATACGTATGTATTTGAAACACTTTATGAGAAGAAATAACGCATCGTAAAAAATTAGTTTGTATCTCCTAAACAACACGTTGTAACTCAAAAAGATTTGGTGTGGCATGTACGTCTAAATGTGTAGCCTCAAAAGAGAACCCACAGGAGAATTTTCTTTCGTCAAAATTTGTCAGAAAACCACTTATTAAGGAAATCCCGCATCGTGCGAAACTATCTTGTTTTTCCTAAACAACACGTTGTAACTCAAAAAGATTTGGTGTGGTGTGTACGTCTAAACGTGTAGCCTTAATAGAGAACCCACAGGAGAATTTTCTTTCATCAAAATTTGTCAGAAAACCACGTTTTAAGGAAATCCCGCATCGTGGGAAATTATCTTGTTCTTCCTAAACAACACATTGTAACTCGAAAAGCTTTGGTGTTGCGTGTATGTCTAAGCGTGTAGCCTCAAATGAGAACGCACAGGAGAGTTTTCTCTCGAAAGAATATGTAAGAATACCACGTTATAAGGAAATACAGTGTTGCAGAGTAAAGACATATTTTTACTTATTAGAAAAACTTTCCGAGAAGAAATAACCTATCGTACAAAATTAGCTTGTATCTCCTAAACAACACGTTGTACCTTAAAAAGATTAGGTGTGGCCTGTACGTCTAAACGTGTAGCCTCAAAAGAGAACCCATAGGAGAATTTTCCTTGGTCAAAATTTGTCAGAAAACCACTTATTAAGGAAATCCCGCATCGTGCGAAACTATCTTGTTTTTCCTAAACAACACATTGTAACTCGAAAATCTTTGGTGTTGCGTGTATGTCTAAGCATGTAGCCTCAAAAGAGAAAGCACCGGAGAGCTTTCTCTCGAACGAGTATGTAAGAATACCACGTTATAAGGAAATACATTGTGACAAATTAAAAATAAATTAGTTCCTTTTGGAAACACTTAAACTTTACAAGAAGATATAAAGCATCGTAAAAAATTAGCTTGTATCTCCTAAACAACACGTTGTAACTCGAAAACATTTGGTGTGGCGTGTACGTCTAAACGTTTAGCCTCAAATGAAAACCCACAGGAGAATTTTCTTTCCTCAAAATTTGTCAGAAAACCACGTTTTAAGGAATTCCCGCATCGTGCGAAATTATCTTGTTTCTCCTAAACAACACGTTCTAACTCAAAATGCTTTGGTGTTGCGTGTATGTCTAAGCGTGTAGCCTCAAAAGAGAATGCACAGTAGAGTTTTCTCTCGAAAGAATATGTACGAATACCATGTTATAAGGAAATACAGTGTTGTAGAGTAAAGACAAATATGTAAGTATTGGAAACACTTTAGGAGAAGAAATAATGCATCGTACAAAATTAGCTTGTATCTCCTAAACAACACGTTGTAACTCGAAAAGATTTGGTGTGGCGTGTACGTCTAAACATGTAGCCTCAAAAGAGAACCCACAGGAGAATTTTCTTTCGTCAAAATTTGTCAGAAAACCACGTTTTAAGGAAATCCCGCATTGTGCGCAATTATCTTGTTTTTCATAAACAAAACATTGTAACTCGAAAAGCTTTGGTGTTGGGTGTATGTGTAAGCGTGTAGCCTCAAAAGAGAATGCACAGGAGAGCTTTCTCTCGAAAGAATATGTAAGAATACCACGTTATAAGGTAATATATTGCTGCAGAGTAAAGACAAATACATACGTATTGGAAACATATTATGAGAAAAAATAACGCATGGTACTAAATTAGCTTGTATCTCCTAAACAACACGTGGTAACTCAAAAAGATTTGGTGTGGCGTGTACGTCTAAATGTGTAGCCTCAAATGAGAACCCACAGGAGAATTTTCTTACGTCAAAATTTGTCAGAAAACCACATTTTAAGGAAATCCCGCATTGTGAGAAATTATCCTGTTTTTCCTAATCAACACGTTGTAACTCGAAAAGCTTTGTTGTTGCATGTATGTCTAAGCGTGTAGCCTCCAAAGAGAACGCACAGGGTAGTTTTCTCTCGAAAGAATATGTAGGAATACCACGATATAAGGAAATACAGTGTTGCAGAGTATAGACAAATATGTACTTATTGGAAACACTTTACGAGAAGAAATAACGCATCATAAAAAATTAGCTTGTATCTCCTAAACAACACGTTGTATCTCGAAAAGATTTGGTGTGGCGTGTACGTCTAAACGTGTAGCCTCAAAAGAGAACACACAGGAGAATTTTCTTTCGTCAAAATTTGTCAGAAAACCACGTTTTAAGGAAATCCCGCATCGTGAGAAATTATCTTGTTCTTCCTAAACAACACGTTGTAACTCGAAAAGCTTTGGTGTTGCGTGTATGTCTAAGCGTGTAGCCTCAAAAGAGAACGCACAGGAGAGTTTTCTCCCGAAAGAATATGTAGGAATACCACGTTATAAGGAAATACAGTGTTGCAGAGTAAAGACAAATAAATACTTATTGGAAACACTTAAACTTTACGAGAAGAAATAAAACATAGTAAAAAATTAGCTTGTATATCCTAAACAACACGTTATAACTCGAAAGGATTTGGTGTTGCGTGTATGTCTAAGCATGTAGCCTCAAAAGAGAATGCACAGGAGAGTTTTCTCTCAAATGAATATGTAAGAATACCACGCTATAAGGAAACATATTGCTGCAGAGTAAAGACAAATACATACGTTTTGGAAACACATTATGAGAAGAAATAACGCATGGTACAAAATTAGCTTGTATCTCCCAAACAACACGTGGTTACTCAAAAAGATTTGGTGTGGCTTGTACATCTAAACGTGTAGCCTCAAAAGAGAACCCACAGGAGAATTTTCTTACGTCAAAATTTGTCAGAAAACCACGTTTTAAGGAAATCCCGCATCGTGCGAAATTATCTTGTTTTTCCTAATCAACACGTTGTAACTCGAAAAGCTTTGCTGGTGCGTGTATGTCTAAGCGTGTAGCCTCCAAAGAGAACGCACAGGATAATTTTCTCTCGAAAGAATATGTAAGAATACCACGTTATAAGGAAATACAGTGTTGCAGAGTATAGACAAATATGTACTTATTGGAAACACTTTAGGAGAAGAAATAACGCATCATGTAAAATTAGCTTGTATCTCCTAAACAACACGTTGTAACTCGACAAGATTTGGTGTGGCGTGTATGTCTAAACGTGTAGCCTCAAAAGAGAATCCACAGGAGAGTTTTCTTTCATCAAAATTTGTCAGAAAACCACGTTTTAAGGAAATACCGCATCGTGCGAAATTATCTTGTTTATCCTAAACAACATGTTGTAACTCGAAAAGCTTTGGTGGTGCGTGTATGTCTAAGCATGTAGCCTCAAAAGAGAACGCACAGGAGAGTTTTCTCTCGAAAGAATATGTAAGAATACCACGTTATAAGGAAATACAGTGTTGCAGAGTAAAGAAAAATACATACTTATTGGAAACACTTAAGCTTTACGAGAAGAAATAACACATAGTACAAAATTAGCTTCTATATCCTAAACAACACGTTATAACTCGAAAGGATTTGGTGTGGCGTGTACGTCTAAACGTGTAGCCTCAAAAGAGAACCCACAGGAGAATTTTCTTTCGTCAAAATTTGTCAGAAAACCACGTTTTAAGGAAATCCCGCATCATGCGAAATTATCTTGTTTTTCCTAAACAACACGTTGTAACTCGAAAAGCTTTGGTGTTGGGTGAATGTCTAAGCGTGTAGTCTCCAAAGAGAACGCACAGGAGAGTTTTCTCTCGAAAGAATATGTAAGAATATCACGTTATAAGGAAATACAGTGTGGCAGAGTAGAGGCAAGTACATATGTATTGGAAACACTTAAAATTTACGAGAAGAAATAATTCATCGTAAAAAAATTAGCTTGTATCTCCTAAACAACAAGTTGTAACTCAAAAAGATTTGGTGTGGCGTGTACGTCTAAAAGTGTAGCCTCAAAAGAGAATGCACAGGGGAGTTTTCTCCCGAAAGAATATGTAGGAATACCACGTTATAAGGAAATACAGTGTTGCATAGTAAAGACAAATACATACTTATTGGAAACAGTTAAGCTTTACGAGAAGAAATAACACATAGTACAAAATTAGCTTGTATATCCTAAACAACAGGTTATAACTCGATAGGGTTTGGTGTGGCGTGTACATCTAAACATGTAGCCTCAAAAGAGAACGCACAGGAGAATTTTCTTTCGTCAACACTTTTCAGAAAACCACGTTTTAAGGGAATCCCGCATCATGTGAAATTATCTTGTTTTTCCTAAACAACACGTTGTAACTCGAAAAGCTTTGGTGTTGCATGAATGTCTAAGCGTGTAGCCTCCAAAGAGAACGCACAGGAGAGTTTTCTCTCGAAAGAATATGTAAGAATACCACGTTATAAAGAAATACAGTGTGGCAGAGTAAAGAAAATACGTATGTAATGGGAGCACTTTATGAAAGAAATAACGCATCTTGCAAAACTAGCTTGTATGTCCTAAACAACACGTTGTAACTCGAAAAGATTTGGTGTGGCGTGTACGTCTAAAAGTGTAGCCTCAAAAGAGAACCCACAGGAGAGTTTTCTTTCGTCAAAATTTGTTAGAAAACCACGTTTTAAGGAAATCCCTCATCGTGCGAAATTATCTTGTTTTTCCTAATCAACACGTTGTAACTCGAAAATCTTTGGTGGTGCATGTATTTCTAAGCGTGTAGCCTCCAAAGAGAATGCACAGGATGGTTTTCTCTCGAAAGAATATGTAAGAATACCACGTTATAAGGAAATACAGTGTTCCAGATTTTAGACAAATATGTACTTATTGGAAACACTTTAGGAGAAGAAATAACGCATCATGCAAAATTAGCTTGTATCTCCTAAACAACACGTTGTAACTCGACAAGATTTGGTGTGGCGTGTATGTCTAAACGTGTAGCCTCAAATGAGAACCCACAGGAGAGTTTTCTTTCGTCAAAATTTGTCAGAAAACCACGTTTTAAGGAAATACCGCATCGTGCGAAATTATCTTGTTTTTCCTAAACAACATGTAACTCGAAAAGCTTTGGTGGTGCGTGTATGTCTAAGCGTGTAGCCTCAAAAGAGAACGCACAGGAGAGTTTTCTTCCGAAAGTATATGTAGGAATACCACGTTATAAGGAAATACAGTGTTGCAGAGTAAAGACAAATGCATACTTATTGGAAACACTTAAGCTTTACGAGAAGAAATAACACATAGTAAAAATTAGTTTGTATACCCTAAACAACACGTTATAACTCGAAAGGATTTGGTGTGGCGTGTACGTCTAAACGTGTAGCCTCAAAAGAGAACCCACAGGAGAATTTTCTTTCATCAAAATTTGTCAGAAAACCACGTTTTAAGGAAATCCCGCATCATGCGAAATTATCTTGTTTTTCCTAAACAACACGTTGTAACTCGAAAAGCTTTGGTGTTGCGTATATGTCTAAGCGTGTAGCCTCCAAAGAGAACGCACAGGAGAGTTTACTCTCGAAAGAATATGTAAGAATACCACGTTATAAGGAAATACAGTGTTGCAGAGTAGAGGCAAATATATACATATTGGAACACTTAAACTTTACGAGAAGAAATAATTCATCGTTAAAAAATTAGCTTGTATCTCCTAAACAACAAGTTGTAACTCAAAAAGATTTGGTGTGGCGTGTACGTCTAAACGTGTAGCCTCAAAAGAGAACGCACGGGAGAGTTTTCTCCCGAAAGAAAAGTAGGAATACTAAGTTATAAGGAAATACAGTGTTGCAGAGTAAAGACAAATACATACATATTGGAAACACTTAAGCTTTACGAGAAGAAATAACACATAGTACAAAATTAGCTTGTATATCCTAAACAACACGTTAGAACTCAAAAGGATTTGGTGTGGCGTGTACGTCTAAATGTGAATCCTCAAAAGAGAACCCACAGGAGAATTTTCTTTCGTCAAATTTGTCAGAAAACCACGTTTTAAGGAAATCCTGCATCATGCGAAATTATCTTGTTTTTCCTAAACAACACGTTGTACCTCGAAAAGCTTTCGTGTTGCGTGAATGTCTAAGTGTGTAGCCTCCAAAAAGAACGCACAGGAGAGTTTTCTCTCGAAAGAATATGTAAGAATACCACGTTATAAGGAAATACAGTGTTGCAGAGTAGAGGCAAATACATACGTATTGGAAACACTTAAACTTTACGAGAAGAAATAATTCATTGTAAAAAAATTAGCTTGTATCTCCTAAACAACGAGTTGCAACTCAAAAAGATTTGGTGTGGCGTGTACGTCTAAACGTTTAGCCTCAAAAGAGAACCCACAGGAGAATTTTCTTTCGTCAAAATTTGTCAGAAAACCACGTTTTAAGGAAATCCCGCATCGTGAGAAATTATCTTGTTCTTCCTAAACAACACGTTGTAACTCGAAAAGCTTTGCTGTTGCGTGTATGTCTCAGCGTGTAGCCTCAAATGAGAACGCACAGGAGAGTTTTCTCTCGAAAAAATATGTAAGAATACCACGTTATAAGGAAATACAGTGTTGCAGAGTAAAGACATATACTTATTGGAAAAACTTTATGAGAAGAAATAACGCATCGTACAAAATTAGCTTGTATCTCCTAAACAACACATTGTAACTCGAAAAGATTTGGTGTGGCGTGTACGTCTAAACGTGAAGCCTCAAAAGAGAACCCACAGGAGAATTTTTGTTCGTAAAATTTGTCAGAAATCCATGTTTTAAGGAAATCACTCATCGTGTGAAATTATCTTGTTTTTCCTAAACAACACGTTGTAACTAGAAAAGCTTTGATGTTGCGTGTATGTCTAAGCGTGTAGCCTCAAAAGAGAATGCACAGGAGAGTTTTCTCTCGAAAGAACATGTAAGAATACCACATTATAAGGAAATACAGTTTTGCAGAGTAAAGACAAATACATATGTATTTGAAACACTCTATGAGAAGAAATAAAGCATCTTAAAAAATTAGTTTGTATCTCCTAAACAACACGTTGTAACTTGAAAAGATTTGGTGTGGCATGTACGTCTAAACGTGTAGCCTCCAAAGAGAACCCACAGGAGAATTTTCTTTCGTCAAAATTTGTCAGAAAACCACTTATTAAGGAAATCCCGCATCACGCGAAACTATCTTGTTTTTCCTAAACAACACATTGTAACTCGAAAATCTTTGGTGTTGCGTGTATGTCTAAGCATGTAGCCTCAAAAGAGAACGCACAGGAGAGATTTCTCTCGAATGAGTATGTAAGAATACCACGTTATAAGGAAATACATTGTGGCAAATTAAAGATAAATACATTCCTTTTGGAAACACTTAAACTTTACAAGAAGATATAAAGCATCGTAAAAAATTAGCTTGTATCTCCTAAAGAACACGTTGTAACTCGAAAACATTTGGTGTGGCGTGTACGTCTAAACGTTTAGCCTCAAATGAAAACGCACAGGAGAATTTTATTTCCTCAAAATTTGTCAGAAAAACCACGTTTTAAGGAATTCCCGCATCATGAGAAATTATCTTGTTTTTCCTAAACAACACGTTGTAACTCGAAATGCTTTGGTGTTGCGTGTATGTCTAAGCGTGTAGCCTCCAAAGAGAATGCACAGGATAGTTTTCTCTCCAAAGAATATGTAAGAATACCACGTTATAAGGAAATACAGTGTTGCAGAATTTAGACAAATATGTACTTATTGGAAACACTTTAGGAGAAGAAATAACGCATCATGCAAAATTATCTTGTATCTCCTAAACAACACGTTGTAACTCGACAAGATTTGGTGTGGCGTGTATGTCTAAACGTGTAGCCTCAAAAGAGAACCCACAGGAGAATTTTCTTTCATCAAAATTTGTCAGAAAAACCACGTTTTAAGGAAATCCCGCATCATGCGAAATTATCTTGTTTTTCCTAAAAAACACGTTGTAACTCGAAAAGCTTTGGTGTTGCGTATATGTCTAAGCGTGTAGCCTCCAAAGAGAACGCACAGGAGAGTTTTCTCTCGAAAGAATATGTAAGAATACCACGTTATAAGGAAATACAGTGTTGCAGCGTTGTGGCAAATATATACATATTGGAAACACTTAAACTTTACGAGAAGAAATAATTCATCGTTAAAAAATTAGCTTGTATCTCCTAAACAACAAGTTGTAACTCAAAAAGATTTGGTGTGGCGTGTACGTCTAAACGTGTAGCCTCAAAAGAGAACGCACGGGAGAGTTTTCTCCCGAAAGAAAAGTAGGAATACTACGTTATAAGGAAATACAGTGTTGCAGAGTAAAGACAAATACATACATATTGTAAACACTTAAGCTTTACGAGAAGAAATAACACATAGTACAAAATTAGCTTGTATATCCTAAACAACACGTTAGAACTCAAAAGGATTTGGTGTGGTGTGTACGTCTAAACGTGAATCCTCAAAAGAGAACCCACAGGAGAATTTTCTTTCGTCAAATTTGTCAGAAAACCACGTTTCAAGGAAATCCCGCATCAGGCGAAATTATCTTGTTTTTCCTAAACAACACGTTGTACCTCGAAAAGCTTTCGTGTTGCGTGAATGTCTAAGTGTGTAGCCTCCAAAAAGAACGCACAGGAGAGTTTTCTCTCGAAAGAATATGTAAGAATACCACGTTATAAGGAAATACAGTGTTGCAGAGTAGAGGCAAATGCATACGTATTGGAAACACTTAAACTTTACAAGAAGAAATAATTCATTGTAAAAAAATTAGCTTGTATCTCCTAAACAACAAGTTGCAACTCAAAAAGATTTGGTGTGGCGTGTACGTCTAAACGTTTAGCCTCAAAAGAGAACCCACAGGAGAATTTTCTTTCGTCAAAATTTGTCAAAAAAACCACGTTTTATGGAAATCCCGCATCGTGAGAAATTATCTTGTTCTTCCTAAACAACACGTTGTAACTCGAAAAGCTTTGCTGTTGCGTGTATGTCTCAGCGTGTAGCCTCAAATGAGAACGCACAGGAGAGTTTTCTCTCGAAAAAATATGTAAGAATACCACGTTATAAGGAAATACAGTGTTGCAGAGTAAAGACAAATACTTATTGGAAAAACTTTATGAGAAGAAATAACGCATCGTACAAAATTAGCTTGTATCTCCTAAACAACACATTGTAACTCGAAAAGATTTGGTGTGGCGTGTACGTCTAAACGTGTAGCCTCAAAGGAGAACCCACAGGAGAATTTTTGTTCGTAAAATTTGTCAGAAATCCATGTTTTAAGGAAATCACTCATCGTGCGAAATTATTTTGTTTTTCCTAAACAACACGTTGTAACTCGAAAAGCTTTGATGTTGCGTGTATGTCTAAGCGTGTAGCCTCAAAAGAGAACGCACAGGAGAGTTTTCTCTTGAAAGAACATGTAAGAATACCACATTATAAGGAAATACAGTTTTGCAGAGTAAAGACAAATACATATGTATTTGAAACACTCTATGAGAAGAAATAACGCATCGTAAAAAATTAGTTTGTATCTCCTAAACAACACGTTGTAATTCGAAAAGATTTCGTGTGGCATGTACGTCTAAACGTGTAGCCCCAAAGAGAACCCACAGGAGAATTTTCTTTCGTCAAAATTTGTCACAAAACCACTTATTAAGGAAATCCCGCATCATGCGAAACTATCTTGTTTTTCCTAAACAACACATTGTAACTCGAAAATCTTTGGTGTTGCGTGTATGTCTAAGCATTCAGCCTCAAAAGAGAACGCACAGGAAAGATTTCTCTCGAACGAGTATGTAAGAATACCACGTTATAAGGAAATTCATTGTGGCAAATTAAAGATAAATACATTCCTTTTGGAAACACTTAAACTTTACAAGAAGATATAAAGCATCGTAAAAAATTAGTTTGTATCTCCTAAAGAACACGTTGTAACTCGAAAACATTTGGTGTGGCGTGTACGTCTAAACGTTTAGCCTCAAATGAAAACCCACAGGAGAATTTTATTTCCCCAAAATTTGTCAGAAAACCACGTTTTAAGGAATTCCCGCATCGTGCGAAATTATCTTGTTTTTCCTAAACAACACGTTCTAACTCGAAATGATTTGGTGTTGCGTGTATGTCTAAGCGTGTAGCCTCAAAAGAGAATGCACAGGAGAGTTTTCTCTCGAAAGAATATGTACGAATACTATGTTATAAGGAAATACAGTGTTGTAGAGTAAAGACAAATACGTACATATTGGAAACACTTTAGGAGAAGAAATAACGCATCGTACAAAATTAGCTTGTATCTCCTAAACAACACGTTGTAACTCGAAAAGATTTGGTGTGGCGTATACGTCTAAACATGTAGCCTCAAAAGAGAACCCACAGGAGAATTTTCTTTCGTCAAAATTTGTCAGAAAACCACGTTTTAAGGAAATCCAGCATTGTGCGCAATTATCTTGTTTTTCATAAACAAAACATTGTAACTCGAAAAGCTTTGGTGTTGGGTGTATGTCTAAGCGTGTAGCCTCAAAAGAGAATGCACAGGAGAGTTTTCTCTCGAAAGAATATGTAAGAATACCACGTTAAAAGGAAATATATTGCTAAAGAGTAAAGACAAATACATACGTATTAGAAACATATTATGAGAAGAAATAATGCATGGTACAAAATTTGCTTGTATCTCCTAAACAACACGTTTTAACTCAAAAAGATTTGGTGTGGCGTGCACGTCTAAATGTGTAGCCTCAAAAGAGAACCCACAGGAGAATTTTCTTGCGTCAAAATTTGTCAGAAAACCACTTTTTAAGGAAATCCCGCATCGTGGGAAATTATCTTGTTTTTCCTAATCAACACGTTGTAACTCGAAAAGTTTTGGTGGTGCGTGTATGTCTAAGCATGTAGCCTCCAAAGAGAACGCAAGGGATAGTTTTCTCTCGAAAGAATATGTAAGAATACCACGTTATAAGGAAATACAGTGTTGCAGAGTGTACTTATTGGAAACACTTTACGAAAAGAAATAACACATCATGCAAACTTACCTTGTATCTCCTAAACAACACGTTGTAACTCGAAAAGATTTGGTGTGGCGTGAACGACTAAACGTGTACCCTCAAAGGAGAACCCACAGGAGAGTTTTCTTTCATCAAAATTTGTCAGAAAACCACGTTTTAAGGAAATCCTGCATCCTGCGAAATTATCTTGTTTTTCCTAAACAACATGTTGTAACTCGAAAAGCTTTGGTGTTGCGTATATGTCTAAGCATGTAGCCTCAAAAGAGAACGCACAGGAGAGTTTTCTCCCGAAAGAATATGTAGGAATACCACGTTATAAGGAAATACAGTGTTGCAGAGTAAAGACAAATAAATACTTATTGGAAACACTTAAACTTTACGAGAAGAAATAAAACATAGATTAAAAATTCAGGAGACAGCAGGTGTTGGAGAGGGTGCGGAGAAAGAGGAACACTCCTCCACTGCTGGTGGGGTTGCAAATTGGTACAACCACTCTGGAAAGCAGTCTGGCGGTTCCTCCGAAAACTGGGCACCTCACTTCCAGAAGATCCTGCTGTACCACTCCTGGGCATATACCCAGAGGATTCCCCACCATGGAATAAGGATTCATGCTCTACTATGTTCATAGCAGCCCTATTTATAATTGCCAGATGCTGGAAAGAACCCAGGTATCCCTCAACAGAAGAGTGGATACAAAAAATGTGGTATATCTACACAATGGAGTACTATTCAGCCATTAGAAACAATGAATTCATGAAATTCTTAGGCAAATGGATCGAGCTAGAGAACATCATACTAAGTGAGGTAACCCAGACTCAAAAGGCGAATCATGGTATGCACTAACTAATAAGTGGTTATTAACCTAGAAAACTGGAATACCCAAAACATAATCCACACATCAAATGAGATACAAGAAGAAAGCAGGAGTGGTCCCTGCTTCTGGAAAGACTCAGTGAAACAGTATTTGGCAAAACCAGAACGGGGAACTGGGAAGGGGTGGGAGGGAGGACAGGGGAAGAGAAGGGGGCTTACGGGACTTTCGGGGAGTGGGGGGGGCTAGAAAAGGGGAAATCATTTGAAATGTAAATAAATTATATCGAATAAAAAAAAGAATGAAAAAAAAAAGAAATAAAACAGTACAAAATTAGCTTGTATATCCTAAACAACACGTTATAACTCGAAAGGATTTGGTGTTGCGTGTATGTCTAAGCATGTAGCCTCAAAAGAGAATGCACAGGAGAGTTTTCTCTCAAAAGAATATGTAAGAATACCACGTTATAAGGAAACATATTGCTGCAGAGTAAAGACAAATACATACGTTTTGGAAACACATTATGAGAAGAAATAACGCATGGTACAAAATTAGCTTGCATCTCCGAAACAACACATGGTTACTCAAAAAGATTTGGTGTGGCTTGTACATCTAAATGTGTAGCCTCAAAAGAGAACCCACAGGAGAATTTTCTTTCGTCAAAATTTGTCAGAAAACCATGTTTAAGGAAATCCCGCATCATGCGAAATTATCTTGTTTTTCCTAAACAACACGTTGTAACTCGAAAAGCTTTGGTGTTGGGTGAATGTCTAAGCGTGTAGTCTCCAAAGAGAACGCACAGGAGAGTTTTCTCTCGAAAGAATATGTAAGAATATCACGTTATAAGGAAATACAGTGTGGCAGAGTATAGACAAATTTGTATTTATTGGAAACACTTTACGAGAAGAAATAACGCATCATGCAAAATTAGCTTGTATCTCCTAAACAACACGTTGCAACTCGAAAAGATTTGTTGTGGCGTGTACGACTAAACGTGTAGCCTCAAAGGAGAACCCACAGGAGGGTTTTCTTTCGTCAAAATTTGTCAGAAAAACATGTTTTAAGGAAATCCTGCATCGTGCGAAATTATCTTCTTTTTCCTAAACAACATGTTGTAACTCGAAAAGCTTTGATGTTGCATATATGTCTAAATATGTAGCCTCAAAAGAGAAGGCAGAGGAGAGTTTTCTCTCGAAAGAATATGTAAGAATACCATGTTATAACGAAATACAGTTTTGCAGAGTAAAGACAAATACGTACTTATTGGAAACACTTTACTAGAAGAAATAACGCATCGTACAAAATTAGCTTGTATCTCCAAAACTACACGTTGTAACTCGAAAAGAATTGTTGTGGCGTGTACGTCTTAACGTGTAGCATCAAAAGAGAACCCAAAGGAGAATTTTCTTTTGTCAAAATTTTTCAGAAAATCACGTTTTAAGGAAATCCCGCATCGTGCGAAATTATCTTGTTTTTCCTAAACAACACGTTGTAACTCGAAAAGCTTTCGTGTTGCGTGAATGTCTAAGCTTGTAGCCTCAAAAGAGAATGCACAGGAGAGTTTTCTCTCGAAAGAATATGTAAGAATACCACGTTATAAGGAAATACACTGTTGCAGAGTAAAGACAAATACATACGTATTGGAACCACTTTACGAAAAGAAATAACGCATCATACAAAATTAGCTTGTATCTCTTAAACAACACGTATTGTATTTCCTTATAACGTGGTATTCTTATATATTCTTTCGAGAGAAAACTCTCCTGTGCCTTCTCTTTTGAGGATCCACGCTTACCCATACACGCAACACCAAATCTTTTCGAGTTACAACATGTTGTTTAGGAAAAAGAAGATGATTTCGCACGATGCAGGATTTCCTTAAAACGAGGTTTTCTGTAAAATTTTGACGAAAGAAAATTCTCCTGTGGGTTCTCTTTTGAGGCTACACGTTTAGACGTACATGCCACACCAAATCTTTTCGAGTTACAACATGTTGTTTCGGAGATACAAGCATAATTTTGTAAGATGCGTTACTTCTTCTCGTAAAGTGTTTCCAATATGTAAGTACTTGTCTTTACTCTGCAACACTGTATTTCCTTATAACGTGGTATTCTTATATATTCTTTCAAGAGAAAACTATCCTGTGCGTTCCCTTTTTAGGCTACACACTTAGACATACAGGCAACACCAAAGCTTTTCGAGTTACAACGTGTTGTTTATGAAAAACAAGATAATTTCGCACGATGCGGGATTTCCTTAAAACGTAGTTTTCTGAAACATTTTGACGAAAGAAAATTCTTCAGTGGGTTCTCTTTTGAGGCTACACGTTTAGACATACACGCCACACCAAATTCTTTCGATTTACCACGTGTTGTTTAGGAGATACAAGCTAATTTTGTATGATTCGTTATTTCTTCTCGTAAAGTGTTTCCAATAAGTACGTATTTGTCTTTACTCTGCAACACTGTATTTCCTTATAACGTTGTATTCTTACATATTCTTTCAAGAGAAAACTCTCCTGTGCGTTCTCTTTAGAGGCCATACGCTTAGACATACACGCAACGCCAAAGCTTTTCGAGTTACAATGTGTTGTTTAGGAAAAACAAGATAATTTCACAGGATGCGAGATTTCCATAAAACGTGGTTTTCTGAAAAATTTTGACGAAACAAAGTTCTCCTGTGGGTTCTCTTTTGAGACTACACGTGTAGAGGTACGAGTCACACCAAATCTTTTCGAGTTACAACTTGTTGTTTAGGAGATACAAGCTAATTTTTTCGTTGCCTTATTTCTTCTCTTAAAGTGTTTCCAATAGTGTTTGTCTTTACTCTGCAACACAGTATTTCCTTATAACGTGGTATTCTTACATATTCTTTCGAGCGAAAACTCTCCTGTGTGCTCTCTTTTGAGGCTACACGCTTAGACATACACGCAACACCAAAGCTTTTCGAGTTACAACGTGTTGTTTAAAAAAAACAAGATAATTTCGTACGATGCGAGATTTCCTTAAAACTTGGTTTCTGACAAATTTTGATGAAAGAAGATTCTCCTGTGGGTTCTCGTTTGAGGCTACACTTTTAGACTTACACGTCACACCAAATCTTTTCCAGTTACAACGTGTTGTTTAGGAGATACAAGCTAATTTTGTATGATGCGTTATTTCTTCTCGTAAAGTGTTTCCAATATGTACTTATTTGTCTTTACTCTGCAAATTTGTATTTCCTTATAACGTGATATTCTTACATCTTCTTTCGAGAGAAAATTCTCCTGTGCCTTCTCTTTTGAGGCTACACGCTTACACATACACGCAACACAAAAGCTTTTCGAGTTACAACGTGTTGTTTAGGAAAAACAAGATAATTTCGTACGATGTGAGATTTCCTTGAACGTGGTTTCTGACAAATTTTGATGAAAGAAGATTCTCCTGTCGGTTCTCGTTTGAGGCTACACTTTTAGACTTACAGGTCACACCAAATCTTTTCGAGTTACAACGTGTTGTTTAGGAGATACAAGCTAATTTTGTACGATGTGTTATTTCTTCTCGTAAAGTGTTTCCAATATGTACTTATTTGTCTTTACTCTGCAAAATTGTATTTCCTTATAACGTGATATTCTTACATATTCTTTCGAGAGAAAATTCTCCTGTGCCTTCTCTTTTGAGGCTACACGTTTACACATACACGCAACACCAAAGCTTTTCGAGTTACAACATGTTGTTTAGGAAAAAGAAGATGATTTCGCACGATGCGGCATTTCCTTAAAACGAGGTGTTCTGAAAAGTTTTGAAGTAAGAAAATTCTCCTGTGGGTTCTCTTTTGAGGATACACATTTAGACGTACATGCCACACCAAATCCTTTCGAGTTACCACGTGTTGTTTAGGAGATACAAGCTAATTTTGTACGATGCGTTATTTCTTCTTGTAAAGTGTTTCCGATACGTACTTATTTGTCTTTACTCTGCAACACTGTATTTCCTTATAACGTGGTATTCTTACATATTATTTTGAGGGAAAACTCTCCTGTGCGTTCTCTTTTGAGGCTACACGCTTAGACAAACATGCAACGCCAAAGTTTTTCGAGTTACAATGTGTTGTTTAGGAAAAACAAGATAATTTGGCATGATGCGAGATTTCCATAAAACGTGGTTTTCTGACAAATTTTGACGAAAGAAAATTCTCCTGTGGGTTCTCTTTTGAGGCTACACGTTTAGATGTACACGCCACACCAAATCCTTTCGAGTTACCACGTGTTGTTTAGGAGATACAAGCTAATTTTGTATGATGCGTTATTTCTTCTCGTAAAGTGTTTCCAATATGTACGTATTTGTCTTTACTCTGCAACACTGTATTTCCTTATAACGTTGTATTCTTACATGTTCTTTCGAGAGAAAACTCTCCTGTGCATTCTCTTTAGAGGCTACATGCTCAGACATACACGCAACACCAAAGCTTTTCGAGTTACAACGTGTTGTTTAGGAAAAACAAGATAATTTTGCACGATACGGGATTTCCTTAAACGTGGTTTTCTGACAAATTTTGAAGAAAGAAAGTTCTCCTGTGGGTTCTCTTTTGAGGCTAAACGTGTAGACATACGAGCCACACGAAATATTTTTGAGTTACAACGTGTTGTTTAGGAGATACAAGCAAATATTGTACAATGTGTTATTTCTTCTCATATAGTGTTTCCAATACGTACTTATTTGTCTTTACTCTGCAACACTGTATTTCCTTATAACGTGGTATTCTTACATATTCTTTCGAGGGAAAACAATCCTGTGCATTCTCTTTTGAGGTTACACGCTTAGACAAACACGCAACGCCAAAGCTTTTGGAGTTACAACGTGTTGTTTAGGAAAAACAAGATAATTTTGCACGATACGAGATTTCCATTAAACGTGGTTTTCTGAAAAATTTTGACGAAACAAAGTTCTCCTGTGGGTTCTCTTTTGAGGCTGCACGTGTAGAGGTACGAGCCACACCAAATCTTTTCAAGTTACTACGTGTTGTTTAGGAGATACAAGCTAATTTTCTAGGATGCGATATTTCTTCTCTTAAAGTGTTTCTAATACGTACGTAGTTGTCTTTACTCTGCAACACTGTATTTCCTTATAACGTGGTATTCTTACATATTCTTTCGAGAGAAACCTCTCCTGTGCGTTCTCCTTTGAGGCTACACGCGTAGACATCCACGCAACACCAAAGCTTTTCGAGTTACAACGTGTTGTTTAGGAAAAACACGATAATTTCGCACGATGCGAGACTTCCTTAAAACGTGGTTTCTGACAAATTTTGATGAAAGAAAATTCTCCTGTGGGTTCTCGTTTGAGGCTACACTTTTAGACGTACACGTCACAACAAATCTTTTTGAGTTACAACGTGTTGTTTAGGAGATACAAGATAATTTTGTAAGATGCGTTATTTCTTCTCGTAAAGTGTTTCCAATATGTACTTATTGGTCTTTACTCTGCAAAATTGTATTTCCTTATAATGTGGTATTCTTACATATTCTTTCGAGAGAATACTCTCCAGTGCCTTCTCTTTTGAGGCTCCATGCTTACACATACACGCAACACCATAGCTTTTCGAGTTACAACATGTTGTTTAGGAAAAAGGAGATGATTTCGCACGATGCGGGATTTCCTTAAAACGTGGTTTTCTGAAAAATTTTGAATAAAGAAAATTCTCCTGTGGGTTCTCTTTTGAGGCTACACGTTTAGACGTACACGCCACACCAAATCCTTTCGAGTTACCACGTGTTGTTTAGGAGATACAAGCTAATTTTGTACGATGCATTATTTCTTCTCGTAAAGTGTTTCCAATACGTACTTATTTGTCTTTAATCTGCGACACTGTATTTCCTTATAACATAGTATTCTTACATATTATTTCGAGGGAAAACTCTCCTGTGCGTTCTCTTTTGAGGGGACACGCTTAGACAAACACGCAACGCCAAAGCTTTTCGAGTTACAATGTGTTGTTTAGGAAAAACAAGATAATTTAGCACGATGCGAGATTTACATAAAATGTGGTTTTCTGAAAAATTTTGACGATAGAAAGTTCTCCTGTGGGTTCTCTTTTGTGGCTACTCGTGTAGAGGTACGAGCCACACCAAATCTTTTCGAATTACAACGTGTTGTTTAGGAGATATAAGCTAATTTTTTACGATGCGTTAATTCTTCTCGTAAAGTGTTTCCAATAAGTACATATTTGTCTTTACACTGCAACATTATATTTCCTTATAACGTGGTATTCTTATATATTCCTTCGAGGGAAAACTATCCTGTGCGTTCCCTTTTGAGGCTACACACTTAGACATACAGGCAACACCAAAGCTTTTCGAGTTACAACGTGTTGTTTATGGAAAACAAGATAATTTTGCACGATGCGGGATTTCCTTAAAACGTGGTTTTCTGACAAATTTTGATGAAAGAAAATTCTCCTGTGGCTTCTCTTTTGAGGCTACACGTTTAGACGTGCACGCCACACCAAATCCTTTCGAGTAACCACGTGTTGTTTAAGAGATACAAGCTAATTTTGTATGATGCGTTATTTCTTTTCGTAAAGTGGTTCCAATAGGTATGTATTTGTCTTTACTCTGAAACAGTGTATTTCCTTATAACGTTGTATTCTTACATGTTCTTTCGAGAGAAAACTCTCCTGTGCATTCTCTTTAGAGGCTACATGCTCAGACATACACGCAACACCAAAGCTTTTCGAGTTACAACGTGTTGTTTAGGAAAAACAAGATAATTTTGCACGATGCGGGATTTCCTTAAAACATGGTTTTCTGACAAATTTTGACGAAAGAAAGTTCTCCTGTGGGTTCTCTTTTGAGGCTACACGTGTAGCCGTACGAGCCACACCAAATAATTTTGAGATACAACGTGTTCTTTATGAGATACAAGCAAATATTGTACGATGCGCTATTTCTTCTCATAAAGTGTTTCCAATACATACATATTTGTCTATACTCTGCAACACTCTATTTCCTTATAACATGGTATTCTTACATATTCTTTCAAGGGATAATTCTCCTGTGCATTCTCTTTTGAGGCTACACGATTAGACAAACACACAACACCAAAGCTTTTCGAGTTACAACATGTTGTTTAGGAAAAAGAAGATGATTTCGCACGATGCGGGATTTCCTAAAAACCTGGTTTTCTGAAAAATTTTGACGAAAGAAAATTCTCCTGTGGGTTCTCTTTTGAGGCTACATATTTAGACGTACACGTCACACCAAATCTTTTCGAGTTACAACGTGTTGTTTAGGGCATACAAGCTAATTTTTTTATAATGCGTTAATTCTCGTAAAGTGTTTCCAATACGTACGTATTTGTCTTTACTCTGCAACACTGTATTTCCTTATAACGTGGTATTCTTACATATTCTTTCGAGAGAAAACTATTCTGTGCATTCCCTTTTGAGGCTAAACACTTAGACATACAGGCAACACCAAAGCTTTTTGAGTTACAACGTGTTGTTTATAAAAAACAAGATAATTTCGCACGATGCCTGATTTCCTTAAAACATGGTCTTCTGACAAATTTTGATGAACGAAAATTATTCTGTTGGTTCTCTTTTGAAGCTTCACGTTTAGACGTGCACGCCACACCTAATCCTTTCGAGTTGCCACGTGTTGTTTAGGAGATACAAGCTAATTTTGTAAGATGCTTTATTTCTTCTCCTAAACTGTTTCCAATACGTACGTATTTGTCTTTACTCTGCAACACTGTATTTCCTTATAATGTGCTATTCTTACACATTCTTTCGAGAGAAAACTATCCTGTGCCTTCCCTTTTGAGGCTACACACTTAGACATACAGGCAACACCAAAGCTTTTCAAGTTACAATGTGTTGTTTATGAAAAACATGATAATTTCGCACGATGCGGGATTTCCTTAAAACTTGGTGTTCTGACAAATTTTGACTAAAGAAAATTCTCCTGTGGGTTCTCTTATGAGGCTACACGTTTAGACGTGCACGCCACACCAAATCTTTTTGAATTACCATGTGTTGTTTAGGAGATAAAAGCTAATTTTCTAAGATGCGTTATTTCTTCTTGTAAAGAGTTTCCAATATGTACATATTTGTCTTTACTCTGCAACACTGTATTTCCTTATAACATTGTATTCTTACATGTTCTTTCGAGAGAAAACTCTCCTGTGCATTCTCTTTAGAAGCTACACGTTTAGATATACACGCAACACCAAAGCTTTTCGAGTTACAACGTGTTGTTTAGGAAAAACAAGATAATTTTGCACGATGCGGGATATCATTAAAACGTGGTTTTCTGACAAATTTTGACTAAAGAAAGTTCTCCTGTGCATTGTCTTTTGAGGCTACAGGTTTAGACTTACACGCCACACCAAATCTTTTCGAGTTACAACTTGTTGTTTAGGAGATACAAGCAATTATTTTCGATGCATTATTTCTTCTTGTAAAGTGTGTCGAATACGTAATTAATTGTCTTTACTCTGCAACACTGTATTTCCTTATAACGTGGTATTCTTACATATTCTTTCAAGAGAAAACTCTCCTGTGAGTTCTCTTTTGATGCTACACGCTTAGACATACACGCAACACCAAAGCTTTTCGAGTTACAACGTGTTGTTTAGGAGATACAAGTTAATTTTGTACGATGCGTTATTTCTTCTCATAAAGTGTTTCCAATATGTACTTAATTGTCTTTACTCTGCAACACTGTATTTCCTTATAACGTGGTATTCTTACATATTCTTTCGAGGGAAAACTCTCCTGTGCATTCTCTTTTGGGCTACACGCTTAGACATACACGCAACGCCAAAGCTTTTCGAGTTACAACGTGTTGTTTAGGAAAAACAAGATAATTTCGCACGATGCGAGATTTCCATAAAACGTGGTTTTCTGAAAAAATTTGATGAAAGAAAGTTCTCCTGTGGGTTCTCTTTTGAGGCTACACGTTGAGACATACACGTCACACCAAATCTTTTCAAGTTACAACGTGTTGTTTAGGAGATACAAGCTAATTTTGTATGATGCGTTATTTCTTCTCATAAAGTGTTTCCAATAAGTACTTATTTGTCTTTACTCTGCAAAATTGTATTTCCTTATAACGTGGTATTCTTGCATATTCTTTCGAGAGAAAACTCTCCTGTGCTTTCACTTTTGCGGCTCCACACTTACACATACACGCAACACCAAAGCTTTTCAAGTTACAACATGTTGTTTAGGAAAAAGAAGATGATTTCGCATGATGCGGGATTTCCTTAAAACGTCGTTTTCTGAAAAATTTTGACAAAAGAAAATTCTCCTGTGGGTTCTCTTTTGAGGCTACACATTTAGACGTACATGCCACACCAAATCTTGTCTAGTTACAACGTGTTGTTTAGGAGATACAAGCTAATTTTTTACGATGTGTTTATTCTTCTCGTAAAGTGTTTCCAACACATACGTATTTGTCTTTACTCTGCCACATTGTATATCCTTATAACGTGGTATTCTTACATATTCTTTTGATAGAAAACTATCCTGTGCGTTCCCTTTTGAGGCTACACACTTAGACATACAGGCAATATCAACGCTTTTCGAGTTACAACTTGTTGTTTATGAAAAACAAGATAATTTCCACGATGCGGGATTTCCTTAAAACGTGGTGTTCTGACAAATTTTGACGAAAGAAAATTCTCCTGTGGGTACTCTTTTGACGCTACACGTTTAGAGGTACACGCCACACCGAATCCTATCGAGTTACCACGTGTTGTTTAGGAGATACAAGCTAATTTTGTACGATGCTTTATTTCTTCTCGTAAAGTGTTTCCAAACTTACGTATTTGTCTTTACTCTGCAACATTGTATTTCTTTATAATGTTGAATTCTTACATGTTCTTGCGAGAGAAAACTTTCCTGTGCATTCTCTTTAGAGGCGACATGCTCACACATACACGCAACACCAAAGCTTTTCGAGTTACAACGTGTTGTTTAGGAAAAACAAGATAATTTTGCACGATGCAGATATCCTTAAAACGTGGTTTTCTGACAAATTTTGACGAAAGAAAGTTCTCCTGTGCATTGTCTTTTGAGGCTACAGGTTTAGACGTACATGCCACACCAAATCTTTTTGAGTTACAACTTGTTGTTTAGGAGATGCAAGTTAATTTTGTACGATGCGTTATTTCTTCTCGTAAAGTGTTTCCAATACATAAGTATTTGTCTTTACTCTGCAACACTGTATTTCCTTATAACGTGGTATTCTTACATATTCTTTCGAGGGAAAAATCTCCTGTGCATTCTCTTTTGGGCTACACGCTTAGACATACACGCAACACCAAAGCTTTTCGATTTACAACGTGTTGTTTAGGAAAAACAAGATAATTTCGCACGATGCGAGATTTCCATAAAACGTGGTTTTCTGAAAAAATTTGACGAAAGAAAGTTCTCCTGTGGGTTCTCTTTTTTTTTCTTTTTTTTTTTTTTATTCGATATAATTTATTTACATTTCAAATGATTTCCCCTTTTCTAGCCCCCCACTCCCCGAAAGTCCCTTAAGTCCCCTTCTCTTTCCCTGTCCTCCCACCCACCCCTTCCCATTTCCCTGTTCTGGTTTTGCCGAATACTGCTTCACTGAGTCTCTCCAGAACCAGGGGCCAGTCCTCCTTTCTCCTTGTACCTCATTTGATGTGTGGATTATGTTTCGGGTATTCCAGTTTTCTAGGTTAATAACCACATATTAGTGAGTGCATACCATGATTCACCTTTTGAGTCTGGGTTACCTCACTTAGTATGATGTTCTCTAGCTCCATCCATTTGCCTAAGAATTTCATTAATTCATTGTTTCTAATGGCCGAATAGTACTCCATTGTGTAGATATACCACATTTTTTGTATCCACTCTTCTGTTGAGGGATACCTGGGTTCTTTCCAGCATCTGGCAATTATAAATAGGGCTGCTATGAACATAGTAGAGCATGTATCCTTATTATATGGTGGGGAATCCTCTGGGTATATGCCCAGGAGTGGTATAGCAGGATCTTCTGGAAGTGAGGTGCCTAGTTTTCAGAGGAACCGCCAGACTGATTTCCAGAGTGGTTGTACCAATTTGCAGCCCCACCAGCAGTGGAGGAGTGTTCCTCTTTCTCCACACCCTCTCCAACACCTGCTGTCTCCTGAATTTTTAATCTTAGCCATTCTGACTGGTGTAAGATGAAATCTCAGGGTTGTTTTGATTTGCATTTCCCTAATGACTAATGAAGTTGAGCATTTTTTAAGATGCTTCTCCGCCATCCGAAGTTCTTCTGGTGTGAATTCTTTGTTTAACTCTGTACCCCATTTTTTAATAGGATTGTTCGGTTTTCTGGAGTCTAACTTCTTGAGTTCTTTATATATATTGGATATTAGCCCTCTATCTGATGTAGGATTGGTGAAGATCTTTTCCCAATTTGTTGGTTGCCGATTTGTCCTCTTGATGGTGTCCTTTGTCTTACAGAAACTTTGTATCTTTATGAGGTCCCATTTGTCAATTCTTGCTCTTAGAGCATACGCTATTGGTTTTCTGTTCAGAAACTTTCTCCCTGTACCGATGTCCTCAAGGGTCTTCCCCAGTTTCTTTTCTATTAGCTTCAGAGTGTCTGGCTTTATGTGGAGGTCCTTGATCCATTTGGATTTGAGCTTAGTACAAGGAGACAAGGATGGATCAAGTCGCATTCTTCTGCATGCTGACCTCCAGTTGAACCAGCACCATTTGTTGAAAAGGCTATCTTTTTTCCATTGGATGTTTTCAGCCTCTTTGTCGAGGATCAAGTGGCCATAGGTGTGTGGTTTCATTTCTGGATCTTCATGGGTTCTCTTTTGAGGCTACACGTTGAGCCATACACGTCACACCAAATCCTTTCAAGTTACAACGTGTTGTTTAGGAGATACAAGCTAATTTTGTACGATGCGTTATTTCTTCTCCTAAAGTGTTTCCAATAAGTACTTATTTGTCTTTACTCTGCAAAATTGTATTTCCTTATAACGTGGTATTCTTGCATATTCTTTCGAGAGAAAACTTTCCTGTGCCTTCTCTTTTGAGGCTCCTCCCTTACACATACACGCAACACCAAAGCTTTTCGAGTTACAACCTGTTATTTAGGAAAAAGAAGATGATTTCGCATGATGCGGGATTTCCTTAAAACGTGGTTTTCTGAAAAATTTTGAAGAAAGAAAATTCTCCTGTGGGTTCTCTTTCGAGGCTACACGTTTAGACGTACATGCCATACCAAATCTTTTCGAGTTACAATGTGTTGTTTAGGAGATACAAGCTAATTTTTTCGATGCGTTAATTCGTCTCGTAAAGTGTTTCCAGTACGTATTTGTCTTTACTCTGCAACATTGTATTTCCTTATAACGTGGTATTCTTACATATTCTTTCGAAATAAAACTATCCTGTGCGTTCTCTTTTGAGGTTACACGCTTAGACACACACGCAACACCAAAGCTTTTCGAGTTACAATGTGTTGTTTAGGAAAAACAAGATAATTTCGCACGATGCGAGATTTCCTTAAAACCTGGTTTCTGACAAATTTTGATGAAAGAAAATTCTCTTGTGGGTTCTCTGTTGAGGCTACACCTTTAGACGTACATGTCACACCAAATCTTTTCGAGTTACAACGTGTTGTTTAGGAGATACAAGCTAATTTTGTACGATGTGTTATTTCTTCTCGTAAAGGGTTTCCAATATGTACTTATTTGTCTTTACTCTGCAAAATTGTATTTCCTTATAACGTGGTATTCTTACATAATCTTTCAAGAGAAAACTCTCCTGTGCCTTCTCTTTTGAGGCTACACGCTTACACATACACGCAACACCAAAGCTTTTCGAGTTACAACATGTTGTTTAGGAAAAAGAAGATGATTTCGCACGATGCGGGATTTCCTTGAAGTGTGGTTTTCTGAAAAATTTTGACGAAAGAAAATTCTCCTGTGGGTTCTCTTTTGAGGCTACAGGTTTAGACGAACATGCCACACCAAATCTTTTCGAGTTACAACGTGTTGTTTCGGAGATACAAGCTAATTTTGTAGGATGTGTTAATTATTCTCATAAAGTGTTTCCAAGACTTACATATTTGTCTTTACTCTGCAACATTGTATTTCCTTATAACGTGGTATTCTTAAATATTCTTTCGAGAGAAAACTATCCCGTGCTTTCACTTTTGCGGCTACACACTTAGACAAAGAGGCAACACCAAACCTTTTCGAGTTACAATGTGTTGTTTATGAAAAACAAGATAATTTCGCACGATGCAGGATTTCCTTAAAACTTAGTTTTCTGAAAAATTTGACGAAAGAAAATTCTTCAGTGGGTTTTCTTTTGAGGCTACATGTTTAGACGTACACGCCACACCAATTCCTTTCAAGTTACCACGTGTTGTTTAGGAGATACAAGCTAATTTTGTATGATGCGTTATTTCTTCTCGTAAAGTGTTTCCAATATGTACGTATTTGTCTTTACTCTGCAACACTTTATTTCCTTATAACGTGGTATTCTTACATATTCTTTGGAGAGAAAACTCTACTGTGCGTTCTCTTTAGAGGCTACACACTTAGACATACACGCAACGCCAAAGCTTTTCGAGTTACAATGTGCTGTTTAGGAAAAACAAGATAATTTCGCACGATGTGAGATTTCCATAAAACGTGGTTGTCTGAAAAATGTTGACGAAAGAAAGTTCTCCTGTGGATTTTCTTTTGAGGCTACACATGTAGAGGTACGAGCCACACCAAATCTTTTCGAGTAACAACGTGTTGTTTAGGAGATACAAGCTAATTTTGTACGATGCATTATTTCTTCTCTTAAAGTGTTTCCAATACTATTTGTCTTTACTCTGCAACACTGTATTTCCTTATAACGTGGTATTTTTACATATTCTTTCGAGAGAAAACTCTCCTGTGAGTTCTCTTTTGAGGCTACACGCTTAGACATACACGCAACACCAAAGGTTTTCGAGTTAAAACGTGTTGTTTAGGAAAAACAAGATAATTTCGCACGATGCGAGATTTCCTTAAAACGTGGTTTCTGACAAATTTTGATGAAATAAAATTCTCCTGTGGGTTCTCTTTTGAGGCTACACTTTTAGACGTACACGTCACACCAAATCTTTTCAAGTTACAACGTTTTGTTTAGGAGATACAAGGTAATTTTGAACGATGCGTTATTTCTTCTCGTAAAGTGTTTCCAATATGTATTTATTTGTCTTTACTCTGCAAAATTGTATTTCCTTATAACGTGGTATTCTTACATACTCTTTCGAGAGAAAACTCTCCTTTGCCTTCTCTTTTGAGGCTCCACGCTTACACATACACGCAACACCAAAGCTTTTCGAGTTACAACATGTTGTTTAGGAAAAAGAAGATGATTTCGCACGATGCGGGATTTCCTTAAAACGTGATTTTCTGAAAATTTTTGAAGAAATGAAATTCTCCTGTAGGTTCTCTTTTGAGGCTACACGTTTAGACGTACATGCCACACCAAATCTTTTCGAGTTACAACGTGTTGTTTAGGAGATTCAAGCTAATTTTTTACGATGCGTTAATTCTTCTCGTGAAGTGTTTCCAATACGTACGTATTTGTCTTTACTCTGCAACATTGTATTTCCTTATAACGTGGTATTCTTACATATTCTTTCTAGAGAAAACTATCCTGTGCGTTCTCTTTTGAGGTTACACACTTAGACATACACGCAACACCAAAGATTTTTGAGTTATAACATGTTATTTAGGAAAAACAAGATAATTTCGCACGATGCGATATATCCTTAAAACGTGGTTACTGACAAATTTTGATGAAAGAAAATTCTCTTGTGGGTTCCCTTTTGAGGCTACACGCTTAGACGTACACGTCACACCAAATCTTTTCGAGTTACAACGTGTTGTTTAGGAGATACAAGCTAATTTTTTACGATGCGTTATTTCTTCTTGTAAAGTGTTTCCAATATGTACTTATTTGTCTTTACTCTGCAAAATTGTATTTCCTTATAACGTGGTATTCTTACATATTCTTTCAAGAGAGAACTCTCCTGTGCCTTCTCTATTGAGGCTCCACGCTTACACATACACGCAACACCAAAGCTTTTCGAGTTACAACATGTTGCTTAGGAAAAAGAAGATGATTTCGCACGATGCGGGATTTCCTTAAAACGTAGTTTTCTGAAAAATTTTGAAGAAAGAAAATTCTCCTGTGGGTTCTCTTTTGAGGCTACACATTTAGACGTACACGGAACACCAAATCTTTTCGAGTTACAACATGTTGTTTTGGAGATACAAGCTAATTTTGTAAGATGTGTTACTTCTGCTCGTAAAGTTTCCCAATACGTACTTATTTGTCTTTACTCTGCAACACTGTATTTCCTTATAACATGGTATTCTTATATATTCTTTTGAGGGAAACGTCTCCTGTGCGTTCTCTTTTGGGCTACAGTCTTAGACATACACACAACACCAAAGCTTTTCGAGTTACAACGTGTTGTTTATGAAAAAGAAGATAATTTCACACGATGCGGGATTTCCTTAAAACGTGGTTTTCTGAGAAATTTTGACGAAAGAAAATTCTCCTGTGGGTTCTCTTTTGAGGCTTCACGTTTAGAAGTGCATGCCACACCAAATCCTTTCGAGTTACCACGTGTTGTTTAGGAGATACAAGCTAATTTTTTACGATGCGTTATTTCTTCTCGTAAAGTGTTTCCAATAAGTAAGTATTTGCCTTTACTCTGAAACACTGTATTTCCTTATAACGTGGTATTCTTACATGTTCTTTGGAGAGAAAAATCTCCTGTGCGTTCTCTTAAGTGGCTACACGCATAGACATACACGCAACACCAAAGCTTTTCGAGTTACAACGTGTTGTTTAGGAAAAACAAGATAATTTCGCATGATGCGCGATTTCCTTAAAACTTGGTTTTCTGACAAATTTTGAACGAAAGAAAATTCTCCCGTGGGTTCTCTTTTGAGGGTACACATTTAGACGTACAAGCCACACCAAATCCTTTCGAGTTATAACGTGTTGTTTAGGAGATACAAGCTAATTTTGTACTATGTGTTATTTCTACTCGTTAAGTTTAAGTGTTTCCAATAAGTATGTATTTGTCTTTACTCTGCAACACTGTATTTCCTTATAATGTGGTATTCCTACATATTCTTTCGGGAGAAAACTCTCCTGTGCGTTCTCTTTTGAGGCTACACGCTTAGACATACACGCAACACCAATGCTTTTCGAGTTACAACATGTTGTTTAGGAAAAACAAGATAATTTCGCACGATGCGGGATTTCCTTAAAACGTGGTTTTTGACAAATTTTGACAAAAGAAAACTCTCCTGTGGGTTCTCTTTTGAGGCTACACGTTTAGACCTACACGCCACACCAAATCTTTTCGAGTTACAGCGTGTTGTTTAGGAGATACAAGCTAATTTTACATGATGCGTTATTTCTTCTCGTAAAGTGTTTCCCATAAGTACGTATTTGTCTTTACTCTGCAACACTTTATTTCCTTATAACATGGTTTTCTTACATATTCTTTTGAGAGAAAACTATCCTGTGCGTTCTCTTTGGAGGCTACACGCTTAGACATACACGCAACACCAAAGCTTTTCGAGTTACAACGTGTTGATTAGGAAAAACAAGATAATTACGCACGATGCGGGATTTCCTTAAAACGTGGTTTTCTGACAAATTTTGAGGTTAGAAAATTCTCCTGTGGGTTCTCTTCTGAGGCTACACTCTCAGACGTACATGCCACACCAAATCTTTTTGAGTTACCACGTGCTGTTTCGGAGATACAAGCTAATTTTGTACCATGCGTTATTTCTTCTCATAATGTGTTTCCATTAAGTACGTGTATGTCTTTACTCTGCAGCAATATATTTCCTTATAACGTGGCATTCTTACATATTCTTTCGAGAGAAAACTCTCCTGTGCATTCTCTTTTGAGGCTGCATGCTTAGACATACACGCAACACCAAAGCTTTTCTAGTTACAACGTGTTGTTTAGGAAAAGCAAGATAATTTCGCACGATGCGGGATTTCCTTAAAACGTGGTTTTCTGAAAAATTTTGACGAAAGAAAATTCTCCTGTGGGTTCTCTTTTGAAGCTACACGTTTAGACGTACAGGCCACACCAAATCTTTGTAAGTTACAACGTGTTGTTTAGGAGATACAAGCTAATTTTTTACTATGCTTTATTTCTTCTCGTAAAGTTTTTCCAATACGCATTTGTCTTTACTCTACAACACTGTGTTTCCTAATAACGTGGTATTCTTACATATTCTTTCGAGACAAAACTCTCCTTTGCATTCCCTTTTGAGACTACACGCTTAGACATACATGCAACAACAAAGCTTTTCGAGTTACAACGTGTTGTTTCCGAAAAAAAAAGATAATTTCGCACGATGCGGGATTTCCATAAAACGTGGTTTTCTGACAAATTTTGACGAAAGAAAATTCTCCTGTGGGTTCTCTTTTGAGGCTACACGTTTAGATGTACACGCCACACCAAATCTTTTTGAGATACAACGTGTTGTTTAGGAGATACAAGCTAGTTTTTTTAGATGCGTTATTTCTTCTCGTAAAGTTTAAGTGTTTCCAATACGTATGTATTTGCCTTTACTCTGCAACACTGTATTTCTTTATAACGTGGTATTCTTACATATTCTTTCGAGAGAAAACTCTCCTGTGCATTCTCTTTGGAGGCTACACGCTTAGACATACATGCAACAAAAAAGCTTTTCGAGTTACAACGTGTTGTTTAGGAAAAACAAGATAATTTCGCATGATGCGCGATTTCCTTAAAACTTGGTTTTCTGACAAATTTTGAACGAAAGAAAATTCTCCCGTGGGTTCTCTTTTGAGGGTACACATTTAGACGTACAAGCCACACCAAATCCTTTCGAGTTATAACGTGTTGTTTAGGAGATACAAGCTAATTTTGTACTATGTGTTATTTCTACTCGTTAAGTTTAAGTGTTTCCAATAAGTATGTATTTGTCTTTACTCTGCAACACTGTATTTCCTTATAATGTGGTATTCCTACATATTCTTTCGGGAGAAAACTCTCCTGTGCGTTCTCTTTTGAGGCTACACGCTTAGACATACACACAACACCAATGCTTTTCGAGTTACAACATGTTGTTTAGGAAAAACAAGATAATTTCGCACGATGCGGGATTTCCTTAAAACGTGGTTTTTGACAAATTTTGACAAAAGAAAACTCTCCTGTGGGTTCTCTTTTGAGGCTACACGTTTAGACCTACACGCCACACCAAATCTTTTCGAGTTACAGCGTGTTGTTTAGGAGATACAAGCTAATTTTACATGATGCGTTATTTCTTCTCGTAAAGTGTTTCCCATAAGTACGTATTTGTCTTTACTCTGCAACACTTTATTTCCTTATTACATGGTTTTCTTACATATTCTTTTGAGAGAAAACTATCCTGTGCGTTCTCTGTGGAGGCTACACGCTTAGACATACACGCAACACCAAAGCTTTTCGAGTTACAACGTGTTGATTAGGAAAAACAAGATAATTACGCACGATGCGGGATTTCCTTAAAACGTGGTTTTCTGACAAATTTTGAGGTTAGAAAATTCTCCTGTGGGTTCTCTTCTGAGGCTACACTCTCAGACGTACATGCCACACCAAATCTTTTTGAGTTACCACGTGTTGTTTCGGAGATACAAGCTAATTTTGTACCATGCGTTATTTCTTCTCATAATGTGTTTCCATTAAGTACGTGTATGTCTTTACTCTGCAGCAATATATTTCCTTATAACGTGGCATTCTTACATATTCTTTCGAGAGAAAACTCTCCTGTGCATTCTCTTTTGAGGCTGCATGCTTAGACATACACGCAACACCAAAGCTTTTCTAGTTACAACGTGTTGTTTAGGAAAAACAAGATAATTTCGCACGATGCGGGATTTCCTTAAAACGTGGTTTTCTGACAAATTTTGACGAAAGAAAACTCTCCTGTGGGTTCTCTTTTGAGGCTACACTTTTAGACGAACACGCCACACTAAATCTTTTTGAGTTACAACGTGTTGTTTAGGACATACAAGCTAATTTTGCAAGATGCGTTATTTCTCTCATAAAGTGCTTCCAATACGTACGTATTTGTCTTTACTCTGCCACACTGTATTTCCTTATAACGTGGTATTCTTACATATTCTTTCGAGAGAAAACTCTCCTGTGCGTTCTCTTTTAGGGCTACACGCTTAGACATACACCAAACACCAAAGCTTTTCGAGTTACAACGTGTTGTTTAGGAAAAACAAGATAATTGCGCACGATGCGGGATTTCCTTAAAACGTGGTTTTCTGGAAAATTTTGACGAAAGAAAATTCTCCTGTGGGTTCTCTTTTGAGGCTACACGTTTAGATGTACAGGCTACACACCAAATCTTTTTAAGCTACAACGTGTTGTTTAGGAGATACAAGCTAATTTTTTACGATGCGTTATTTCTTCTCCTAAAGTTTTTCCAATACGTATTTGTCTTTACTCTACAACACTGTGTTTCATAATAACGTGGTATTCTTACATATTCTTTCGAGAAAAAACTCTCCTTTGCATTCTCTTTTGAGGCTACACGCTTAGACATACACGCAACAACCAAGCTTTTTGAGTTACAACGTGTTGTTTCGAAAAAACAAGATAATTTCGCACGATGCGGGATTTCCATAAAACGTGGTTTTCTGACAAATTTTGAAGAAAGAAAATTCTCCTGTGGGTTCCCTTTTGAGGCTACACATTTAGACTTACACGCCACACCAAATCCTTTCGAGTTACAACGTGTTGGTTAGGAGATACAAGCTAATTTTTTAAGATGCGTTATTTCTTCTCGTAAAGGTTAAATGTTTCCAATACGTATGTATTTGCCTTTACTCTGCAACACTGTATTTCCTTATAACGTGGTAATCTTGCATATTCTTTCGAGAGAAAAACTCTCCTGTGCGTTCTCTTTAGAGGCTACATGCTTAGACATACACGCAACACCAAAGCTTTTCGAATTACAACCTGTTTTAAGTAAATCCCGCATTGTGCGACATTATCTTGTTTTTCCTACACAACACATTGTAACTCGAAAAGCTTTGGTGTTGCGTGTATGTCTAAACGTGTGGCCTCAAAAGAGAACGCACAGGAGAGTTTTCTCTCGAAAGAATATATAAGAATACCACGTTATAAGGAAATACAGTGTTGCAGAGTAAAGACAATTACGTATGTATTGGAAACACTTTACGAGAAGAAATAACGCATCGTACAAAATTAGCTTGTATCTCCTAAACAACACGATGTAACTCGAAAAGATTTGGTGTGGCGTGTATGTCTAAACGTACAGCCTCAAAAGAGAACTCACAGGAGAATTTTCTTTCGTCAAAATTTGTCAGAAAACCACGTTTTATGGAAATCCCGCATCGTGGAAATTATCTTGTTTTTCCTAAACAACACGTTGCAACTCGAAAAGCTTTGGTGCTGCGTGTATGTCTAAGCGTGTAGCCTCAAAAGAGAACACACAAGAGAGTTTTCTCTCGAAAGAATATGTAAGAATACCACGTTATAAGGAAATACAGTGTTGCAGAGTAAAGACAAATAAGTACGTATTGGACACACTTTACGAGAAGAAATAACGCATCTTAAAAAATTAGCTTGTATCTCCTAAATAACACGTTGAAACTCAAAAAGATTTGGTGTGGCGTGTACATCTAAATGTGTAGCCTCAAAAGAGAACCCACAGGAGAATTTTCTTTCGTCAAAATTTGTCAGAAAACCAAGTTTTTTGGAAATCCCGCATCTTGCAAAATTATCTTGTTCTTCCTAAACAACACGGTGTAACTCGAAAAGCTTTGGTGTTGCGTATATGTCTAAGCGTGTAGCCTCAAATGTGAACGCACAGGAGAGTTTTTTCTTGAAAGAATATGTAAGAATACCACATTATAAGGAAATACAGTGTTGCAGAATAAAGACATATACTTACTTATTGGAAACTCTTTAGGAGAAGAAATAACGCATCGTACAAAATTAGCTTGTATCTCCTAAACAACACGGTGTAACTTAAAAAGATTTGGTGTGGCCTGTACGTCTAAACGTGTAGCCTCAAAAGAGAACCCATAGAGGAATTTTCCTTGGTCAAAATTTGTCAGAAAACCACTTATTAAGGAAATCCCGCATCGTGCGTAATTATCTTGTTTTTCCTAAACAACACGTTGTAACTTGAAAAGCTTTGGTGTTGCGTGTATGTCTAAGTGCGTAGCCTCAAAGGGGAACGCACAGGAGAGTTTTCTCTCGAAAGAATATGTAAGAATACCGCGTTATAAGGAAATACAGTGAAGCAGAATATAGACAAATACGTACTTATTGGAAACACTTTACGAGAAGAAATAAAGCATCATGCAAAATTAGCTTGTATCTCCTAAAGAACACGTTGTAACTGGAAAAGATTTGGTGTGGTGTGTACGTCTAAACGTGTAGCCTCAAAAGAGAACCCACAGGAGACTTTTCTTTGGTCAAAATTTGTCAAAAACCACTTTTTACGGAAATCCCGCACCGTGCGAAAATATCTTGTTTTTCCTAAACAACACTTTGTAACTCGAAAGGATTTGGTGTTGCGTGTATTTCTAATCGTGTAGCCTCAAAAGAGAATGCACAGGAGAGTTTTCTCCCGAAAGAATATGTAGGAATACCACGTTTTAAGGAAATACAGTGTTGCAGAGTAAAGACAAATACATACTTATTGGAAACACTTAAACTTTACGAGATGAAATAACACATAGTACAAAATTAGCTTGTATCTCCTAAACAACACGTTATAACTCGAAAGGATTTGTTGTCGCGTGTACGTCTAAACGTGTACCCTCAAAAGAGAACCCACAGGAGAATTTTATCCTGTGCGTTCTCTTTTGAGGCTACACGCTTAGACATACACGCAACACCAAAGCTTTTCGAGTTACAACGTGTTGTTTAGGAAAAACAAGATAATTTCGCACGATGCGAGATTTCCTTAAAACCTGGTTTCTGACAAATTTTGATGAAATAAAATTCTCCTGTGGGTTCTCTTTTGAGGCTACACTTTTAGACGTACACGCCACACCAAATCTTTTCGAGTTACAACGTGTTGTTTAGGAGATACAAGCTAATTTTGTACGATGCGTTATTTCTTCTTGTAAGTGTTTCCAATATGTACTTATTTGTCTATACTCTGCAAAATTGTATTTCCGTATAACGTGGTATTCTTACATATTCTTTCGAGAGAAAATTCTCCTGTGCCTTTTCTTTTGAGGCTCCACGCTTACACATACACGAAACACCAATGCTTTTCAAGTTACAACATGTTGTTTAGGAAAAAGAAGATGATTTCACACGATGCGGGATTTCCTTAAAACGTGGTTTTTTGAAAAATTTTGAAGAAAGAAAATTCTCCTGTAGGTTCTCTTTTGAGGCTACACGTTTAGCCGTACATGCCACACCAAATCTTTTCGAGTTACAACGTGTTGTTTAGGAGATACAAGCTAATTTTTTAAGATGCGTTAATTCTTCTGGTAAAGTGTTTCCAATACGTACGTATTTGTCTTTACTCTGCAACATTGTATTTCCTTATAACGTGGTATTCTTACATATTCTTTCAAGAGAAAACTATCCTGTGCATTCTCTTTTGAGGTTACACACTTAGACATACAGGCAACATCAAAGCTTTTTGAGTTATAACGTGTTATTTAGGAAAAACAAGATAATTTCGCACGATGCGAGATTTCCTTAAAACGTGGTTTCTGACAAATTTTGATGAAAGAAAATTCTCTTGTGGGTTCCCTTTTGAGGCTACACGCTTAGACATACACGTCACACCAAATCTTTTCGAGTTACAACGTGTTGTTTAGGAGATACAAGCTACTTTTTTACGATGCGTTATTTCTTCTTGTAAAGTCATTCCAATATGTACTTATTTGTCTTTACTCTGCAAAATTGTATTTCCTTATAACGTGGTATTCTTATATAATCTTTTGAGAGAAAACTCTCCTGTGCCTTCTCTTTTGAGGCTTCATGCTTACACATACACTCAACACCAAAGCTTTTCGAGTTACAACATGTTGTTTAGGAAAAAGAAGATGATTTCGCACGATGCAGGATTTCCTTAAAACGTGGTTTTCTGAAAAATTTTGAGGAAAGAAAATTCTCCTGTGGGTTCTCTTTTGAGGCTACACGTTTAGACGTACACGGCACACCAAATCTTTTCGAGTTACCACGTGTTGTTTCGGAGATACAAGCTAATTTTGTAAGATGTGTTACTTCTGTTCGTAAAGTTTTCCAATAAGTACTTATTTGTCTTAACTCTACAACAGTGTATTTCCTTATAACGTTGTATTCTTACATATTCTTTCGAGAGAAAACTCTCCTGTGCGTTCTCTTTAGAGGCTACACGCTTAGACATACACGCAACGCCAAAGCTTTTCGAGTTACAATGTGTCGTTTAGGAAATACAAGATAATTTTGCACGATGCGAGATTTCCATAAAACGTGGTTGTCTGAAAAATTTTGACGAAAGAAAGTTATCCTGTGGGTTCTCTTTTGAGGCTACACGTGTAGAGGTACGAGCCACACCAAATCTTTTCGAGTTACAACGTGTTGTTTAGGAGATACAAGCTAATTTTGTACGATGTGTTATTTCTTCTCTTAAAGTGTTTCCAATACGTACGTAGTTGTCTTTACTCTGCAACACTTTATTTCCTTATAACGTGGTATTCTTACATATTCTTTCGAGAGAAAACTCTCCTGTGCGTTCTCTTTTGAGACTACAGGCTTAGACATACACGCAACACCAAAGCTTTTCGAGTTACAACGTGTTGTTTAGGAAAAACAAGATAATTTCGCACGATGCGAGATTTCCTTAAAACGTGGTTTCTGACAAATTTTGATGAAAGAAAATTCTCCTGTGTGTTCTCGTTTGAGGCTACACTTTTAGACGTACACGTCACACCAAATCCTTTCGAGTTACAACGTGTTGTTTAGGAGATACAAGATAATTTTGTAAGATGTGTTATTTCTTCTCGTAAAGTGTTTCCAATATGTACTTATTTGTCTTTACTCTGCAAAATTGTATTTCCTTATAACGTGGTATTCTTACATATTCTTTGGAGTGAAAACTCTCCAGTGCCTTCTCTTTTCAGGCTCCACGCTTACACATACACGCAACACCATAGCTTTTCGAGTTACAACATGTTGTTTAGGAAAAAGAAGATGATTTCGCACGATGCGGGATTTCCTTAAAATGTGGTTTTCTGAAAAATTTTGAATAAAGAAAATTCTCCTGTGGGTTCTCTTTTGAGGCTACACGTTTAGACGTACACGCCACACCAAATCCTTTCAAGTTACCACGTGTTGTTTAGGAGATACAAGCTAATTTTGTACGAAGCATTATTTCTTCTCGTAAAGTGTTTCCAATACGTACTTATTTGTCTTTAATCTGCTACACTGTATTTCCTTATAACATGGTATTCTTACATATTATTTCGAGGGAAAACTCTCCTGTGCGTTCTCTTTGAGGGGACACGCTTAGACAAACATGCAACGGCAAAGCTTTTCGAGTTACAATGTGTTGTTTAGGAAAAACAAGATAATTTAGCACGATGCGAGATTTCCATAAAACGTGGTTTTCTGAAAAATTTTGACGAAAGAAAGTTCTCCTGTGGGTTCTCTTTTGAGGCTACACGTGTAGAGGTACGAGCCACACCAAATCTTTTCGAATTACAACGTGTTGTTTAGGAGATATAAGCTAATTTTTTACGATGCGTTAATTCTTCTCATAAAGTGTTTCCAATAAGTACATATTTGTCTTTACACTGCAGCATTATATTTCCTTATAACGTGGTATTCTTACATATTCCTTCGAGAGAAAACTATCCTGTGCGTTCCCTTTTGAGGCTACACACTTAGACATACAGGCAACACCAAAGCTTTTCGAGTTACAACGTGTTGTTTATGGAAAACAATATAATTTTGTACGATGCGGGATTTCCTTAAAACGTGGTTTTCTGACAAATTTTGACGAAAGAAAATTCTCCTGTGGCTTCTGTTTTGAGGCTACACGTTTAGACGTGCACGCCACACCAAATCCTTCCGAGTTACAACATGTTGTTTAAGAGATACAAGCTAATTTTGTATGATGCGTTATTTCTTTTCGTAAAGTGGTTCCAATACATATGTATTTGTCTTTACTCTGCAACACTGTATTTCCTTATAACGTTGTATTCTTACATGTTCTTTCGAGAGAAAACTCTCCTGTGCATTCTCTTTAGAGGCTACATGCTCAGACATACACGCAACACCAAAGCTTTTCGAGGTACAACGTGTTGTTTAGGAAAAAAAAGATAATTTTGCACGAAGCGGGATTTCCTTAAAACGTGGTTTTCTGACAAATTTTGACGAAAGAAAGTTCTCCTGTAGGTTCTCTTTTGAGGCTACACGTGTAGACGTACGAGCCACACCAAATATTTTTCAGTTACAACGTGTTGTTTAGGAGACACAAGCAAATATTGTATGATGCGTTATTTCTTCTCGTAAAGTGTTTCCAATACGTACATATTTGTCTTTACTCTGCAACACTGTATTTCCTTATAACATGGTATTCTTACATATTTTTTCGAGGGAAAACTCTCCTGTGCATTCTCTTTTGAGGCTACACGATTAGACAAACACGCAACACCAAAGCTTTTCGAGTTACAACGTGTTGTTTAGGAAAAAGAAGATGATTTCGCATGATGCGGGATTTCCTAAAAACCTGGTTTTCTGAAAAATTTTGACGAAAGAAAATTCTCCTGTGGGTTCACTTTTGAGGCTACATATTTAGACGTACACGTCACACCAAATCTTTTCGAGTTACATTGTGTTGTTTAGGAGATACAAGCCAATTTTTTATAATGCGTTAATTCTCGTAAAGTGTTTCCAATACGTACGTATTTGTCTTTACTCTGCAACACTGTATTTCCTTATAATGTGGTATTCTTACATATTCTTTCGAGAGAAAACTATCCTGTGCATTCCCTTTTGAGGCTAAACACTTAGACATACAGGCAACACCAAAGCTTTTTGAGTTACAACGTGTTGTTTATAAAAAACAAGATACTTTCGCACGATGCCGGATTTCCTTAAAACATGGTTTTCTGACAAATTTTGACGAAAGAAAATTATTCTTTTGGTTCTCTTTTGAGGCTTCACGTTTCGACGTGCACGTCACACCTAATCCTTTCGTGTTACCACGTGTTGTTTAGGACATACAAGCTAATTTTGTACGATGCTTTATTTCTTCTCGTAAAGTGTTTCCAATACGTACGTATTTGTCTTTACTCTGCAACACTGTATTTCCTTATAACGTGGTATTCTTACACATTCTTTCGAGAGAAAACTATCCTGTGCGTTCCCTTTTGAGGCTACACACTTAGACATACAGGCAACACCAAAGCTTGTCAAGTTACAACGTGTTGTTTATGAAAAAGAAGATAATTTCGCACGATGCGTGATTTCCTTAAAACTTGGTGTTCTGACAAATTTTGACGAAAGAAAATTCTCCTGTGGGTTCTCTTTTGAGGCTACACGTTTAGACGTGCACGCCACACCATATCCTTTTGAATTACCACGTGTTGTTTAGGAGATACAAGCTAATTTTGTACGATGCATTATTTATTCTCGTAAAGTGTTTCCAATATTTACGTATTTGTCTTTACTCTGCAACACTGTATTTCCTAATAACATTGTATTCTTACATGTTCTTTCGAGAGAAAACTCTCCGGTGCGTTCTCTTTAGAGGCTACACGCTTAGACATACACGCAACACCAAAGCTTTTCGAGTTACAACGTGTTGTTTAGGAAAAACAGGATAATTTTGCACGATGCGGGATATCCTTAAAACGTGGTTTTCTGAAGAATTTTGACGAAAGAAAGTTCTCCTGTGCGTTGTCTTTTGAGGCTACAGGTTTAGACGTACACGCCACACCAAATCTTTTCGAGTTACAACTTGTTGTTTAGGAGATACAAGCAAATTTTGTTCGATGCGTTATTTCTTCTTGTAAAGTGTGTCCAATATGTACTTAATTGTCTTTACTCTGCAACACTGTATTTCCTTATAACGTGATATTCTTACATATTCTTTCGAGGAAAAACTCTCCTGTGCGTTCTCTTTTGGGCTACACGCTTAGACATACACGCAGCACCAAAGCTTTTCGAGTTACAACGTGTTGTTTAGGAAAAACAAGATAATTTCGCACAATGCAGGACTTCCTTAAAACGTGGTTTTCTGAAAAAATTTTGACCAAAGAAAATTCTCCTGTGGGTTCTCTTTTGATGCTACACGTTTAGATGTAAACACCACACCAAATCTTTTCAAGTTACAACGTGTTGTTTACACCAAAGCTTTTCGAGTTACAACGTGTTTTTTAGGAAAAACAAGATAATTTCGCACGATGCGGGATTTCCTTAAAACGTGGTTTTCTGACATATTTTGACGAAAGAAAATTCTCCTGTAGGTTCTCTTTTGAGGCTACACGTTTCAACGTACATGCCACACAAAATCTTTTCGCGTTACAACGTGTTGTTTAGGAAATACAAGCTAATTTTGTACAATGTATCATTCCTTCTCGTAAAGTGTTTCCAATATGTATGTATCTGTCTTTACTCTGCAACACTGTATGTCCTTATAACGTGGTATTCTTACATATTCTTTCGAGAGAATACTCTCTTGTGCGTTCTCTTTTGAGGCTACACGCTTCGACATACATGCAAAACCAAAGCTTTTCGAGTTACAACGTGTTGTTTAGGAAAAACCAGATAATTTCACACGATGCCGGATTTCCTTAAAACGTGGTTTTCTGAAAAAATTTTGACGAAAGAAAATTCTCCTGTGGGTTCTCTTTTGAGGCTACACCTTTAGATGTAAACACCACACCAAATCCTTTCGAGTTACTACGTGTTGTTTAGGAGATACAAGCTAATTTTTTCCCATGCATTATTTCTTCTCGTAAAGTGTTTCAAATACGTACATAATTGTCTTTACTCTGTAACACTGTTTTTCCATATAACGTAGTATTCCTACATATTCTTTCGAGAGAAAACTCTCCTGTGCGTTCTCTTTTGAGGCTACATTCTTAGACATACACCCAATACCAAAGCTTTTTGAGTTACAACGTGTTGTTTAGGAAAAACAAGATAATTTCGCACGATGTGGGATTTCCTTAAAACGTGGTTTTCTGACAAATTTTGACCAAAGAAAATTCTACTGTGGGTTCTCTTATAAGGCTACACTTTTAGACGTACACGCCACACCAAATCTTTTCGAGTTACGACGTGTTGTTTAGGAGAAACAAGCTAATTTTGTACGATGCAATATTTCGTCTGGTAAAGTGTTTCCAATACATATGTAATTGTCTTTATTCTGCAACACTGTATTTCCTTATAACTTGGTATTCTTACATATTCTTTCGAGAGAAAACTCTCCTGTGCATTCTCTTTTGAGGCTACACGCTTAGACTTACACGCTACACCAAAGCTTTTCGAGTTACAACTTGTTGTTTAGGAAAAACAAGATAATTTCGCACGATGCGGGATTACCTTAACATGTGGTTTTCTGACAAATTTTGACCAAAGAAAATTCTCCAGTGTATTCTCTTTAGATGCTACACGTTTAGAGGTACATGCCACACCAAATCTTTTCGAGTTACAACGTGCTTTTTAGTAAATACTAGCTAATTTTGTACGATGCATTATTTCTTCTCGTAAAGTGTTTCCAATATGTATGCATCTGTCTTTACTCTGCAACACTGTATTTCCTTATAACGTGGTATTCTTTCATATTCTTTCTAGAGAAAACTCTCCTGTGCGTTCTCTTTTGAGGCTACACGCTTAGACATACACGCAGAACCAAAGCTATTTGAGTCACAACGTGTTGTTTAGGAAAAACAAGATAATTTCGCACGATGGGGGATTTCCTTAATACGTGGTTTTCTGACAAATTTTGACGAAAGAAAATTCTCCTGTGGGTTCTCTTTTGAGGCTACACGCCACACCAGATCTTTTCGAGTTACAACGCGTTGTTTAGGAGATACAAGCTAATTTTGTACGATGCGTTATTTCTTCTCGTAAAGTGTTTCCAATACTATTTGTCTTTACTCTGCAACACTGTATTTCCTTATAACGTGGTATTCTTATATATTCTTTCGAGAGAAAACTCTCCTGTGCTTTCTCTTTGAGCTGACATGTTTAGACATACACGCAACACCAAAGCTTTTCGAGTTAAAACGTGTTGTTAGGGAAACACAAGATAATTTTGCACGATGCGGGATTTCCTTAAAACGTGGTTTTCTGACAAATTTTGACGAAAGAAAATTCTCCTGTGGGTTCTCTTTTGAGGCTACACATTTCAACGTACACGCCACACCAAATCTTTTCGAGTTACAGCGTGTTGTTTAGGAAATACAAGCTAATTTTGTACGATGTATTATTCCTTCTCGTAAAGTGTTTCCAATACGTATGTATCTGTCTTTACTCTGCAACACTGTATTTCCTTATAACGTGGTATTCTTACATATTCTTTCGAGAGAATACTCTACTGTGCATTCTCTTTTGAGGCTACACGCTTAGACATACACGCAACACCAAAGCTTTTCGAGTTACAACGTGTTGTTTAGCAAAAACAAAATAATTTCGCACGATGCGGGATTTCCTTAAAACGTGGTTTTCTGAAAAAATTTTGATGAAAGAAAATACTCCTGTGGGTTCTCTTTTGAGGCTACAGGTTTAGATGTAAACACCACATCAAATCCTTTTGAGTCACAACGTGTTGTTTAGGAGATACAAGCTAATTTTATACCATGCGTTATTTCTTCTCGTAAAGTGTTTCCAATACGTACATATTTGTCTTTACTCTGCAACACTGTATTTCCATATATCGTGGTTTTCTTACATATTCTTTCGAGAGAAACCTCTCCTGTGCATTCTCTTTTGAGGCTACATGCTTAGACATACACGCAACACCAAAGCTTTTCGAGTTACAACGTGTTGTTTTGGAAAAACAAAATAATTTCTCACGATGCGGGATTTCCTTAAAACGTGGTTTTCTGAAAAATTTTGACGAAAGAAAATACTCCCGTGGGTTCTCTTTTGAGGCTACACGTTTAGACGTACACGCCACACGAAATCCTTTTGAGTCACAACGTGTTGTTTAGGAGATACAAGCTAATTTTGTAGATGCGTTATTTCTTCTCGTTAAGTGTTTCCAATACGTACATATTTGTCTTTACTCTGCAACACTGTATTTCCATATATCGTGGTTTTCTTACATATTCTTTCGAGAGAAACCTCTCCTGTGCATTCTCTTTTGAGGCTACATGCTTAGACATACACGCAACACCAAAGCTTGTCGAGTTACAACGTGATGTTTTCGAAAAACAAAATAATTTCGCACGATGCGTGATTTCCTTAAAACGTGGTTGTCTGACAAATTTTGACGAAAGAAAATTCTCCTGTGGGTACTCTTTTGAGGCTACATGTTTAGACGTACACGCCACATGAAATCTTTTCCAGTTACAACGTGTTGTTTAGGAGATACAAGCTAATTTTGTAGATGCGTTATTTCTTCTCGTTAAGTGTTTCCAATACGTATGTATTTGTCTTTACTCTGCAACACTGTATTACCTTATAACGTGGTATTCTTACATATTCTTTCGAGAGAAAACTCTCCTGTGCATTCTCTTTAGAGGCCACACGTTTAGACATACACGCAACCCAAAAGCTTTTCGAGTTACAACGTGTTGTTTAGGAAAAACAAGATAATTTCGCATGATGCAGGATTTCCTTAAAACGTGGTTTTCTCAAAAAATTTTGACGAAAGAAAATTCTCCTGTGGGTTCTCTTTTGAGGCTACACGTTTAGATGTAAACACCACACCAAACCTTTTCGAGTTACAACGTGTTGTTTAGGAGATACAAGCTAATTTTTTACCATGCGTTATTTCTTCTCATAAAGTGTTTCCAATATATACATATTGGTCTTTACTCTGCAACACTGTATTTCCAAATAACGTGGTATTCTTACATATTCTTTCGAGAGAAAACTCTCCTGTGCATTCTCTTCTGAGGCTACATGCTTAGACATACACGCAACACCAAAGCTTTTCGAGTAAGAACGTGTTGTTTAGGAATAACAAGATAATTTCGCACGATGAGGGATTTCCTTAAAACGTGGTTTTCTGACAAATTTTGACGAAAGAAAATTCTCCTGTGGGTTCCCTTTTGGGGCTACATGTTTAGACGTACACGCCACACCAAATCTTTTCGAGTTACAACGTGTTGTTTAGGAGATACAAGCTAATTTTGTACGATACATTATTTCTTCTCGTAAAGTGTTTCCAATAAGTACCTATTTGTCTTTACTCTGCAACACTGTATTTCCTTATAACGTGGTATTCTTACATATTCTTTCAAGAGAAAACTCTTCTGTGCGTTCTCTTCTGAGGCTACACGCTTAGACATACACGCAACACAAAAGCTTTTTGAGTTACAACGTGTTGTTTAGGAAAAACAAGATAATTTTGCACGATGCGGGATTTCCTTAAAAGGTGGTTTTCTGACAAATTTTGACGAAAGAAAATTCTCCTGTGGGTTCTTTTTTGAGGCTACACGTTTAGATGTAAACACGACACCAAATCTTTTCGAGTTTCAACGTGTTGTTGAGGAGGTACAAGCTAATTTTTTACCATGAGTTTTTTCCTCTCGTAAAGTGTTTCCATACGTACATATTTGTCTTTACTCTGCAACACTGTATTTCCATATAACGTGGTATTCTTATATATTCTTTCGAGAGAAAACTCCCCTGTGCGTTCTCTTTTGAGGCTACACGCTTAGACATACACGCAACACCAAAACTTTTCGAGGTACAAGGTATTGTTTAGGAAAAACAAGATAATTTCGCACGATGCGGGATTTCCATAAAACGTGGTTTTCTGGAAAATTTTGACGAAAGAAAATTCTCCTGTGGGTTCACTTTTGAGGCTACACGTTTATATGTAAACGCCACAACAAATCTTTTCGAGTTACAACGTGTTGTTTAGGAGATACAAGCTAATTTTTTACCATGCGAGAAGAAATACCGAATGTTGCAGAGTAAAGACAATTACATAAGTATTGGAAACACTTTATGAGAAGAAATAATGCATCGTACAAAATTAGCTTGTATCTCCTAAACAACACGTTGTAACTCGAAAAGAATTGGTGTGGCATGTATGTCTAAAGGTGTAGCCTCAGAAGAGATCCCATAGGAGAATTTTCTTTCATCAAAATTTTTCAGAAAATCACGTTTTAAGGAAATCCCGCATCGTGCGAAATTATCTTGTTTTTCCTAAACAACATGTTGTAACTCGAAGAGCTTTGGTGTTGCATGTATGTCTTAGTGTGTAGCCTCAAAAGGGAACACACAGGATAGTTTTCTCTCGAAAGAATATGTAAGAATACCACGAATAAGGAAATACAGTGTTGCAGAGTAAAGACAAATACGTACGTATATGAAACACTTTACTAGAAGAATTAACGCGTCTTACAAAATAAGCATGTATCTCCTTAACAACACGTTGTAACTCGAAAAGATTTGGTGTGGCATGTATATCTAAACGTGTAGCCTCAAATGAGAACCCACAGGAGAATTTTCTTTCGTCAAAATTTTTCAGAAAACCACGTTTTAAGGATATCCCGCATCATGCCAAATCATCTTCTTTTTCCTAAACAACATGTTTTAACTCGAAAAGCTTTGGTGTTGCGTGTAGGTCTAAGCGTGGAACCTCAAAAGAGAAGGCACAGGAGAGTTTTCTCTCGAAAGAACACGTAAGAATTCAACGTTATAAGGAAATACAGTGTTGAAGAGTAAAGACAAATACATATGTATTGGAAACACTTTGCATGAAGAAATAACGCATCGTACAAAATTAGCTTGTATCTCCTAAACAACACGTTGTAACTCGAAAAGATTTGGTGTGACGTGTACGTCTAAACGTGTAGCCTCAAAAGAGAACCGACAGGAGAATTTTCTTTCATCAAAATTTGTCAGAAACCACGTTTTAAGGAAATCTCGCATCGTACGAAACTATCTTGTTTTCCCTAAACAACACGTTGTAACTCGAAAAGCTCTGGCGTTATGTGTATGTCTAAGCATGTAGCCTCAAAGGAGAACGCACAGGAGAGTTTTCTCTCAAAAGAATATGTAAGAATACCAAGTTATAAGGAAATACAGTGTTGCAGAGTAAAGACAAACACGTACGTATTGGAAACACTTTACGAGAAGAATTAAAGCACAGTACAAAATTAGCTTGTATTTCCTAAACAACACGTTGTAACTCGAAAAGATTTGGTGTGGCGTGTACGTCTAAACGTGTACCCTCAAAAGAGAACCCACAGGAGAATTTTCTTTCGTTAAAATTTTTCAGAAAACCACGTTTTAAGGAAATCCCGCATGGTGCCAAATCATCTTCTTTTTCCTAAACAACATGTTGTAACTCGAAAAGCTTTGGTGTTGCCTGTATGTCTAAGCGTGGAGCCTCAAAAGAGAACGCACAGGAGAGTTTTCTCTCGAAAGAATATGTAAGAATACCACGTTATAAAGAAATACAATTTTGCAGAGTAAAGGCAATTAAGTACATATTGGAATCACTTTACGAGAAGTAATAACGCATCGTACAAAATAGCTTGTATCTCCTAAACAACACGTTGTAACTCGAAAAGATTTGGTGTGACGTGTACGTCTAAACGTGTAGCCCCAAAAGAGAACCCACAGGAGAATTTTCTTTCATCAAAATTTGTCAGAAACCACGTTTTATGGAAATCTCGCATCGAGCGAAATTATCTATTTTTTCCTAAACAACACGTTTTAACTCGAAAAGCTCTGGTGTTGCGTGTTTGTCTAAGCATGTAGCCTCAAAAGAGAACACACAGGAGAGTTTCTCTCGAAAGAATATGTAAGAATACCACGTTATAAGGAAATACAGTGTTGCAGAGTAAAGAGAAACACGTACGTATTGGAAACACTTTACGAGAATAATTAATGCATAGTACAAAATTAGGTTGTATCTCCTAAACAACAAGTTGTAACTCGAAACTTTTGGTGTGGTGTGTACGTCTAAACGTGTAGCCTCAAAAGAGAACCCACAGGAGAATTTTCTTTCTTCAAAATTTTTCAGAAAACCACGTTTTAAGGAAATTCCGCATCGTGCGAAATCACCTTCTTTTTCCTAAACAACATGTTGTAACTAGAAAAGCATTGGTGTTGCGTGTATGTGTAAGCGTGGAGCCTCAAAAGAGAAGGCACAGGAGAGTTTTCTCTTGAGAGAATATGTAAGAATACCACGTTATAAGGAAATACAATTTTGCAGAGTAAAGACAAATAAGTACATATTGGAAACACTTTAGGAGAAGAATTAACGCATCGTACAAAATTAGCTTGTATCTCCAAAACAACACATTGTAACTCGAAAAGATTTGGTGTTGCGTGTTCATTTAAACATGTAGCCTCAAAAGAGAACCCACAGGAGAATTTTCTTTCTTCAAAATTTGTCAGAAAACCACGTTTTAAGGAAATCCCGTATCGTGCGAAATCATCTTCTTTTTGCTAAACAAAACGTTATACCTCGAAAAGCTTTGGTGTTGCGTGTATGTGTAAGCATGGAGCCTCTAAAGAGAACGCACAGGAGAGTTTTCTCTCGAAAGAACATGTAAGAATACAACGTTATAAGGAAATACAGTGTTGCAGAGTAAAGACAAATACGTAAGTATTGGAAAAATTTACGAGAAGAAATATTGCATCGTACAAAATTTGCTTGTATCTCCTAAACAACATGTGGTAATTCGAAAGGATTTGGTGTGGTGTGTACGTCTAAACGTGTAGCCTCAAAAGAGAAAGCACAGGAGAATTTTCTTTCTTCAAAATTTGTCAGAAAACCACTTTTTAAGGAAATCCCGCATCGTGCGAAATTATCTTGTTTTTCATAAACAACACGTTGTACCTCGAAAAGCTTTGATGTTGCCTGTATATCTAAGTGTGTAGCCTCAAAAGGGAACGCACAGGATAGATTTCTCTCGAAAGAATATGTAAGAATACCACGTTATAAGGAAATACAGTGTGGCAGAGTAAAGACAAATACTTACATATTGGAAAAACTTTACGAGAAGAATTAACGCATAGTACAAAATTAGCTTGAATCTCCTAAACAACACATTGTTACTCGAAAAGATTTGCTGTAGCGTGCACGTCTAAACGTGTAGCCTCAAAAGAGAACCCACAGGAGAATTTTCTTTCGTCAAAATTTTTCAGAAAACCACGTTTTAAGGAAATCCCGCATTGTGCGAAATCATCTTTTTCCTAAACAACATGTTGTAACTCGAAAAGCTTAGGTGTTGCGTGTATGTCTAAGTGTGGAGCCTGAAAAGAGAAGGCACAGAAGAGTTTTATCTCGAAAGAATATGTAAGAATACCACATTATAAGGAAATACAATTTTGCAGAGTAAAGACAAATAAGTACAAATTGGAAATATTTTACGGGAAGAAATAACGCATCGTATAAAATTAGCTTGTATCTCCTAAACAACACGTTGTAACTCGAAAAGATTTGGTGTGAGGTGTACGTCTAAACGTGTAGCCTCAAAAGAGAACCCACAGGAGAATTTTCTTTCATCAAAATTTGTCAGAAACCACGTTTTAAGGAAATCTCGCATCGTGCGAAATTATCTTATTTTTCCTAAACAACACATTGTAACTCGAAAACCTTTGCTGTTGCGTGTATGTCTAAGCATGTAGCCTCAAAAGAGAACACCCAGGAGAGTTTTCTCTCGAAAGATTATGTAAGAATACTACGTTATAAGGAAATACAGTGTTGCAGAGTAAAGACAAATACGTACGTATTGGAAACACTTTAAGAGAAGAAATAACGTGTCGTACAAAATTAGCTTGTATCTCCTAAACAACACGTTGGAACTCGAAAAGATTTGGTGAGGCTCGTACGTCTACACGTGTAGCCTCAAAAGAGAACCCACAGGAGAATTTTCTTTCTTCAAAATTTGTCAGAAAACCATGTTTTAAGGAAATCCCGCATCGTGCGAAATTATCTTGTTTTTCATAAACAACACGTTGTACCTCGAAAAGCTTTGGTGTTGCCTGTATATCTAAGTGTGTAGCCTCAAAAGGGAACGCACAGGATAGTTTTCTCTCGAAAGAATATGTAAGAATACCACGTTATAAGGAAATACAGTGTTGCAGAGTAAAGACAAATACTTACATATTGGAAAAACTTTACGAGAAGAATTAACGCATAGTACAAAATTAGCTTGAATCTCCTAAACAACACATTGTTACTCGAAAAGATTTGCTGTAGCGTGTACATCTAAACGTGTAGCCTCAAAAGAGAACCCACAGGAGAATTTTCTTTCCTCAAAATTTTTCAGAAAACCACGTTTTAAGGAAATCCCGCATTGTGCGAAATCATCTTTTTCCTAAACAACATGTTGTAACTCGAAAAGCTTTGGTGTTGGGTGTATGTCTAAGTTTGGAGCCTGAAAAGAGAAGGCACAGAAGAGTTTTCTCTCGAAAGAATATGTAAGAATACCACATTATAAGGAAATACAATTTTGCAGAGTAAAGACAAATAAGTACAAATTGGAAATATTTTACGGGAAGAAATAACGCATCGTACAAAGTTAGCTTGTATCTCCTACACAACACGTTGTAACTCGAAAAGATTTGGTGTGAGGTGTACGTCTAAACGTGTAGCCTCAAAAGAGAACCCACAGGAGAATTTTCTTTCATCAAAATTTGTCAGAAACCACGTTTTAAGGAAATCTCGCATTGTGCGAAATTATCTTATTTTTCCTAAACAACACATTGTAACTCGAAAACCTTTGCTGTTGCGTGTATGTCTAAGCATGTAGCCTCAAAAGAGAACACCCAGGAGAGTTTTCTCTCGAAAGAATATGTAAGAATACTACGTTATAAGGAAATACAGTGTTGCAGAGTAAAGACAAATACATACGTATTGGAAACACTTTAAGAGAAGAAATAACGTGTCGTACAAAATTAGCTTGTATCTCCTAAACAACACGTCGGAACTCGAAAAGATTTGGTGAGGCTCATACGTCTACACGTGCAGCCTCAAAAGAGAACCCACAGGAGAATTTTCTTTCTTCAAAATTTGTCAGAAAACCATGTTTTAAGGAAATCCCGCATCGTGCGAAATAATCTTGTTTTTCATAAACAACACGTTGTACCTCGAAAAGCTTTGGTGTTGCCTGTATATCTAAGTGTGTAGCCTCAAAAGGGAACGCACAGGATAGTTTTCTCTCGAAAGAATATGTAAGAATACCACGTTATAAGGAAATACAGTGTTGCAGAGTAAAGACAAATACTTACATATTGGAAAAACTTTACGAGAAGAATTAACGCATAGTACAAAATTAGCTTGAATCTCCTAAACAACACATTGTTAGTCGAAAAGATTTGCTGTAGCGTGTACGTCTAAACGTGTAGCCTCAAAAGAGAACCCACAGGAAAATTTTCTTTCGTCCAAATTTTTCAGAAAACCACGTTTTAAGGAAATCCCGCATCGTGCGAAATCATCTTTTTCCTAAACAACATGTTGTAACTCGAAAAGCTTTGGTGTTGCGTGTATGTCTAAGTGTGGAGCCTGAAAAGAGAAGGCACAGAAGAGTTTTCTCTCGAAAGAATATGTAAGATTACCACATTGTAAGGAAATAAAATTTTGCAGAGTAAAGGCAAATAAGTACAAATTGGAAATATTTTACGGGATGAAATAACGCATCGTACAAAATTAGCTTGTATCTCCTAAACAACACGTTGTAACTCGAAAAGATTTGGTGTGAGGTGTATGTCTAAACGTGTAGCCTCAAAAGAGAACCGACAGGAGAATTTTCTTTCATCAAAATTTGTCAGAAACCACGTTTTAAGGAAATCTCGCATCGTGCGAAATTATCTTATTTTTCCTAAACAACACATTGTAACTCGAAAACCTTTGCTGTTGCGTGTATGTGTAAGCATGTAGCCTCAAAAGAGAACACCCAGGAGAGTTTTCTCTCGAAAGAATATGTAAGAATACTACGTTATAAGGAAATACAGTGTTGCAGAGTAAAGACAAATACTTACGTATTGGAAACACTTTAAGAGAAGAAATAACGTGTCGTACAAAATTAGCTTGTATCTCCTAAACAACACGTTGGAACTCGAAAAGATTTGGTGAGGCTCGTACGTCTACACGTGTAGCCTCAAAAGAGAACCCACAGGAGAACTTTCTTTCGTCAAAATTTGTCAGAAAACCACGTTTTAAGGAAATCCCGCATCGTGCAATATTATCTTGTTTTTCCTAAACAACACGTTGTAACTCGAAAAGCTTTGGTGTTGCGTGTATGTCTAAGCGTGTAGCCTCTAAAGAGAACGCACAGGAGAGTTTTCTCTCGAAAGAACATGTAAGAATACAACGTTATAAGAAAATACAGTTTTGCAGTGTAAAGACAAATACGTATGTATTGGAAACACTTTACGAGAAGAAATAATGCATCTTACAAAATTATCTTGTATCTCCTAAACAACACGTGGTATCTCGAAAGGATTTGGTGTGGTGTGTACGTCTAAACGTGTAGCCTCAAAAGAGAACCCACAGGAGAATTTTCTTTCGTCAAAATTTGTCAGAAAACCACGATTTAAGGAAATCCCGCAAGGTGCAATATTATCTTCTTTTTCGTAAACAACACGTTGTAACTCGAAACGCTTTGGTGTTGCCTGTATGTCTAAGTGTGTAGCCTCAAAAGGGAATGCCCAGGATAGTTTTCTCTAGTAAGAATACCTAAGAATACCACATTATAATGAAATACAGTATTGCAGAGTAAAGACAAATACATACGTATTGGAATCACTTAATGAGAAGAATTAACGCATCGAACAAAATTAGCTTGTATCTCCTAAACAACACATTGTAACTCGAAAAGATTTGATGTGGCGTGTACGTCTAAACGTGTAGCCTCAAAAGAGAACCCACAGGAGAATTTTCTTTCGTTAAAATTTTTCAGAAAACCACGTATTAAGGAAATCCCGCATCGTGCGAAATCATCTTCTTTTTCCTAAACAACATGTTGTAACTCGAAAAGCTTTAGTGTTGCGTGTATGTCTAAGCGTGGAGCCTCAATAGAGAAGGCACAGGAGAGTTTTCTTTCAAAAGAATAGGTAAGAATACCACGTTATAAGGAAATACAGTGTTGCAGAGTCAACAAAAATACATATGTATTGGAAACACTTTAGGAGAAGAAGTAACGCATCATACAAAATTAGCTTGTATCTCCTAAACAACACGTTATAACTCGAAAAGATTTGGTGTGACGTGTACGTCTAAACGTGTAGCCTCAAAAGAGAACCCACAGGAGAATTTTCTTTCATCAAAATTTGTCAGAAACCACGTTTTAAGAAAATCTCGCATCGTGCGAAATTATCTTGTTTTTCCAAACAACACGTTGTAAATCGAAAAGCTTTGGGGTTGCGTGTATTTCTAAGCGTGTAGCCTCAAAAGAGAACGCACAGAAAAGTTTTCTCTCGAAAGAATATGTAGGAATACCACGTTATAAGGAAATACGGTGTGGCAGAGTAAAGACAACTAAGTACGTATTGGAAACACTTTAAGAGAAGAAATAACGCATCGTACAAAATTAGCTTGTATCTCCTAAACAACACGTTGTAACTCAAAAAGATTTGGTGTGGCTCGTACCTCTACACGTGTAGCCTCAAAAGAGAACCCACAGGAAAACTTTTTTCGTCAAAATTTTTCAGAAAACCACGTTTTATGGAAATCTCGCATCGTGCGAAATAATCTTGTTTTTCCTAAACAACACGTTGTAACTCGAAAAGCCTTGGTGCTGTGTGTATGTCTAAGCGTGTAGCCTCAAAAGAGAATGCACAGGAGAGTTTTTCCTCGAAAGAATATGTAAGAATACCACGTTATAAGGAAATACAGTGTTGCAGAGAAAGACAAATACATACGTTTTGGCAACACTTTACGAGAAGAAATAACACATCATACAAAATTAGCTTGTATCTCCTAAACAACACGTGGTAACTCGAAAGGATTTGGTGTGGCGTGCACGTCTATACGTTTAGCGTCAAAAGAGAACCCACAGGAGAATATTCTTTTGTCAAAATTTGTCAGAAAACCACGTTTTAAGGAAATCCCACATCGTGCGAAATTATCTTTTTATTCATAAACAACACGTTGTAACTCGAAAAGCTTTGGTGTTGCCTGTATGTCTAAGTGTGTAGCCTCAAAAGGGAACGCACAGGATAGTTTTCTCTCGAAAGAATATGTAAGAATACCACGTTATAAGGAAATACAGTGTTGAAGAGTAAAGACAAATACTTACGTATTGGAAACACCTTACGAGAAGAATTAACGCATCTTACAAAATTAGCTTGTATCTCCTAAACAACAGGTTGTAACTCGAAAAGATTTGGTGTGGCGTGTACGTCTAAACGTGTAGCCTCAAAAGAGAACCCACAGGAGAATTTTCTTTCGTCAAAATTTTTCAGAAAACTACGTTTTAATGAAATCCCGCATCGTGCGATATCATCTTCTTTTTCCTAAACAACATGTTGTAACTCGAAAAGCTTTCGTGTTGCGTGTATGTGTAAGCATGGAGCCTCAAAAGAGAAGGCACAGGAGGGTTTTCTCTCGAAAGAATATGTAAGAATACCACTTTATTAGGAAATACAATTTTGCAGAGTAAAAACAAATAAGTATATATTGGGAACACTTTACGAGAAGAAATAAGGCATCGAACAAAATTAGCTTGTATCTCCTAAACAACACGTGGTAACTCGAAAAGTTTTGGTTTGGCGTGTACGTCTAAACGTGTAGCCTCAAAAGAGAACACAAAGGGGAATTTTCTTTCGTCAAAATTTGTCAGAAAACCACGTTTTAAGGAAATCCCGCATCCTCCGAAATTATCTTGTTTTTCCTAAACAACACGTTGTAACTCGAAAAGCTTTGGTGTTGCGTGTATGTCTAAGCGTGTAGCTTCAAAAGAGAATGAACAGGAGAGTTTTCTCTCGAAAGAACATGTAAGAATACAACGTTATAAGGAAATACAGTGTTGCAAAGTAAAGACAAAAAGTACATATTGGAAACACTTTACGAGAAGAAATTACGCATCATACAATATTAGCTTGTATCTCCTAAACAACAAGTGGAAACTCGAAAACATTTGGTTTGGCATGTACGTCTAAAAGTGAAGCCTCAAAAGAGAAACCACTGGAGAATTTTCTTTCTTCAAAATTTGTCAGAAAACCACGTTTTAACGAAATCCCACATCCTACAAAATTATCTTGTTTTCCTAAACAACAAGTTGTAACTCGAAAATCTTTGGTGTTGCATGTATGTCTAAGTGTGTAGCCTCAAAAGGGAATGCACAGGAGAGTTTTTTCTCTCGAAAGAATATGTAAGAATACCACGTTATAAGGAAATACAGTGTTGCAGAGAGAAGACAAATACGTACATATTGGAAACACTTTAAGAGCAGAAATAAAACATTGTACAAAATTGGCTTGTATCTCCTAAACAACACGTTGTAACTCGAAAAGATTTCGTGTGACATGTACGTCTAAACATGTAGCCTCAAAAGAGAACCGACAGTAGAATTTTCTTACATCAAAATTTGTCAGAAACCACGTTTTAACGAAATCTCGCATCGTGCGAAATTATCTAGTTTTTCCTAAACAACACGTTGTAACTCGAAAATCTTCTGTGTTGCGTGTATGGCTAAGCGTGTAGACTCAAAGGAGAACGCACAGGAGAGTTTTCTCTCGAAAGAATATGTAAGAATACCACGTTATAAGGAAATACAGTGTTGCAGAGTAAAGACAAAAACGTATGTATTGGAAACACTTTACAAGAAGAAATAACGCATCATACTAAATTAGCTTGTATCTCCTAAACAACAGGTTGTAACTCGAAAGGATTTGGTGTGGCATGTACGTCTAAACGTGTAGCCTCAAATGAGAACCGACAGGAGAATTTTCTATCGTCAAAATATGTGAGAAAACCACGTTTTAAGGAAATCCCTCATCGTGCAAAATTATCTTCTTTTTCCTAAACAACAAGTTGTAACTCGAACAGTTTTGGTGTTGCGTGTATGTCTAAGCGCGTAGCCTCAAAAGAGAACGCAAAGGAGAGTATTTTCTCGATAGAATTTGTAAGAATACCACGTTATAAGGAAATACAGTGTTGCAGAGTAAAGACAAATACGTACGTATTGGAAACACTTTACGAGAAGAAATAGCGCATTGTACAAAATTAGCTTGTATCTCCTAAACAACACGTTGTAACTCGAAAAGATTTGATGTGGCGTGTACGTCTAAACGTGTAGCCTCAAAAGAGAACCCACAGGAGAATTTTCTTTGGTCAAATTTGTCAGAAAACTACGTATTAAGGAAATCCTGCATCGTGCGAAATTATCTTGTTTTTCCTAAACAACACGTTGTAACTCGAAAAGCTGTTGTGTTGCGTGTATGTCTCAGTGTATAGCCTCAAAAGAGAACACACAGGAGAGTTTTCTCTCGAAAGAATATGTAAGAATACCACGTTATAAGGAAATACAGTGTTGCAGAGTAAAGACAAATACGTAAGTATTGGAAACCCTTAAACTTTAAGAGATGAAATAAAGCATCGTACAAAATTAGCTCGTATCTCCTAAACAACACGTTGTAACTTGAAATGACTTGGTGTGGAGTGTACGTCTAAACGTGTAGCCTCAAAAGAGAACCCATAGGAGAATTTTCTTTCGTCAAAATTTTCAGAAAACCACGTTTTAAGGAAATCCTGCATCGTGCAAAATTATCGTGAGAGAGTATCTTGTTTTTCCTAAACAACACGTTGTAATTCGAAAAGCTTTGGTGCTGCGTGTATGTCTAAGCGTGTAGCCTCAAAAGAGAACGCACAGGAGAGTTTTCTCTCGAAAGAATATGTAAGAACACCACGTTATAAGGAAATACAGTGTTGCAGAGTAAAGACAAATACGTACTTATTGGAAACACTTTATGAGAAGAAATAACGCATTGTAAAAAATTAGTTTGTATCTCCTAAACAACACGTTGTAACTCGAAAACATTTGGTGTGGCGTGTACGTCTAAATGTGTAGCCTCAAAAGAAAACCCACAGGAGAATTTTCTTTGGTAAAAATTTGTCAGAAAACCACGTATTAAGGAAATCCCGCATCGTGCGAAATTATCTTGTTTTTCCTAAACAACGCGTTGTAACTCGAAAAGCTTTGGTGTTGCGTGTATGTCTAAGCATGTAGCCTCAAAAGAGAACACACAGAAGAGTTTTCTCTCAAAAGAATATGTAAGAATACCACGTTATAAGGAAGTACAATGTTGCAGAATAAAGACAAATACTTACGTATTGGAAACCCTTAAAATTAGCGAGATGAAATAAAGCATCATACAAAATTAGCTTGTATCTCCTAAACAACACGTTGTAACTCGAAAAGATTTGGTGTGGCGTGTACGTCTAAACGTGTAGCCTCAAAAGAGAACCACAGGACAATTTTTTTTCGTCAAAATTTGTCAGAAAACCACGTTTTAAGGAAATCCCGCATCGTGAGAAATTATCTTGTTCTTCCTAAACAACACGTTGTAATTCGAAAAGCTTTGGTGTTGCGTGTATGTGTAAACATGTAGCCTCAAAAGAGAACACCCAGGAGAGTTTTCTCTCGAAAGAATATGTAAGAATACTACGTTATAAGGAAATACAGTGTTGCAGAGTAAAGACAAATACGTACGTATTGGAAACACTTTAAGAGAAGAAATAACGTGTCGTACAAAATTAGCTTGTATCTCCTAAACAACACGTTGGAACTCGAAAAGATTTGGTGAGGCTCGTACGTCTACACGTGTAGCCTCAAAAGAGAACCCACAGGAGAACTTTCTTTCGTCAAAATTTGTCAGAAAACCACGTTTTAAGGAAATCCCGCATCGTGCAACATTATCTTGTTTTTCCTAAACAACACGTTGTAACTCGAAAAGCTTTGGTGTTGCGTGTATGTCTAAGCGTGTAGCCTCTAAAGAGAATGCACAGGAGAGTTTTCTCTCGAAAGAACATGTAAGAATACAACGTTATAAGAAAATACAGTTTTGCAGTGTAAAGACAAATACGTATGTATTGGAAACACTTTACGAGAAAAAATAATGCATCTTACAAAATTATCTTGTATCTCCTAAACAACACGTGGTATCTCGAAAGGATTTGGTGTGGTGTGTACGTCTAAACGTGTAGCCTCAAAAGAGAACCCACAGGAGAATTTTCTTTCGTCAAAATTTGTCAGAAAACCACGATTTAAGGAAATCCCGCAAGGTGCAATATTATCTTCTTTTTCGTAAACAACACGTTGTAACTCGAAACGCTTTGGTGTTGCCTGTATGTCTAAGTGTGTAGCCTCAAAAGGGAATGCCCAGGATAGTTTTCTCTAGTAAGAATACCTAAGAATACCACATTATAATGAAATACAGTATTGCAGAGTAAAGACAAATACATACGTATTGGAATCACTTAATGAGAAGAATTAACGCATCGAACAAAATTAGCTTGTATCTCCTAAACAACACATTGTAACTCGAAAAGATTTGATGTGGCGTGTACGTCTAAACGTGTAGCCTCAAAAGAGAACCCACAGGAGAATTTTCTTTCGTTAAAATTTTTCAGAAAACCACGTATTAAGGAAATCCCGCATCGTGCGAAATCATCTTCTTTTTCCTAAACAACATGTTGTAACTCGAAAAGCTTTAGTGTTGCGTGTATGTCTAAGCGTGGAGCCTCAATAGAGAAGGCACAGGAGAGTTTTCTTTCAAAAGAATAGGTAAGAATACCACGTTATAAGGAAATACAGTGTTGTAGAGTCAACAAAAATACATATGTATTGGACACACTTTAGGAGAAGAAGTAACGCATCATACAAAATTAGCTTGTATCTCCTAAACAACACGTTGTAACTCGAAAAGCTTTGGTGTTGCGTTTATGTCTAAGCATGTAGCCTCAAAAGAGAACACACAGAAGAGTTTTCTCTCAAAAGAATATGTAAGAATACCACGTTATAAGGAAGTACAATGTTGCAGAATAAAGACAAATACTTACGTATTGGAAACCCTTAAAATTAGCGAGATGAAATAAAGCATCATACAAAATTAGCTTGTATCTCCTAAACAACACGTTGTAACTCGAAAAGATTTGGTGTGGCGTGTGCGTCTAAACGTGTAGCCTCAAAAGAGAACCACAGGACAATTTTTTTTCGTCAAAATTTGTCAGAAAACCACGTTTTAAGGAAATCCCGCATCGTGCGAAATTATCTTTTTCTTCCTAAACAACACGTTGTAATTCGAAAAGCTTTGGTGTTGCGTGTATGTCTAAGCGTGTAGCCTCAAAAGAGAACGCACAGGAGAGTTTTCTCTCGAAAGAATATGTAAGAATACCACGTTATAAGGAAATACAGTGTTGCAGAGTAAAGACAAACACAGAAGTATTGGAAACACTTTACAAGAAGTAATAATGCATCGTACAAAATTAGCTTGTGTCTCCTAAACAACACGTTGTAACTCGAAAAGATTTGGTGTGGCGTTTACAACTAAACATGTAGCCTCAAAAGAGAACCCACAGGAGAATTTTCTTTCGTCAAAATTTTTCAGAAAACCACGTTTTAAGGAAATCCGCATCGTGCGAAATTATCTTGTTTTTCCTAAACAACAGGTTGTAATTCGAAAAGCTTTGGTGTTGCGTGTATGTCTAAGCATGTAGCCTCGAAAGAGAACGCAGAGGAGAGTTTTCTCTCGAAAGAATATGCAAAAATACCACGTTATAAGGAAATACAGTGTTGCAGAGTAAAGGCAAATACGTATGTATTGGAATAATTTAAACTTTATGAGAAGAAATAACGCATCTTACAAAATTAGCTTGTATCTCCTAAAGAACACGTTGTAACTCGAAAAGATTTGGTGTGGTGTGTACATCTAAACGTGTAGCCTCAAAAGAGAACCCACAGGAGTATTTTCATTCGTCAAAATTTGTCAGAAAACCACGTTTTAAGGAAATCCTGCATCGTGCGAAATTATCTTGTTTTTCCTAAACAACAAATTGTAATTCGAAAAGCTTTGGTGTTGCGTGTATGTTTAATCGTGTAGCCTCAAAAGAGAACGCACAGGAGAGTTTTCCCTCGAAAGAATATGTAAGAATACCACGTTATAAGTAAATACAGTGTTGCAGAGTAAAGACAAATACATACTTATTGGAAACACTTAAACTTTACGAGAAGAAATAAGGCATCATACAAAATTAGTTTGTATCTCCTAACCAACACGTTATAACTCGAAAAGATTTGGTGTGGTGTGTACGTCTAACGTGTAGCCTCAAAGGAGAACCACAGGACAATTTTCTTTCGTCAATATTTGTCAGAAAACCACGTTTTAAGGAAATCCTGCATCGTGCGAAATTATCTTGTTTTTCCTAAACAACACGTTGTAACTCGAAAAGCTTTGGTGTTGCGTGTATGTCTAAGCGTGTAGCCTCAAAAGAGAATGCACAGGAGAGTTTTCTCTCGAAAGAATATGTAAGAATACCACGTTATATGGAAATACATTGTTGCAGAGTAAAGACAAATAAGTACGTATTGGAAACACTTTACGAGAGGTAATAACGCATCGTACAAAATTAGCTTGTATCTCCTAAACAAAACGTTGTAACTCGAAAAGATTTGGTGTGGCGTTTACAACTAAACATGTAGCCTCAAAAGAGAACCCACAGGAGTATTTTCTTTCGTCAAAATTTTTCAGAAAACCACGTTTTAAGGAAATCCCGCATCGTGTGAAATTATCTTGTTTTTCCTAAACAACAGGTTGTAATTCGAAATGCTTTGGTGTTGAGTGTATGTCTAAGCATGTAGCCTCTAAAGAGAACGCACAGGAGAGTTTTTCTCTCGAAAGAATATGCAAGATTACCACGTTATAAGGAAATACAGTGTTGCAGAGTAAAGGCAATTACGTACATATTGGACACATTTAAACTTTACGAGAAGAAATAACGCATCTTAAAAAATTAGCTTGTATGTCCTAACCAACACGTTTTAACTCGAAAGGATTTGGTGTGGCGTGTACGTCTAAACGTGTAGCCTCAAAAGAGAACCCACAGGAGTATTTTCTTTCGTCAAAATTTGTCAGAAAACCACGTTTTAAGGAAATCCCGCATCGTGCGAAATTATTTTGTTTTTCCTAAACAACACATTGTAACTCGAAAAGTTTTGGTGTTGCATGTATGTCTACGCGTGTAGCCTCAAAAGAGAATGCACAGGAGAGTTTTCTCTCGAAAGAATATGTAAGAATACCACGTTATATGGAAATACAGTGTTGCAGAGTAAAGACAAATATGTACTTATTGGAAACACTTAAACTTTACGAGAAGAAATAAGGCATCGTACAAAATTAGTTTGTATCTCCTAAACAACACGCTGTAACTCGAAAAGATTTGGTGTGGCGTGTACGTCTAAACGTGTAGCCTCAAAAGAGAACCCACAGGAGAGTTTTCTTTCGTCAAAATTTGTCAAAACCCACGTTTTAAAGAAATCCCGCATTGTGCGAAATTATCTTGTTTTTCCTAAACAACATGTTGTAACACGAAAAGGTTTGGTATGCGGGTATATCTAAGCGTGTAGCCTCAAAAGAGAACGCACAGGAGAGTTTTCTCCCAAAAGATTATATAGTAATACCACATTATAAGGAAATACAGTGTTGCAGAGTAAAGACAAATACATACTTATTGGAAACACTTAAACTTTATGAGTAGAAATAACACATAGTACAAAATAAGCTTGTATCTCCTAAACAACACGATATAACTCGAAAGGATTTGGTGTGGCTTATACGTCTAAACGTGTACCCTCAAAAGAGAACCCACAGGAGAATTTTCTTTCGTCAAAATTTGTCAGAAAACCACGTTTTAAGGAAATCCCGCATCGTGCGAAATTATCTTGTTTTTCCTAAACAACAAATTGTAATTCGAAAAGCTTTGGTGTTGCGTGTATGTTTAATCGTGTAGCCTCAAAAGAGAACGCACAGGAGAGTTTTCTCTCGAAAGAATATGTAAGAATACCACGTTATAAGTAAATACAGTGTTGCAGAGTAAAGACAAATACATACTTATTGGAAACACTTAAACTTTATGAGAAGAAATAAGGCATCATACAAAATTAGTTTGTATCTCCTAACCAACACGTTATAACTCGAAAAGATTTGGTGTGGTGTGTACGTCTAACGTGTAGCCTCAAAGGAGAACCACAGTACAATTTTCTTTCATCAATATTTGTCAGAAAACCACGTTTTAAGGAAATCCTGTATCGTGCGAAATTATCTTGTTTTTCCTAAACAACACGTTGTAACTCGAAAAGCTTTGGTGTTGCGTGTATGTCTAAGCGTGTAGCCTCAAAAGAGAATGCACAGGAGAGTTTTCTCTCGAAAGAATATGTAAGAATACCACGTTATATGGAAATACATTGCTGCAGAGTAAAGACAAATAAGTACGTATTGGAAATACTTTACGAGAGGTAATAACGCATCGTACAAAATTAGCTTGTATCTCCTAAACAAAACGTTGTAACTCGAAAAGATTTGGTGTGGCGTTTACAACTAAACATGTAGCCTCAAAAGAGAACCCACAGGAGAATTTTCTTTCGTCAAAATTTTTCAGAAAACCACGTTTTAAGGAAATCCCGCATCGTGTGAAATTATCTTGTTTTTCCTAAACAACAGGTTGTAATTCGAAATGCTTTGGTGTTGCGTGTATGTCTAAGCATGTAGCCTCTAAAGAGAACGCACAGGAGAGTTTTTCTCTCGAAAGAATATGCAAGATTACCACGTTATAAGGAAATACAGTGTTGCAGAGTAAAGGCAATTACGTACGTATTGGACACATTTAAACTTTACGAGAAGAAATAACGCATCTTAAAAAATTAGCTTGTATGTCCTAACCAACACGTTTTAACTCGAAAGGATTTGGTGTGGCGTGTACGTCTAAACGTGTAGCCTCAAAAGAGAACCCACAGGAGTATTTTCTTTCATCAAAATTTGTCAGAAAACCACGTTTTAAGGAAATCCCGCATCGTGCGAAATTATCTTGTTTTTCCTAAACAACACATTGTAACTCGAAAAGCTTTGGTGTTGCGTGTATGTCTAAGCGTGTAGCCTCAAAAGAGAATGTACAGGAGAGTTTTCTCTCGAAAGAATATGTAAGAATACCACGTCATAAGGAAATACAGTGTTGCAGAGTAAAGACAAATACGTACTTATTGGAAACACTTAAACTTTACGAGAAGAAATAAGGCATCATACAAAATTAGCTTGTATCTCCTAAACAACACGCTGTAACTCGAAAAGATTTGGTGTGGCGTGTACGTCTAAACGTGTAGCCTCAAAAGAGAACCAACAGGAGGGTTTTCTCTCACCAAAATTTGTCAAAACCCACGTTTTAAAGAAATCCTGCATCGTGCGAAATTATCTTGTTTTTCCTAAACAACATGTAACTCGAAAAGGTTTGGTGTTGCGGGTATATCTAAGCGTGTAGCCTCAAAAGAGAACGCACAGGAGAGTTTTCTCTCAAAAGATTATGTAGGAATACCACATTATAAGGAAATACAGTGTTGCAGAGTAAAGACAAATACATACTTATTGGAAACACTTAAACTTTACGAGTAGAAATAATACATAGTACAAAATAAGCTTGTATCTCCTAAACAACACGATATAACTCGAAAGGATTTGGTGTGGCTTGTACGTCTAAACATGTACCCTCAAAAGAGAACCCACAGGAGAATTTTCTTTCGTCAAAATTTGTCAGAAAACCAAGTTTTAAGGAAATCCCGCATCATGCGAAATTATCTTGTTTTTCCTAAACAACACGTTGTAACTCGAAAAGCTTTGGTGTTGCGTGTATGTCTAAGCGTGTAGCCTCCAAAGAGAACGCACAGGAGAGTTTTCTCTCGAAAAAATATGTAAGAATAACACGTTATAAGGAAATACAGTGTTGCAGAGTAAAGGCAAATACAAACATATTGGAAACACTTAAACATTAGGAGAAGAAATAACGCACCGTAAAAAAAATTAGCTTATATCTCCTAAACAACACATTGTAACTCAAAAATATTTGGTGTGGCGTGTACATCTAAACGTGTAAACTCAAAAGAGAACCCACAGGAGAATTTTCTTTAGTCAAAATTTGTCAGAAAACCACGTTTTATGGAAATCCCGCATCGTGCGAAATTATCTTGTTTTTCCGAAACAACACGTTGTAACTCGAAAAGCTTTGTTGTTGCGTGTATGTCTAAGCGTGTAGCCTCAAAAGAGAATGCAAAGGAGAGTTTTTTTCTCGAAAGAATATGTAAGAATACCACGTTAATAGGAAACACAGTGTTGTAAAGACAAATACGTATTGGAAAAACTTTACGAGAAGAAATAACGCATCGTACAAAATTAGCTTGTATCTCCTAAACAACACGTTGTAACTTAAAACGATTTGGTGTGGCCTGTACGTCTAAACGTGTAGCCTCAAAAGAGAACCCACAGGAGAATTTTCTTTCGTCAAAATTTTTCAGAAAACCACGTTTTAAGGAAATCCCGCATCGTGCGAAATTATCTTGTTTTTCCTAAACAACATGTTGTAACTCGAAAAGCTTTGGTGTTGCGTGTATGTCTAAGCATGTAGCCTCAAAAGAGAACACACAGGAGAGTTGTATCTCGATAGAATTTGTAAGAATACCACGTTAAAAGGAAATACAGTGTTGCAAAGTAAAGACAAATACATATGTATTGGAAACCCATAAACTTTACGAGATGCAATAAAGCATCGTACAAAATTAGCTTGTATCTCCTAAACAACACGTTGTAACTCGAAAAGATGTGGTGTGGCGTGTACGTCTAAACGTGTAGCCTCAAAAGAGAACCCACAGGAGAATTTTTTTCGTCAAAATTTTTCAGAAAACCACGGTTTACGGAAATCCTGTATCGTGCGAAATTATCTTGTTTTTCCTAAACAACACGTTGTAACTCGAAAGGCTTTGGTGTTGCGTGTATGTCTAAGCATGTAGCCTCAAAAGAGAACGCACAGGAGAGTTTTTTCTCAATAGAATTTGTAAGAATACCACGTTATAAGGAAATACAGTGTTGCAGAGTAAAGACAAATACGTATGTATTGGAAACCCATAAACTTTACGAGATGAAATAAAGCATCATACAAAATTAGCTTGTATCTCCTAAAAAACACGTGGTAACTCGAAAAGATTTGGTGTGGCGTGTACGTCTAAACGTGTAGCCTCAAAAGAGAACCCACAGGACAATTTTCTTTCGTCAAAATTCGTCAGAAAACCACGTTTTAAGAAAATCCCTCATCGTGAGAAATTATCTTGTTCTTCCTAAACAACACGTTTTAACTCGAAAAGCTTTGGTGTTGGGTGTATGTCTAAGTGTGTAGCCCCAAAAGAGAACACACAGGAGAGTTTTCTCTCGAAAGAATATGTAAGGATACCACGTTATAAGGAAATACAGTGTGGCAGAGTAAAGACAAATACGTATGTATTGGAAGCACTTTACGAGAAGAAAAGAGAACCCACAGGAGACTTTTCCTTCGATAAAATTTGTCAGAATATCACGTTTTAAGGAAATACCGCATAGTGCGAAATTATCTTGTTTTTCCTAAACAACATGTTGTAACTCGAAAAGCTTTAGTGTTGCGTGTATTTCTAAGCGTGTAGCCTCAAAAGAGAATGGACAGGAGAGTTTTCTCCCAAAAGAATATGTAGGAATACCACGTTACAAGGAAATACAGTGTTGCAGAGTAAAGACAAATACATACTTATTGGAAACACTTAAACTTTATGAGAAGAAATAACACATAGTACAAAATTAGCTTGTATCTCCTAAACAACACGTTATAACTCGAAATGATTTGGTGTGGCGTGTATGTCTAAACGTGTACCCTCAAAAGAGAACCCACGGGAGAATTTTCTTTCATCAAAATTTGTCAGAAAACCAGGTTTTAAGGAAATCCCGCATCATGCGAAATTATCTTGTTTTTCCTAAACAACACGTTGTAACTCGAAAAGCTTTGGTGTTGCGTGTATGTCGAAGCGTGTATTCTCCAAAGAGAACGCACAGGAGAGTTTACTGTCGAAAGAATATGTAAGAATACCACGTTATAAGGAAATACAGTGTTGCAGAGTAAAGGCAAATATATACGTATTGGAAACACTTAAACTTTACGAGAAGAAATAACGCATCATAAAAAAATTAGCTTGTATCTCCTAAACAACACGTTGTAACTCGAAAGGATTTGGTGTGGCGTGTACGTTTAAACATGTAGCCTCAAAAGAGAACCCACAGGAGAATTTTCTTTCGTCAAAATTTGTCCAAAAACCACGTTATAAGGAAATCCCTCATCGTGCGAAATTATCTTGTTTTTCCTAAACAAAATGTCGTAACTCGAAAAGCTTTGGTGTTGTGTGTATGTCTAAGCGTGTAGCCTCAAAAGAGAAGGCACAGGAGAGTTTTCTCTCGAAAGAATATGTAAGAATACCACGTTATAAGGAAATACAATGTTGCAGAATAAAGACATATTCTTACTTATTGGAAAATCTTTACGAGAAGAAATAACCTATCGTACAAAATTAGCTTGTATCTCCTAAACAACACGTTGTAACTTAAAAAGATTAGGTGTGGCCTGTACATCTAAACGTGTAGCCTCAAAAGAGAACCCATAGGAGAATTTTCCTTGGTCAAAATTTGTCAGAAAACCACTTATTAAGGAAATCCCACAGCGCACGAAATTATCTGGTTTTTCCTAAACAACACGTCGTAACGCGAAAAGCTTTGGTGTTGCCTGTATGTCTAAGCGTGTAGCCTCAAAGGGGAACACACAGGAGAGTTTTCTCTCGAAAGAATATGTAAGAATACCACGTTATAAGGAAATACAGTGTTGCAGACTAAAGGCAAATACGTACCTATTAGAAACACTTTACGAGAAGAAATAACGCATCGTAAAAAATTAGCTTGTGTCTCCTAAACAACACGTTGTAACTTAAAAAGATTTGGTGTGGCAAGTACGTCTAAACGTGTAGTCTCAAAAGAGAACCCATAGGATAATTTTCTTTGGTCAATATTTGTCAGAAAACCACGTATTAAGGAAATCCCTCATCCTGTGAAATTATCTAGTTTTTCCTAACAAACACGTTGTAACTCGAAAAGCTTTGGTGTTGCGTGTATGTCTAAGCGTGTAGCCTCAAAAGAGGATGCACAGGAGAGTTTTCTCTCGAAAGAATATGTAAGAATACCACGTTATAAGGAAATACAGTGTTGCAGACTAAAGGCAAATACATACGTATTGGAAAAACTTTACGAGAACAAATAACGCATCGTACAAAATTAGCTTGTATCTCCTAAACAACACGTTGTAACTAGAAAAGATTTGGTGTGGCGTGTACGTCTAAACGTGTAGCCTCAAAAGAGAACCCACAGGAGAATTTTCTTTCGTCAAAATTTGTCAGAAAACCACTTATTAAGGAAATCCTGCATCGTGCGAAACTATCTAGTTTTCCTAAACAACACATTGTTACTCGAAAATATTTGCTGTTGCGTGTATGTCTAAGCATGTAGCCTCAAAAGAGAACACACAGGAGAGATTTCTCTCGAACGAGTATGTAAGAATACCACGTTATAAGGAAATACATTGTGGCAAATTAAAGATAAATACGTACCTTTTGGAAACTCTTAAACTTTACAAGAAGATATAAAGCATCGTAAAAAATTAGCTTTTATCTCCTAAACAACACGTTGTAACTCGAAAAGATTTGGTGTGGCATGTACGTCTAAACGTGTAGCCTCAAATGAAAACCCACAGGAGAATTTTCTTTCATCAAAATTTTTCAGAAAACCACGTTTTAAGGAAATCCAGCATCGTGCGAAATTATCTTGTTTTTCTGAAACAACACGTTGTAAGTCGAAAAGCTTTGGTGTTGCGTGTATGTCTAAGCATGTAGCCTCCAAAGAGAACGCACAGGAGAGTTTTCTCTCGAAAGAATATGTAAGAATACCACGTTTTAAGGAAATACAGTGTTGCAGAGTAAAGAAAGATACGTATGTATTGGAAACCCACAAACTTTACGAGATGAAATAAAGCATCGTACAAAATTAGCTTGTATCTCCTAAACAACACTTTGTAACTCAAAAAGATTTGGTGTGGCCTGTATGTCTAAACATGTAGCCTCAAAAGAGAGCCCACAGGACAATTTTCTTTCGTCAAAATTTGTCAGAAAACCACGTTTTAAGGAAATCCCGCATCGTGAGAAATTATCTTGTTCTTCCTAAACAACACCTTTTAACTTGAAAAGCTTTGGTGTTGGGCGTATGTCTAAGCATGTAGCCCCAAAAGAGTATGCAGAGGAGAGTTTTCTCTCGAAAGAATATATAAGAATACCACCTTATAAGGAAATACAGTGTTGCAGAGTAAAGACAAATACATACTTATTGGAAAAACTTTACGAGAAGAAATAACGCATCGTACAAAATTAGCTTGTGTCTCCTAAACAACACGTTGTAACTTAAAAAGATTTGGTGGGGCCTGTACGTCTAAACGTGTAGTCTCAAAAGAGAACCCATAGGATAATTTTCTTTGGTCAATATTTGTCAGAAAACCACGTATTAAGGAAATCCCTCATCGTGTGAAATTATCTAGTTTTTCCTAACATACACGTTGTAACTCGAAAAGCTTTGGTGTTGCTTATATGTCTAAGCGTGTAGCCTCAAAAGAGGATGCACAGGAGAGTTTTCTCTCGAAAGAATATGTAAGAATACCACGTTATAAGGAAATACAGTGTTGCAGACTAAAGGCAAATACATAGGTATTGGAAAAACTTTACGAGAACAAATAACGCATCGTACAAAATTAGCTTGTATCTCCTAAACAACACGTTGTAACTAGAAAAGATTTGGTGTGGCGTGTACGTCTAAACGTGTAGCCTCAAAAGAGAACCCACAGGAGAATTTTCTTTCGTCAAAATTTGTCAGAAAACCACTTATTAAGGAAATCCTGCATCGTGCGAAACTATCTAGTTTTCCTAAACAACACATTGTTACTCGAAAATATTTGCTGTTGCGTGTATGTCTAAGCATGTAGCCTCAAAAGAGAACACACAGGAGAGATTTCTCTCGAACGAGTATGTAAGAATACCACGTTATAAGGAAATACATTGTGGCAAATTAAAGATAAATACGTACCTTTTGGAAACTCTTAAACTTTACAAGAAGATATAAAGCATCGTAAAAAATTAGCTTTTTTCTCCTAAACAACACGTTGTAACTCGAAAAGATTTGGTGTGGCATGTACGTCTAAACGTGTAGCCTCAAATGAAAACCCACAGGAGAATTTTCTTTCATCAAAATTTTTCAGAAAACCACGTTTTAAGGAAATCCAGCATCGTGCGAAATTATCTTGTTTTTCTGAAACAACACGTTGTAAGTCGAAAAGCTTTGGTGTTGCGTGTATGTCTAAGCGTGTAGCCTCCAAAGAGAACGCACAGGAGAGTTTTCTCTCGAAAGAATATGTAAGAATACCACGTTGTAAGAAAATACAGTATTGCTGAGTAAAGAAAGATACGTATGTATTGGAAACCCACAAACTTTACGAGATGAAATAAAGCAACGTACAAAATTAGCTTGTATCTCCTAAACAACACATTGTAACTCGAAAAGATTTGGTGTGGCCTGTACGTCTAAACGTGTAGCCTCAAAAGAGAACCCACAGGACAATTTTCTTTTGTCAAAATTTTTCAGAAAACCACGTTTTAAGGAAATACCGCATCGTGAGAAATTATCTTGTTCTTCCTAAACAACACGTTTTAACTCGAAAAGCTTTGGTGTTGGGTGTATGTCTAAGCATGTAGCCCCAAAAGAGAACGCACAGGAGAGTTGTCTCTCAAAAGAATATGTAAGAATACCACGTTATAAGGAAATACAGTGTGGCAGAGTAAAGACAAATATGTACATATTGGAAGCGCTTTATGAGAGAAATAAGGCATCTTGCAAAATTAGCTTGTATGTCCTAAACAACACGTTGTAACTCGAAAAGATTTGGTGTTGGGTGTATGTCTAAGCATGTAGCCCCAAAAGAGAACGCACAGGAGAGTTTTCTCTCAAAAGAATATGTAAGAATACCACGTTATAAGGAAATACAGTGTGGCAGAGTAAAGACAAATATGTACATATTGGAAGCGCTTTATGAGAGAAATAACGCATCTTGCAAAATTAGCTTGTATGTCCTAAACAACACGTTGTAACTCGAAAAGATTTGGTGTGGTGTCTACGTCTAAACGTGTAGCCTCAAAAGAGAACCCACAGGAGAATTTTCTTTTGTCAAAATTTGTCAGAAAACCACGTTTTAAGGAAATCCCGCATCGTGAGAAATTATCTTGTTTTTCCTAAACAACACGTTGTATCTAGAAAAGCTTTGGTGTTGCGTGTATGTCTAAGTGTGTAGCCTCAAAAGAGAATGCACAGGAGAGTTTTCTCTCGAAAGAATATGTAAGAATACCATGTTATAAGGAAATATATTGCTGCAGAGTAAAGACAAATACGAAAGTATTGGAAACACATTATGAGAAGAAATAACGCATGGTACATAATTAGCTTGTATCTCCGAAACAACACGTGGTAACTCAAAAAGATTTGGTGTGGCGTGTACGTCTAAATGGGTAGCCTCAAAAGAGAACCCACAGGAGAATTTTCTTACGTCAAAATTTGTCAGAAAACCACATTTTAAGGAAATCCCGCATCGTGCGAAATTATCTTGTTTTTCCTAATCAACACGTTGTAACTCGAAAAGCTTTGGTGTTGCGTGTATGTCTAAGCGTGTAGCCTCCAAAGAGAACGCACGGGATAGTTTTCTCTCAAAAGAATATGTAAGAATACCACGTTATAAGGAAATACAGTGTTGCAGAGTATTGATAAATATGTACTTATTGGAAAAACTTTAGGAGAAGAAATAACGCATCATGAAAATTAGCTTGTATCTCCTAAACAACACACTGTAACTCGAAAAGATTTGGTGTGGCGTGTATGTCTAAACGTGTAGCCTCAAAAGAGAACCCACAGGAGAGATTTCTTTCGTCAAAATTTGTCAGAAAACCACGTTTTAAGGAAATACTGCATCGTGCGAAATTATCTTGTTTTTCCTAAACAACATGTTGTAACTCGAAAAGCTTTGGTGTTGCGTGTATGTCTAAGCGTGTAGCCTCAAAAGAGAATGCACAGGAGAGTTTTCTCCCGAAAGAATATGTAGGAATACCACGTTATAAGGAAATACAGTGTTGCAGAGTAAAGACAAATACATACTTATTGGAAACACTTAAACTTTACGAGAAGAAATAACACATAGTACAAAATTAGCTTGTATATCCTAAACAACACGTTGTAACTCAAAAAGATTTCGTGTGGCGTGTACGTCTAAACGTGTAGCCTTCAAAAGAGAACCCACAGGAGAATTTTCTTTAGTCAAAATTTGTCAGAAACCACGTTTTAAGGAAATCCCGTATCGTGCGAAATTATCTTGTTTTTCCTAAACAACACGTTGTAACTAGAAAAGCTTTGGAGTTGCATGTATGTCTGAGCGTGTAGCCTCAAAAGAGAACGCACAGGAGAGTTTTCTCCCAAAAGATTATATAGTAATACCACATTATAAGGAAATATATAGCTGCAGAGTAATGACAAATACGTACGTATTGGAAACACATTATGAGAAGAAATAACGCATGGTACACAATTAGCTTGTATCTCCGAAACAACACGTGGTAAGTCAAAAAGATTTAGTGTGGTGTGTACGTCTGAACGTGTAGCCTCAAAAGAGATCCCACAGGAGAATTTTCTTACGTCAACATTTGTCAGAAAACCACGTTTTAAGGAAATCCCGCATTGTGAGAAATTATCTTGTTCTTCCTAAACAACACGTTGTAACTCGAAAAGCTTTGCTGTTGCGTGTATGTCTAAGCCTGTAGCCTCAAATGAGAACGCACAGAAGAGTTTTCTCTCGAAAAAATATGTAAGAATACCACGTTATAAGGAAATACAGTGTTGCAGAGTAAAGACAAATACTTACTTATTGGAAAAACTTTACAAGAAGAAATAACACATCGTACAAAATTAGCTTGTATCTCCTAAACAACACGTTGTAACTTAAAAAGATTTGGTGTGGCCTGTATGTCTAAACGTATGGTCTCAAAAGAGAACCCATAGGAGAATTTTCTTTGGTCAAAATTTGTCAGAAAACCACGTATTGAGGAAATCCCTCATCGTGCGAAATTATCTTGTTTTTCCTAAACAACACGTTGTAACGCGAAAAGCTTTGGTGTTGCGTGTATGTCTAAGCATGTAGCCTCAAAAGAGGACACACAGGAGAGTTTTCTCTCGAAAGAATATGTAAGAATACCACGTTATATGGAAATACAGTGTTGCAGAGTAAAGACAAATATGTATGTATTGGAAACCCATGAACTTTAAGAGATGAAATAAAGCATCGAGCAAAATTAGCTTGTATCTCCTAAACAACACGTTGTAACTCGAAAAGATTTGGTGTGGCATGTACGTCTAAACTTGTAGCCTCAAAAGAGAACCGACAGGACAATTTTCTTTCGTCAAAATTTTTAAGAAAACCACGATTTAAGGAAATCCCGCATCGTGAGAAATTATCTTGTTCTTCCTAAACAACACGTTTTAACTCGAAAAGCTTTGGTGTTGCGTGTATGTCTAAGCGTGTAGCCCCAAAGAGAACGCACAGGAGAGTTTTCTCTCAAAAGAATATGTAAGAATACCACGTTATAAGGAAATACAGTGTGGCAGAGTAAAGACAAATACGTACATATTGGAAGCACTTTATGAGAGAAATAATGCATCTTGCAAAATTAGCTTGTATGTCCTAAACAACACGTTGTAATTCGAAAAGATTTGGTGTGGCGTGTACGTCTAAACGTGTAGCCTCAAAAGAGAACCCAAAGGAGAATTTTAAGAGAACCCAAAGGAGAATTTTCTTTCGTCAAAATTTTTCAGAAACTCACGTTTTAAGGAAATCCGCATCATGCGAAATTATCTTGTTTTTCCTAAACAACACGTTGTAACTCGAAAAGCTTTCGTGTTGCGTGTATGTCTAAGTGTGTAGCCTCAAAACAGAAGGCACAGGAGAGATTTCTCTCGAAAGAATATGTAAGAATACCACGTTATAAGGAAATACAATTTTGCAGAGTAAAGACATATATGTACGTATTGGAAACACTTTACGAGAAGAAATAATGCATCATACAATATTAGCTTGTATCTCCAAAACTACACGTTGTAACTCGAAAAGAATTGGTGTGGCGTGAACGTCTAAACGTGTAGCCTCAAAAGAGAACCGAAAGGAAAATTTTCTTTCGTCAAAATTTTTCAGAAAATCACGTTTTAAGGAAATCCCGCATCGTGCGAAATTATCTTGTTTTTCCTAAACAACACGTTGTAAGTCGAAAAGCTTTCATGTTGCGTGTATGTCTAAATGTGTAGCCTCAAAAGAGAAGGCAGAGGAGAGTTTTCTCTCGAAAGAATATGTAAGAATACCATGTTATAACGAAATACAGTTTTGCAGAGTAAAGACAAATACGTACTTATTGGAAACACGTTACTAGAAGAAATAACGCATCGTACAAAATTAGCTTGTATCTCCAAAACTACACGTTGTAACTCGAAAAGAATTGTTGTGGCGTGTACGTCTTAACGTGTAGCATCAAAAGAGAACCCAAAGGAGAATTTTCTTTTGTCAAAATTTTTCAGAAAATCACGTTTTAAGGAAATCCCGCATCGTGCGAAATTATCTTGTTTTTCCTAAACAACACGTTGTAACTCGAAAAGCTTTCGTGTTGCGTGTATGTCTAAGTGTGTAGACTCAAAAGAGAAGGCACCGGAGAGTTTTCTCTCCAAAGAATATGTAAGAATACCACGTTATAAGGAAATACAGTGTTGCAGAGTAAAGACAGCTAATTTTGTTCGATGCGTTATTTCTTCTCATAAAGTGTTTCCAATATGTACTTATTTGTCTTTACTCTGCAAAATTGTATTTCCTTATAACATGGTATTCTTACATATTCTTTCGAGAGAAAACTCTCCTGTGCCTTCTCTTTTGAGGCTCCACGCTTACACATACACGCAACACCAAAGCTTTTCGAGTTACAACATGTTGTTTAGGAAAAAGAAAATGATTTCCCACGATGCGCGATTTACTTAAAACGTGGTTTTCTGACAAATTTTGACAAAAGAAAATTCTCCTGTGGGTTCTCTTTTGAGGTTACACGTTTAGGTGTACATGCCACACCAAATCTTTTCAAGTTACAACATGTTGTTTAGGAGATACAAGCTAATTTTGTACAATGTGTTAATTATTCTCCTAAAGTGTTTCCAATACGTACATATTTGTCTTTACTCTGCAACATCCTATTTCCTTATAACGTGATATTCTTACATATTATTTCGAGAGAAAACTATCCTGTGCGTTCCCTTTTGAGGCTACACACTTAGACATACAGGCAACTCCAAAGCTTTTCGAGTTACAACGTGTTGTTTAGGAAAAACAAGATAATTTCGCACGATGCAGGATTTCATTAAAACGTGGTTTTCTGACAAATTTTGAAGAAAGAAAATTCTCCTGTGGGTTCTCTTTTGAGGATACACGTTTAGAAGTACACACCACACCAAATCCTTTCGAGTTACCACGTGTTGTTTAGGAGATACAAGCTAATTTTGTACGATGCGTTATTTCTTCTCGTAAAGTCTTTCCAATACGTACATATTTGTCTTTACTCTGCAACACTGTATTTCTTTATAATGTTTTATTCTTACATGTTCTTTCGAGAGAAAACTCTCCTGTGCGTTCTCTTTAGAGGCTACATGCTTAGACATACACGCAACACCAAAGCTTTTTGAGTTACAACGTGTTGTTTAGGAAAAACAAGATAATTTTGCACGATGTGGGATTTCCTTAAAACGTTGTTTTCTGACAAATTTGACGAAAGAAAGTTCTTCTGTGGGTTCTCTTTTGAGGCTACACCTGTAGACGTACGAGCCACACCAAATCTTTTCAAGTTAGAACGTGTTGTTTAGGAGATACAAGCAAATTTTGTAAGATGCGTTATTTCTTCTCGTAAAGTGTTTCCAATAAGTACTTATTTGTCTTTACTCTGCAACACTGTATTTCCTTATAACATGGAATTCTTACATATTCTTTCGAGGGAAAACTCTCCTGTGTGTTCTCCTTTGAGGCTACACGCTTAGACAAACACACGACGCCAAAGCTTTTCGAGTTACAACGTGTTGTTTAGGAAAAACAAGATAATTTCGCACAATGCGAGATTTCCTTAAAACGTGGTTTTCTGAAATATCTTGAGAAAGAACGTTTTCCTGTGGGTTCTCTTTTGAGTCTCACATGTAGAAGTACGAGCCACACAAAATCTTTTCGAGTTACAATATGTTGTTTAGGAGATACAAGCTATTTTTGTACAATGGGTTATTTCTTCTCATAAAGAGTTTCCAATACGTACGTAGTTGTCTTTACTCTGCAACACTGTATTTCCTTATAACGTGGTATTCTTACATATTATTTCGAGAGAAAACTCTCCTGTGCATTCTCTTTTGCGCTTACACGCTTAGACATACACGCAACACCAAAGCTTTTCAAGTTACAACGTGTTGTTTAGGAAAAAGAAGGTAATTTCGCACGATGCGGGATTTCCTTAAAACGTGGTTTCTAACAAATTTTGATGAAAGAAAAATCTCCTGTTGGTTCTCTTTTAAGGCTACACGTTTAGACGTACACGCCACACCAAATCCTTTTGAGTTACCACATGTTGTTTAGGAGATACAATCTAATTTATATGATGCGTTATTTCTTCTGGTAAAGTGTTTCCAATACGTATTTATTTGCCTGTACTCTGCAACACTGTATTTCCTTATAACGTTGTATTCTTACATGTTCTTTCGAGAGAAAACTCTCCTGTGTGTTCTCTTTAGAGGCTACACGCTTAGACATACACGCAACACCAAAGCTTTTTGAGTTACAACTTGTTGTTTAGGAAAAACAAGATAATTTTGCACGATGCGGGATTTCCTTAAAACGTGGTTTTCTGACAATTTTGACGAAAGAAAGTTCTCCTGTGGGTTCTCTTTTGAGGTTACACGTGCATACGTACAAGCCACACCAAATCTTTTCAAGTTACAACGTGTTGTTTAGGAGATAGAAGCAAATTTTGTACTATGCGTTATTTCTTCTCAGTAAGTGTTTCCAATACGTACTTATTTGTCTTTACTCTACAACACTGTATTTCCTTATAACGTGGTATTCTTACATATTCTTTCGAGGGAAAACTCTCCTGTGCATTCTCTTTTGAGGCTACACGCTTAGACAAACACGCAACGCCAAAGCTTTTCGAGTTACAAAGTGTTGTTTAGGAAAAACAAGATAATTTCGCACAATGCGAGATTTCCATAAAACGTGGCTTTCTGAAAAATTTTGAAGAAAGAAAGTTCTCCTGTGGGTTCTCTTTTGAGGCTACACGTGTAGAAGAACGAGCCACACCAAATCATTTCGAGTTACAACGTGTTGTTTAGGAGATACAAGCTAATTTTGTTCGATGCGTTATTTCTTCTCATAAAGTGTTTCAAATAGGTACGTATTTGTCTTTACTCTGCAACACTGTATTTCCTTATAACGTGGTATTCTTCCATATTCTTTCGAGAAAAAACTCTCCTGTGCGTTCTCTTGTGAGGCTACAAGCTTAGACATACACGCAACACCAAAGCTTTTCGAGTTACAACGTGTTTTTAAGGAAAAACAAGATAATTTCGCACGATGCGAGATTTCCTTAAAACGTGGTTTCTGACAAATTTTGATGAAAGAAAATTCTCCTGTCGGTTCTCTTTTGAGGGTACACGTTTAGACATACACGTCACACCAAATCTTTTCGATTTAAAACGTGTTGTTTAGGAGATACAAGCTAATTTTGTATGATGCGTTATTTCTTCACCTAAAGTGTTTCCAATATGTACTTATTTGTCTTTACTCTGCAAAATTGTATTTCCTAAAAACGTGGTATTCTTACATATTCTTTCGAGAGAAAACTCTCCTGTGCCTTCTCTTTTGAGGCTCCACGCTTGCACATACACGCAACACCAAAGCTTTTCGAGTTACAACATGTTGTTTAGGAAAAAGAAGATGATTTCCCACGATGCGGGATTTCCTTAAAACGTGGTTTTCTGACAAATTTTGACGAAAGAAAATTCTGCTGTGGGTTCTCTTTTGAGGCTACATGTTTAGACGTACACGCCACACCAAATCTTTCCGAGATACAACGTATTGTTTAGGAGATACAAGCTAATTTTGTATGATGCGTTAATTCTTCTCATAAAGTGTTTCCAATATGTACGTATTTGTCTTTACTCTTCAACACTGTATTTCCTTATAACGTGGTATTCTTACACATTCTTTCGAGAGAAAACTATACTGTGCGTTCCCTTTTGAGGCTACACACTTAGACATAAAGGCAACACCAAAGCTTTTCGAGGTATAACGTGTTGTTTATGAAAAACAAGATGATTTCGCACGATGCGGTATTTTCTTAAAACGTGGTTTTTTGACAAATTTTGATGAAAGAAAATTGTCCTGTGGGTTCTCTTTTGAGGCTACATGTTTAGAGGTACATGCCACACCAAATCCTTTTGAGTTACCACGTGTTGTTTAGGAGATACAAGCTAATTTTGTATGATGTGTTATTTCATCTCGTAAAGTGTTACCAATAAGTAAGTATTTGTCTTTACTCTGCAACACTGTATTTCCTTATACCGTTGTATTCTTACATGTTCTTTCGAGAGAAAACTCTCCTGTGTGTTCTCTTTAGAGGCTACACGCTTAGACATACACGCAACACCAAAGCTTTTCGAGTTACAACGTGTTGTTTTAGAAAAACAAGATAATTTTGCACGATGCGAGATTTCCATAAAACGTGGTTTTCTGACAAATTTTGACGAAAGAAAATTCTCCTGTGGGTTCTCTTTTGAGGCTACACGTTTAGATGTACACGCCACACCAAATCCTTTCGAGTTACCACGTGTTGTTTAGGAGATACAAGCTAATTTTTTACGATGCGTTATTTCTTCTCGTAAAGTGTTTCCAATACGTACGTATTTGTCTTTACTCTGCAACACTGTATTTCCTTATAACGTTGTATTCTTACATGTTCTTTAGAGAGAAAACTCTCCTGTGCATTCTCTTTAGAGGCTACAAGCTCAGACATACACGCAACACCAAAGCTTTTTGAGTTACAACGTGTTGTTTAGGAAAAACAAGATAATTTTGCACGATGAGAGATTTCCCTAAAACGTGGTTTTTGGACAAATTTTGACGAAAGAAAGTTCTCCTGTGGGTTCTCTTTTGAGGTTACACATGTATACGTACGAGCCACACCAAATCCTTTCGAGTTACAAGGAGTTGTTTAGGAGATACAAGCTAATTTTGTACCATGCATTAATTCTTCTCATAAAGTATTTACAATACGTACCTATTTATCTTTACTCTGCAACACTGTATTTACTTATAACGTGGTATTCTTACATATTCTTTCGAGAGAAAGCTCTCCTCTGCGTTCTCTTTTGAGGCTACACGCTTAGACCTACACACAACACCAAAGCTTTTCGAGATACAACGTGTTGTTTAGGAAAAACAAGGTAATTTCGCACGATGCGGTATTTCCTTAAAACGTGGTTTTCTGACAAATTTTGACGAAACAAAATTCTCCTGTGGGTTCTCTTTGGAGGCTACACGTTTAGATGTAAACAGCACACCAAATCAGTTCGAGTTACAACGTGTTGATTAGGAGATACAAGCTAATTTTGTACGATGCCTTATTTCTTCTCGTAAAGTGTTTCCAATATGTACGTATTTGTCTTTACTCTTCAACACTGTATTTCCTTATAACGTGGTATTCTTACATATTCTTTCGAGAGAAAACTCTCCTGTGCCTTCTCTTTTGAGGCTACACCCTTAGACATACACGCAAACCAAAGATTTTCGAGTTACAATATGTTGTTTAGGAAAAACAAGATAATTTCGCACGATGCGGGATTTCCATAAAATGTGGTTTTCTGAAAAATTTACCGAAAGAAAATTATCCTGTGGGTTCTCTTTTGAGGCTACACATTTAGACGTACAGGCCACACCAAATCCTTTCGAGTCACAACGTGTTGTTTAGGAGATACAAGCTAATTTTGTACAATGCGTTATTTCTTCTCGTAAAGTGTTTCCAATACATACGTATTTGTCTTTACTCTGCAACTCTGTATTTCCTTATAACGTGGTATTTTAACATATTCTTTCGAGAGAAAACTCTCCTGTGCATTCTCTTTTGAGGCTATAGGCTTAGACATACACACAACACCAAAGCTTTTCGAGTTATAACGTGTTGTTTATGAAAAACTAGATAATTTCGCACGATGAGGGATTTCCATAAAACGTGGTTTTCTGACAAATTTTGACAAGAGAAAATTATCCCGTGGGTTCTCTTTTGAGGCCTCACGTTTAGATGTACACGCCACACCAAATCATTTCGAGTTACAACGTGTTGTTTAGGGGATACAAGCTAATTTTGCACAAAGAGTTATTTCTTCTCGTAAAGTATTTCCAATACCTACGTAATTGTCTTTACTCAGCAACACTGTATTTCCTTATAACGTGGTATTCTTACATATTCTTTCGAGAGAAAACTCTCCTGTGCATTCCCTTTTGAGGCTACACGCTTAGACGTACACGCAACACCAAAGCTTTTCGAGTTATAACGTGTTGTTTAGGAAAAACAAGATAATTTCGCAAGATGCGGGATTTCCATAAAACGTGGTTTTCTGACAAATTATGACCTAAGAAAATTCTCCTGTGGGTTCTCTTTTGAGGCTACACGTTTAGACGTACACGCCACACCAAATCTTTTCGAGTTACAACGTTTTGTTTCAGAGATACAGACTAATTTTGTACGATGCGTCATTTCTTCTCGTAAAGTGTTGCCAATACATATGTATTTGTCTTTATTCTGCAACACGATATTTCCTTAAAACGTGGTATTCTTACATATTCTTTCGAGAAAAAACAATCCTGTGCCTTCTCTTTTGAGGCTACACGCTTAGACATACACGCAACACCAAAGCTTTTCGAGTTACAACGTGTTGTTTAGGAAAAACAAGATAATTTCGCAAGATGCGGGATTTCCTTAAAACGTGGTTTTCTGAAAAATTTTGACGAAAGAAAATTCGCCTGTGGGTTCTCTTTTGAGGCTACATGTTTAGACGTACACGCCACACCAAATCTTTTTCAGTTACAACATGTTGTTTAGGAGATACAGACTAATTTTGTACGATGCCTTATTTTTTCTCGTAAGGTGTTGCCAATACGTACATATTTATATTTACTCTGCAACTCTGTATTTCCTTAAAACGTGGTATTCTTACATATTCTTTCGAGAGAAAACTCTCCTGTGCCTTCTCTTTTGAGGCTACACGTTTAGATGTACACGCCACACAAAATATTTCGAGTTACAACGTGTTGTTTAGGAGATAAAAGCTAATTTTGTACGATGCATTATTTCTTCTCGTAAAGTGTTTCCTATACATAAGTATTTGTCTTTACTCTGCAACACTGTCTTTCCTTATAACGTGGTATTTTTACATATTCTTTCGAGAGAAAATTCTCCTGTGCCTTCTCTTTTGAGGCTACACGCTTACACATACACGCAACACCAAAGCTTTTCGAGTTACGACATGTTGTTTAGGAAAAACAAGATAATTTCGCACGATGTGGGATTTCTTTAAAATGTGGTTTTCTGGCAAAATTTGATGAAATAAAGTTCTCCTGTGGGTTCTCTTTCGAGGCTACACGTTTAGACATACAGGTGACACCAAATCTTTTCGAGTTAAACGTGTTGTTTAGGAGATACAAGCTAATTTTGCACGAAGCATTACTTCTTCTCCTAAAGTGTTTCCAATACGTACGTATTTGTCTTTACTCTGCTACACTGTATTTCCTTATAACGTGGTATTCTTACATATTCTTTCGAGAGAAAACTCTCCTGTGCCATCTCTTTTGAGGCTACACGCTTAGACATACACGCAACACCAAAGCTTTTGGAGTTACAACGTGTTGTTTAGGAAAAACAAGATAATTTCGCAAGATGCGGGATTTCCTTAAAACGTGGTTTTCTGACCAATTTTGATGTAAGAAAATTCTGCTGTGGGTTCTCTTTTGAGGCTACACATTTAGACGTACACGCCACACCAAATCTTTTCGAGTTACAACGTGTTGTTTAGTAGATACAGACTAATTTTGTACGATGCGTTATTTCTTCTCGTAAAGTGTTGCCAATACGAATGTATTTGTCTTTACTCTGCAACACTGTATTTCCTTAAAACGTGGTATTCTTACATATTCTTTCGAGAAAAAACTCTCCTGTGCCTTCTCTCTTGAGGCTACACGCTTAGACATACAGGCAACACCAAAGCTTTTCGAGTTACAACGTGTTGTTTAGGAAAAACAAGATAATTTCGCAAGATGCGGGATTTCCTTAAAACGTGGTTTTCTGAAAAATTTTGACCAAAGAAAATTCTCCTGTTGGTTCTCTTTTGAGGCTACACGTTTAGACGTACACGCCACACCAAATCCTTTTCAGTTACAACGTGTTGTTTAGGAGATACAGACTAATTTTGTACGATGCCTTATTTTTTCTCGTAAGGTGTTGCCAATACGTACAAATTTGTCTTTACTCTGCAACTCTGTATTTCCTTAAAACGTGGTATTCTTACATATTCTTTCGAGAGAAAACTCTGCTGTGCCTTCTCTTTTGAGGCTACACGTTTAGACGTACACGACACACAAAATATTTCGAGTTACAACGTGTTGTTTAGGAGATAAAAGCTAATTTTGTACGATGCTTTATTTCTTCTCGTAAAGTGTTTCCTATACATAAGTATTTGTATTTACACTGCAACACTGTATTTCCTTATAACGTGGTATTCTTACATATTCTTTCGAGAGAAAACTCTCCTGTGCCTTCTCTTTTGAGGCTACACGCTTAGACATACACGCAACACCAAAGCTTTTCGAGTTACGACATGTTGTTTAGGAAAAACAAGATAATTTCGCACGATGTGTGACTTCCTTGAAACGTGGTTTTCTGACAAATATTGACGAACGAAAATTATCCTGTGGGTTCTCTTTTGAGGCTACATGTTTACACGTACACGCCACACCAAATATTTTCGAGTTACAACATGTTGTTTAGGAGATACAAGCTAATTTTGTATGATGCGTTATTTCTTCTCGTAAAGTGTTTCCAATACGTATGTATTTGTCTTTACTCTGCAACACTGTATTTCCTTATAACGTGGTATTCGTACATATTCTTTCGAGAGAAACTCTCCTGTGCCTTCTCTTTTGAGGCCACACGTTTAGACATACATGCAATACCAAAGCTTTTCGAGTTACAACCTGTTGTTTAGGGTTCTCTTTTGAAGCTACACGAAGAAATAATGCATCGTTCAAAATTAGCTTGGAAACACTTTATGAGAAAAATTAACGCATTATAAAAAATTAGCTTGTCTCTCCTAAACAACACATTGTAACTCGTGTAGCCTCAAAAGAGAACCCACAGGAGAATTTTCTCTCAAAAGAAGATGTAAGACTACCACGTTGTAAGGAAATACAGTGTTGTAGACTAAAGACAAATACGTACGTACTGGAAACACTTTTAGAGATGAAATAACGCATCGTTCAAAATTAGCTTGTATCTCCTTAACAAAACGTTGTCACTCGAAACGATTTGGTGTGGGGTGTACGACTAAACCTGTAGCCTCAAAAGAGAACCCAGAGGAGATTTTTCTTCTTTCAAAATTTTTCAGAAATCAGGTTTTTAGGAAATCCCGCATTGTGCGAAATTATCTTGTTTTTCCTAAACAACATGTTGTAACTCGAAAAGCTTTGGTGTTACTTGTATATCTAAGCGTGTAGCCTCAAAAGAGAATGCACAGGAGAGTTTTCTCTCAAAAGAATATGTAAGAATACCACGTTATAAGGAAATACAGTGTTGCAGAATAAAGACAAATACGTACGTATTGGAAACACTTTATGAGAAGAAATAACGCATCATACAAAATTAGCTTGTATCTCCTAAACAACACGTTGTAACTCGAAAAGAGTTGGTGTGGCATGTACGTCTAAATGTGTAGCCTCAAAAGAGAACCCACAGGAGAATTTTCTTTCGTCAAAATATGTCAGAAAACCACGTTTTATGGTAATCCCGCATCGTGCGAAATTATCTTGTTTTTCCTAAACAACACGTTGTAACATGAAAAGCTTTGCTGTTGCGTGTATGTCTAAGCCTGTATCCTCAAAAGCGAATGCACAGGAGTGTTTTCTCTTGAAATAAGATGTAAGAATACCACGTTCGAAGGAAATACAGTGTTGCAGACTAAAGACAAATAGGTACTTATTGGAAACACTTTTAGAGATGAAATAACGCATCGTTCAAAGTTAGATTGTATCTCCTAAACAACACGTTGTAACTTGAAACTGTTTGGTGTGCTGTTTACATCTAAATGCGTAGCCTCAAAAGAGAACCCACAGGAGAATTTTCTTTCGTCAAAATTTTTCAGAAATCACGTTTTTAGGAAATCCCGCATTGTGCGAAATTATCTTGTTTTTCGTAAACAACACGTTGTAACTCGAAAAGGTTTGGTGTTACGTGTATGTCTAAGCATGTAGCCTCAAAAGAGAACGCACAGGAGAGTTTTCTCCCGAAAGAATATGTAAGAATACCACATTATAAGGAAAGACGGTGTTGCAGAGTAAAGACAAATTCTTACATATTGGAAACACTTAACGAGAAGAAATAACACATGGTACAAAATTAGCTTGTATCTCCTAAACAACACGTTGTAACTCGAAAAGATTTGCTGTGGTGTTTACATCTAAACGTGTAGCCTCAAAAGAGAACCCACTGGAGAATTTTCTCTCGTCAAAATTTTTTCAGAAAACCACGTTTTAAGGAAGTCCTGCATCATGCGAAATCATCTTGTTTTCCTAAACAACACGTTGTAACTCGAAAAGCTTTGGTGTTGCGTGTATGTCTAAGCGTGTAGCCTCAAAAGAGAATGCACAGTAGAGTATTCTCTCGAAAGAATATGTAAGAATACCACGTTATAAGGAAATACAGTATTGCAGAGTAAAGACAGATACTTACTTATTGGAAACACTTTACGAGAAGGAATAATACATCGTACAAAATTAGCTTGTATTTCCTAAACAACACGTTGTAACTCGAAGGATTTGGTGTGGCGTATAAGTTGAAACGTGTAGCCTCAACAGAGAACCCACAGGAGAATTTTCTTTCGTCAAATTTGTCAGGAAACCACGTTTTAAGGAAATCCCGCATTGTGCGAAATTATCTTGTTTTTCCTAAACAACACGTTGTAACTCCAAAAGCTTTGGTGTTGCGTGTATGTCTAAACGTGTGGCCTCAAAAGAGAACGCACAGGAGAGTTTTCTCACGAAAGAATATATAAGAATACCACGTTATAAGGAAATACAGTGTTGCAGAGTAAAGACAAATACGTATGTATTGGAAACACTTTACGAGAAGAAATAATGCATCTTACAAAATTAGCTTGTATCTCCTAAACAACATGTTGTAACTCGAAAAGATTTGGTGTGGCATGTAAGTCTAAACGTGTAGCCTCAAAAGAGAACCAACAGGAGAATTTTCTTTCGTCAAAATTTGTCAGAAAAACACGTTTTAAGGAAATCCCGCATCGTGCGAAATTATCTTGTTTTTCCTAAACAACACGTTATAACTCGAAAAGCTTTGGTGCTGCGTGTATGTCTAAGCGTGTAGCCTTAAAAGAGAACGCACAGGAGAGTTTTCTCTCGAACGAATATGTAAGAATACCACGTTATAAGGAAATACAGTGTTGCAGATTAAAGATAGATACATACCTATTTGAAACACTTCAAGAGAAGAAATAATGCATCGTACAAAATTAGCTTGTATTTCCTAAAAAGCACATTGTAACTCGAAAGGTTTTGGTGTGGCGTGTACGTCTAAATGTGTAGCCACAAAAGAGAACCCACAGGAGAATTTTCTTTCGTCAAAATTTTTCAGAAAACCACGTTTTAAGGAAATCCCGCGTCCTGCGAAATCATCTTCTTTTTCCTAAACTACATGTTGTAACTTGAATAGCTTTGGTGTTGCCTGTATGTCTACGTGTGTAGCCACAAAAGGGAACGCACAGGACAGTTTTCTATCGAAAGAATATGTAAGAATACCACGTTATAAGGAAATACAATGTTGCAGAGTAAAGACAAATACGTACGTATTGGAAACACTTTATGAGAAGAATTAACACATTGTAAAATATTAGCTTGTATCTCCTAAACAACACGTTGTAACTAGAACAGATTTGGTGTGGCATGTACGTCTAAACATGTAGCCTCAAAAGAGAACCCACAGGAGAACTTTCTATTGTCAAATATTTCAGAAAACCACGTTTATGGAAATCTCGCATCGTGCGAAATTATCTAGTTTTTCCTAAACAACACGTTGTAACTCGAAAAGCTTTGGTGTTGCTTGTATGTCTAAACATGTAGCCTCAAAAGAGAACGCTCAGGAGAGTTTTCCCTCGAAAGAATATGTAAGAATACCACGTTATAAGGAAATACAGTGTTGCAGAGAAAGACAAATACGTACGTATTGGAAACAATTTATGAGAAGAAATAACACATCGTACAAAATTAGCCTGTATCTCCTAAACAACACGTGGTAACTCGAAAGGATTTGGTGTGGCGTGCACGTCTAAACGTGTAGCATCATAAGAGAAGCCACAGGAGAATTTTCTTTCTTCAAAATTTGTCAGAACACAACGGTTTAAGGAAATCCGAGAACGCACAGGAGAGTTTTCTCTCGAAATAATATGTAAGAATACCACGTTATAAGGAAATACAGTGTTGCAGAGTAGAGGCAAATACATACTTATTGGAAAAACGTAAACTTTACGAGAAGAAATAATGCATCGTAAAAAAATTAGCTTGTATCTCCTAAACAACACGTTGTAACTTAAAAAGATTTGGTGTGGCCTGTACGTCTAAACGTGTAGTCTCAAATGAGAACCCATAGGAGAATTTTCTTTGGTCAAAATTTGTCAGAAAATCACGTATTAAGGAAATCCCTCTTCGTGCGAAATTATCTTGTTTTTCCTAAACAACACGTTGTAACGCGAAAATCTTTGGTATTGCGTGTATGTCTAAGCGTGTAGCCTCAAAAGAGGACGCACAGGAGAGTTTTCTCTCGAAAGAATATGTAAGAATACCACGTTATAACGAAATACAGTGTTGCAGACTAAAGGCAAATACGTACCTATTGGAAACACCTTACAAGAAGAAATAAAGCATCGTAAAAAATTAGCTTGTATCTCCTAAACAACAGTTTGTAACTCGAAAAGATTTGGTGTGGCGTGCACGTCTAAACGTGTAGCCTCAAAAGATAACCCACAGGAGAATTTTTTTTCGTTAATATTTCTGAGAAAACCATGTTTTAAGGAAATCACTCATCGTGCGAAATTATCTTGTTTTTCCTAAACAACACGTTGGAACTCGAAAAGCTTTGATGTTGCGTTTCCAATACATATGGATTTTCCTTTACTCTGCAACACTGTATTTCCTTACAACGTGGTATTCGTACATATTCTTTCGAGAGAAAACTCTCCTGTGCGTTCTCTTTTGGGGCTACACGCTTAGACATACACGCAACACCAAAGCTTTTCGAGTTAAAAAGTTTTGTTTAGGAAAAACAAGATAATTTCGCATGATGCGGTATTTCCTTCATACGTGGTTTTCTGACAAATTTTGACCAAAGAAAATTCTCCTATGGTTTCTCTTTTGAGGCTACACGATTAGACGTACAGGCCACACCAAATCTTTTTAAGTTACAACGTGTTGTTTAGGAGATACAAGCTAATTTTGTAAGATGCGTTATTTCTTCTCGTAAAGTTTTTCCAATACGTAAATATTTGTCTTTACTCTGCAACACTGTATTTCCTAATAACGTGTTATTCTTATATATTCTTTCGAGAAAAACACTCTCCTTTGCATTCTCTTTTGAGGCTACACGCTTAGACATACACGCAACACCAAAGGTTTTCGCGTTACAACGTGTTGCTTAGGAAAAACAAGATAATTTCGCACGATGCAGGATTTCCTTAAAACGTGGTTTTCTGACAAATTTTGATGAACGAAAATTCTCCTGTGGGTTCTCGTTTGAGGCTACACGTTTAGACGTACACACCACACCAACTCTTTTCGAGTTATAACGTGATGTTTAGGAGATACATACTAATTTTGTACGATGCCTTATTTCTTCTCGTAAAGTTTAAGTGTTTCCAATAAGTAACTATTTGTCTTTACTCTGCAACACTGTATTTCCTTATAACGTGGTATTCTTACATATTCTTTCGAGAGAAAACTCTCCTGTGCGTTCTCTTTTGAGGCTACATGCTTTGACATACACGCAGCACCAAAGCTTTTCGAGTTACAATGTGTTGTTTAGGAAAAACAAGATAATTTAGCACGATGCGGGATTTCCTTAAAACGTGGTTTTCTGACAAATTTTGACGAAAGAAAATACTCCTGTGGGTTCTCTTTTGAGGCTACACATTTAGACGTACACACCACATCAAATCTTTTCGAGTTACAACGTGTTGTTTAGGAGATACAAGCTAATTTTTTTACGAAGCGTTATTTCTTCTCATAAAGTTTAAGTGTTTCCATTACGTACATATTTGCCTTTACTCTGCAACACTGTATTTCCTTATAACGTGGTATTCTTGCATATTCTTTCGAGAGAAAACTCTCCTGTGCATTCTCCTTTGAGGCTACGTGCTTAGATATACATGCAACACCAAAGCTTTTCGAGTTACAACGTGTTATTTAGGAAAAACAACATAATTTCGCACGATGCGGGATTTCCTTAAAACGTGGTTTTCTGACAAATTTTGAAGAAATAAAACTCTCCTGTGGGTACTCTTTTGAGGCTACACGTTTAGACGTACATGCCACACCAAATCTTTTCGAGTTCCAACGTGTTGTTTAGGACATACAAGCTAATTTTGCAAGATGCGTTATTTCTCTCATAAAGTGTTTCCAATACATATGTATTAGTCTTTACTCTGCAACACTGTTTTCCTAATAACGTGGTATTCTTATATATTCTTTCGAGAAAAAAACTCTCCTTTGCATTCTCTTTTGAGGCTACACGCTTAGACATACACGCAACACCAAAGGTTTTCGCGTTACAACGTGTTGCTTAGGAAAAACAAGATAATTTCGCACGATGCAGGATTTCCTTAAAACGTGGTTTTCTGACAAATTTTGATGAACGAAAATTCTCCTGTGGGTTCTCGTTTGAGGCTACACATTTAGACGTACACACCACACCAAATCTTTTCGAGTTATAACGTGATGTTTAGGAGATACATACTAATTTTGTACGATGCCTTATTTCTTCTCGTAAAGTTTAAGTGTTTCCAATAAGTACGTATTTGTCTTTACTCTGCAACACTGTATTTCCTTATAATGTGGTATTCTTACATATTCTTTCGAGAGAAAACTCTCCTGTGCGTTCTCTTTTGAGGCTATACGCTTTGACATACACGCAACACCAAAGCTTTTCGAGTTACAATGTGTTGTTTAGGAAAAACAAGATAATTTAGCACGATGCGGGATTTCCTTAAAACGTGGTTTTCTGACAAATTTTGACGAAAGAAAATACTCCTGTGGGTTCTCTTTTGAGGCTACACATTTAGACGTACACACCACATCAAATCTTTTCGAGTTACAACGTGTTGTTTAGGAGATACAAGCTAATTTTTTTACGAAGCGTTATTTCTTCTCATAAAGTTTAAGTGTTTCCATTACGTACATATTTGCCTTTACTCTGCAACACTGTATTTCCTTATAACGTGGTATTCTTGCATATTCTTTTGAGAGAAAACTCTCCTGTGCATTCTCCTTTGAGGCTACGTGCTTAGATATACACGCAACACCAAAGCTTTTCGAGTTACAACGTGTTATTTAGGAAAAACAACATAATTTCGCACGATGCGGGATTTCCTTAAAACGTGTTTTTCTGACAAATTTTGAAGAAATAAAACTCTCCTGTGGGTACTCTTTTGAGGCTACACGTTTAGACGTACATGCCACACCAAATCTTTTCGAGTTACAACGTGTTGTTTAGGACATACAAGCTAATTTTGCAAGATGCGTTATTTCTCTCATAAAGTGTTTCCAATACATATGTATTAGTCTTTACTCTGCAACACTGTATTTCCTTATAATGTGGTATCCTTACATATTCTTTCGAGAGAAAACTCTCCTTTGCATTCTCTTTTGAGGCTACACGCTTAGACATACACGCAACACCAAAGCTTTTCGAGTTACAACGTGTTGTTTAGGAAAAACAAGATAATTTAGCACGATGCGGGATTTCCTTAAAACGTGGTTTTCTGACAAATTTTGACGAAAGAAAATTCTCCTGTGGGTTCTCCTTTGAGGCTAAACGTTTAGACATACACGCCACACCAAATCTTTTTGAGTTATATCGTGTTGTTTAGGAGATACAAGCTAATTTTTTACCATGCATTATTTCTTCTCGTAAAGTGTTTCCCTTACTTACGTATTTGTCTTTACTCTGCAGCACTGTATTTCCTTATAACGTGGTATTCTTACATATTCTTTCAAGAGAAACCTCTCCTGTGCATTCTCTTTTGAGGCTACACGCTTAGACATACATGCAACACCAAAGCTTTTCGAGTTACAATGTGTTCTTTATGTAAAACAAGATAATTTCGCATGATGCAGGATGTCCTTAAAACGTGGTTTTCTGAAAAATTTTGACGAAAGAAAATTCTACTGGGGGTTCTCTTTTGAGGCTACGCGTTTAGACATACATGGAACACCAAATGTTTTCAAGTTACAACGTGTTGTTTAGGACATACAAACTATTTTTGTATGATGCGTTATTTCTCTCATAAAGTGTTTCCAATACATATGTATTTGTCTTTACTTTGCAACGCTGTATTTCTGTATAACGTGATATTCTTACATATTCTTTCGAGAGAAAACTCTCCTGTGCATTCTCCTTTGAGGCTATACGCTTAGATATACACGCAACACCTAAGCTTTTTGAGGTAAAACGTGTTGTTTAGGAAGAACAAGATAATTTCTCACGATGCGGGATTTTCTTAAAACGTGGTTTTCTGACAAATTTTGACGAAAGAAAATTGTCCTGTGGGTTCTCTTTTGAGGCTACTCGTT